>NW_027491652.1:0-600000 GCF_021521415.1 Bidens hawaiensis
AAAAAAATAGAAGAAAACACTAGAAAAACAAAGAAACACTCCCCCCATGCCTCAAGAAACACGCCCCCATGCTTATGAACACCAGAAAAAACAAAAGTCTGCAAGAAAAGCCAAAGAAATTGGGAACAAAAGCACGGGACCGTATCTCTCAACCACGGGGCCGTGGTCACCTTTCGGAAATGACAAAATGAAATTAGCACATGTCATAAAAGGACACGGGGTCGTGCCTCTCAACCACGGGGCCATGGTCACCTTTCAGAAACGACAAAATGAAATTAGCACATGTCATAAAAAGACACGGGGCCGTGCCTAAGGAAACACGGGGTCGTGGTGAGTCATCATGTACGATCTGACAACATGCAACTGGGACACGTAGACACGAGGCCGTGCTTAATAAAGCACGGGGGCCGTGCTTTTCTCTCCGGACAGCCTATAAATAGTGGCTCTTGTGCCATTTGAAGAGTGTGCCTTGAAAAGAATTCTATCCGGTTTTCTCTTATAAAAACACACACTAACACTCACATAGAAGATTTAGTGAAGAGTTTGAAGGCTTGGAGGTTATCACCATCAACCATCATCATCATCCAACATCACCATCATTAAGAAGGAAGATTCATCTACAATTGGTTAGATCATTCCAAGTTTAATCATGTATTTGTTATCATCATCCATCTTAATGTTTATCATCGTGCTCATTATGAGCTAAACTCCTTTTACCATCTAAAATATATGAAGAAGCTTCGTTTTACTTGATAATTATATAAAGCATGTGGTATAGTCTAGTAAAGTACATGGTTATATTACAGTTATATTTTGATGAGAAATGTTTCACCATTTTAAATCACTAATTCAAATTTGGTGGTTTTCAATTCTATTGGAAATCGTTCATGATCGATTCATGTTCTTGAAAGATAGAAATACTTTCATACATTATCGAAACACGGATCCTTATATTGTACTTAGAAATGATGAGATATAAGTTACGATGTACTTCTTTAAGTCTTGGTAATCCGAAAATGGCTTTGCTTAGGATATCAAGCTAGTTAAATAAATCATATGTTAATGGAATGTGTAATTATAACCTACATAAATCCACCAAGGGGAGGTTGTGTGAGTTAACTACAACCACCCGAAGTTGTTAGAATTGGTATTTGAAAAAATCGAAGTCAATCCTAATCTTTCTACTTTACGAAACTACTTGCCAACGTAAATTGACATCATTGAGATGGCATGACATTAGGAAAGGGTGGACTTTAGAATGCACATGTTATCTCCTTAGTGCCAAAGAGCTCACTTAAGGTTTAAGGAGCTATCTATCATATATTGCTACGGCAAGTTTACCACATATTTAAATATTAATTGTCAATGCTAAAATTGAGTGAATTCTTGATCTAAGATGGTAACCTTCACATAATTGAACAACTCGTTTAGAATCTCTCGTCTTGGTCAACTATATATTATATATAAGTATTTATATTTTATAAAAAGTTCGAAAATTAACCCCAAAATGATTAAAACCTCCGATTAAAGTAAAACAACGATTTATTACTAGAAACATTTGTGTCCACGGATCGATACTTGGTTCTTACCAATACTATTCTACATATACGATAGGTACACTTGCCTATTTTGTGTGTGTTTAGTCTTTGTAGAAATCACTTTTATAAATTTAAAACACGATCTTGTGCAAAAGCAAATAATAATCCAGCCTCTTTATATTTTATACCACACGCACGCACGCACATCAATAGGTGGTGCTAAGGTTTAATTGAGTTCCTAATGCTCGTTGGAAACTTATCCATAAATGAGACGTAAAACAATTGTCTCGATCAGAGATGATAGAAAACGACACTCCATACAATGCAACGATATTGTTTACATAGATTCGCGCTAATCTATCCATGGAATAGGTATCGTTAATAGGTATAAAATGTGAGAATTTGGTTAACCTATCAACGATGACCCAAATTGCATTATGTTGACGAGTGGTTTTCGGGAGTTTCGTGATGAAGTCCATGGTTATCATTTCCCACTTCCAAACGGGGAGTTCGGGTGGCTGAAGCAATCCCGAGGGCTTTTGATGTTCAGCCTTGACTCTCAAACACGTTAAACATTTTTCAACATGCAAAGCGATGTCCTTTTTCATTCCATTCCACCAGTAGTTTGGCTTAAGTTTTTGATACATTTTGTCACTACCGGGGTGCATCATGTATTTGAACTTGTGAGCTTCGCTCAAGATCTTTTCTCGTAGTTCTCCAACGATTGGTATACAAATTCTGTTTCCAAGTCTGAGTATACCATCGTCACCTTTGACTAACGAGTCAATGGTGCCATTACATTTTTTGTCGGAGATCTTGTTTTCATTGAACGCTTGAAGTTGGGCGGATTAGATATGCTCGACTAGATCTACTTGGAGTTCTAGTCATAGAGCTCGAACGCTTTTTGGTTTTTCATGTTCTTTACGACTCAAGGCGTCAGCCACAACGTTGGATTTACCTTCGTGATAGACAATTGCAAAGTCGTAGTCGTTTAATGTTTCCATCCAGCGTCTTTGACGTATGTTGAGCTCTTTTTGTTTGAAGATATGCTTCAAAATTTTGTGATCGGTATACACAATAAATTTGACTCCATAGAGATAGTGCCTCCATATCTTTAAGGCAAAGATTATGGCGCCTAACTCTAGATCGTGAGCTATGTAGATATTTTCGTGTACCTTGAGTTGACGAGAGGTGTAAGCGATTACTTTCTTTCGTTGCGTTATTACGCATCCCAAACCGGAATGAGACGCGTTACTAAAGACAACAAAGTCTTCGGTACCTTCTAGCAAGGCCAACATTGGTGCATTGGTGAGTTTTGGTTTGAGTATATCGAACGCCTAATGTTGTTTGGTTCCCCATTATAATTTGATATCTTTACGAGTTTACGAAGTTAGAGGAACCACAATTCGGGAGAAATTTTCAATTAATCTATGATAATAGCCGGCTAAACCTAAGAAACATTGGATCTCGGTTGGCGACTTTGGAATCTCACACTTTGAGATAGCTTGAATCTTTGTGGGGGTAAATTCCATTCACGTTTATGATGTGACCAAGAATTGTACTTCGTGAAGTCAAAATTCACACTTCGAGAAATTTGCGTACAACTTCTCGTTTCTAAGTAATTCAAGCAAGATTCTAAGATGCTAAACATGATCTTCCTTTGACTTAGAATAAATAAGTATGTTGTCGATTAATACGATAACAAATTTATCTAAGTAAGGTTTACGGATTCGATTCATCATGTCCATGAACACGGCTGGGGCATTAGTGAGACCAAACGGCATGATCGTGAACTCATAATGTCCATACCTTGTTCGAAAAGCGGTTTTCGGGATGTCTTTGGATTGGACTCTGAGTTGGTGATAACCAGAACACATATCTATCTTAGAGAAGTAGCTTGCGCCTTGCAGTTGGTTGAACAGATCGTCGATTCGGGGTAATGGGTATCAGTATTTGATGGTTACTTTGTTAAGAGCTCGGTAGTCAATACACATTCGCATATATCCATCCTTCGTCTTGACGAAGAGAATTGGAGCTCCCCACGGTGATGAACTTGGACGGATGAATCCTTTCTCAAGCAGCTCGTCTAATTGTTTCTTCAATTCCATCATTTCGGTGGAGCCAAGAGATACGGGGCTTTGGCTATTGGTTCGGTTCCAGGCATAAGATCTATTCTAAATTCAACTTCTCGATCAGGAGGGATTCCTGACCGCTCGTCGGTAAAGACATCGGAGAATTCAGAAACAATAGGCACGTCCTTTATCTCCTTTGGTTTAGATTCTTCGGTGACATAGGCCATGAATGCTAAGAATCCTATATTTAAACATTTATTAGCCCTAATCATGGAGATTATGCTAACTTGGCCAGCGTCTTTGTCCCCTTCAATTCGAATGGTTCATTTATCAGGGGCTCGAAGTTCTATGGTTTTGCTATTGCAAATGATACGAGCATGATTATTGGATAACAAGTCCATACCAAGTACTATGTCAAAACCAGCAAGAGTCATGGGCAACAATTAAATAGGTACTGTGTAACCAGCCAACAAGATTTTTCTGTTTTCTAAAGCTTCAGATATTTTAACGATTTCTCCAATAGCAGTCTCGACGCTTAAAGTTTTATTTAATTTCTTTAGAGGTTCGTTTAATAGACTACAAAAGTTATAATCTATGAAACTTAAGTTGGCACCTGAATCGAATAAGACTCTAGCATATGAGTCTTTAACTAAGAACATACCGGTGATGGTTTCCGGCATGTCGTTCGCTTTCTTTCTGTCAAGTATGAAGACTCTTGCATTCCCCTTCTTTGGCTCATTCTTTTGACCACTTCCACCCACACTTTCAGCAGCGAGTTTGTTCTTGGGGCACTCGAAGCTAAAGTGACCCATCTCCTTGTAGTTGTAGCAGGTCACGTCTTTTTCCAACAATCGGCCATTGTGTGGTCGGGTTTGTGACACAAGTCACAAACAGTTGTAGACGGAGCAAAATGGCATCTACCTTTGTGGTATTTCTTGCATATTTTACATTGGGTGTAATTGGAATTGGATCCAACTTTACATTGTTCCACACCCTTGCCCTTGAAGCGGGCACCTCCAACTTTCTTGTGGTTGTTTGATGGCACAACTTTATTGTCTTCCTCTTTATTACGGATTAATCCGTTCATCAGATAATCAGCAAATTCCATGGCGGAGTCAGCGGTTTGAGGCAAGTGAGACCTCACCATGTCGAGAATTTCTCGAAGGAGTCCCCATATATAACGAGTTACCTTGCTGGATTCAGGCATACCAGCTGGGGCACGAGTCTACAGTACTCGTGGAATTTTGTGTTGTACTCACGAAGATTGGTTCCTATAACATTTATGATTAGGGAATTTGGATTGAATTGGATCAATTTCATGCATCGGACATGATTTTGTCAGCACCATCTCCTTGAACTCTTTCCACATCATATGATACAACGTTTATCTTCCCTTGCTCACGATCAGAGTGTTCCACCATTCTAAAGATTCACCTTTGAACATTTGCGCCGTGTATTGAACCCTTTCTTGCTCGACACACGTGATGATGATCACGATAGACTCCATTTCTTCCAGCCATCTTAATGTTGCAATGGCTCCCTTTTCGCCATAAAACTCTTTAGACGAAAGTTTTTGAAGTCCTTGAACGAACAGCTTTCGATTTTGAGCTTTTTAAACTTTCGATTAAGCTCTCCTTCAGCATTCTATTCGTGTACACTTTCTTCAGGATCAAACGGGTTAGGACGAGATTTGGATTTTATGGATTTTCAAGAGTGATCGGTGTTAGGAGTTTGCCTAGACTCGGTTCTAAGATGTGATTCGGCTCTCACAGCTTTACTTGAATCTTTTTGATGTATAGTTCGGGTACTCTTTGATCTTGTTCGTTTTGAGCGCGGTTATCTTCCCTTATTCGAGGAGCTTCCGCATTAAGAGGATTTTCTTGATTCGACATTTCTGAATTAATTATATTCTTTTCTTAAACCACATTTTATTCATTTATATATATATATATATATATCTTAAAAGACACACACACACATATATATATATATATATATCATTACTTGATATTCCCTATCCATACTAGAACGATTTGTCGTCCTTTATCTTAAACACAACATAGTAATTATACAAACAAAAAACACTTGATCTTAGTTCCTAATCCTTCATGAACTTCTTGACCATATTTTTCATCTTGTTGCGTTTGTGAAGGAGCTTATCTCCCGTCTTCTTCTTTTTGCTTTAGTCTTTAGCAACTTTCTTCCTCAACTCATCAGTCTCATGCAGTGCTCGGTCCAGATGTTCCTCATGAGATTGTGGAATGACGTTTGGATATCCGTATTGTGGCGGCGGAACACGATAAACCGTCATCACGATATCATAGTGATTCTTCGGATACGGTGATGAGGGTGCTTCAAATGGATGGTTGAAAAATGCTTCTACGACTGCCTCTTGTTGACGGATTTCATCAGCTTGTTTCGAGATCGAAGGGATTTTTCCTTTAAAAGGTGTGAAATCTGGTGGAAACCTTATCTGAATCCGTTGAATACTTTGCACATAAGGATCTTCAGGGTCATAACAAGGACTCATGTCGAAGAATGGGTGCATACATCCTTTATCTGGTGGGCAGTCACATTTGGAGCTTGTTGATGGCTCCTCTCTTGGAGTGGTTACTTTTTCAGAAATTTCCTCCTCCTCTTATGGGTCTTCTTCCTCTTCTAGATCATCTTCCTCCATTGTTGTTTCAGTCACTATGGTGATACCTTTCGTATGGTTGAATGACTCTCATCTTTGGTTTTTGGGAAGGACCATTATAAGAGTTGGCTTGAGAATAGGTGGGGTTGTAAGCAGATGTTCCATTGTGACATCGTCTTTTTTTTTCGGAATGGCATTGCATCCAGTCGGAAGAGTCGGATTCTGGTTCAACCTTGATTTGTTTTTAGCTAGAAATTCATAGAACGGATGGTACGTCGCGATATTGGACGGATGATACATTGGGATGTCGGATAGGTGATACAATGGAATGTTGGATGGATGATACTCCGGGATTCTTGACGGATGGTAACTTGAGGTTATTGGGGGTTCATACTCTTGCATCGGTGGATCATTTAATAAGTTGATCGATAGTTGTTGTGTTCCAGGAAAATATACTGGTGTGGGTCGGATAATCAGATGATCTTGGTTAAAGATGTCTTCATAGTAATCTTCACTCATGTTATCATTGGGAATTGGCTCGGGGCATCCAGCTCTCCTTGCGTCATGCATAAAATCTTCTATTATCTTCTTGAATGACATCTAAGGGTGGTTTAGATTGAGGAGGGATAGAAAAGGTTAGCAGCCTATCTTATCCCTAATTATATAAACACATATCAGAAATTCTTATTCACTTGGATGGAAGCTTAGGTATTATTAATTAATACCTAATTCGCTAAGATCGATGGCTCTGATACCAACCTGTCACACACCCATCTTAGCCCTAGGCGTACGACCAATAGTTGGTACCCTTTTTTTGTAATTAAACCAGAGTTACGGGTTTTAATAGAGGAAATATTTTAGCGTGGATTAAAATATAATATTTACAAGATCAAAAGACGAGATTATAAAATACCCGTTTAATGTATACAAAATATTTACCTGTTTATCAACCACCATTACATATTCAATGTTTTAACAAAATGATCTGAGCCATCAGATCGCCTATCAAAGACTTAGATTCTTCAAGCGCGTCTATCCTTCGTTACCTGTAAAACAGTTTGAAAATACGCCAGCAACAAATGCTGGTGAATAAGCTGACGCATAAAATATATTTTTTTTAATTACCTCTCGAGACATAACTTAGGTCTTGGCCTATGGTGGCTTAGGAATAATCAAGTTAAAATCTTAAAACACATTTACAAACTTAAGCTCTACCGAAACCGCTCATCAAACACCGCAACGTTCGAGATTACTTAGCTACCATCAGTATACACATGATTATCCTCTCTCGGACATAACTTAGGTCCGGCCCATCGTGGCGGGGGCATATAACCAAGTGTGGCGTAGTGTGCCCACCGTATTACCACATATGTAAGAACCCAAACAAACGTACATGACAGTCTGAGGGCCAACGATTACTTTTATTCATAATTTTTTAGAGATACGTAATCTCATGTAATCAATTTACTTTGACTCGATTAAACAAGTTATAAAATTTTGGGGCGTATTCACCTTTTCAAAGATCAGCTTCACTTCACTGATCGATTTTGTCTTTCTTTAGCTATCTCGGACCTATAGTACGAGTATAACCCTTTGTTATTATTAGATCTTTAATCTAGCTTAAGACCTTTAGTCTCTTTTTGTATAATCTTTACCTCGATTATATTTTCTTTCCGAACCTTTAGTTCAAAACATCTTTTCTTTATTTTACAAGTTTAAACCTTTAGTTTTACTTGTTTACTTTTCTAAATACTACGTTTCTTCTTCTCAAAGAAACGTATATTTTGTTTTTATTTATTATTTAATAAACTTAAATAATAATAATGTTGATAAAAAAGAATTACTTTACATTACTATTTCTTATTTATATTTTTCTTGGTTATGTTTTCTTTATTTATTCTCGAGGTATCGAGAATACCCTCGACAAGAGTCTAAGCCTTTTTAATATTTTATGCGGACATTATCCCAACCTTGGTTGGATTATATTCCCTAGACTTTTGTGCAGCACCTTGACGTTTTCACGTTTCTTAAGGAATCTTGGTCAACACTTTCTTGAACGTAAATCGAGGCACGTCGGTCGAGGTGGGATGTCAGGTCGTCTCGAGTGGCACGTGTTTCAAGGCAACGTCATCGTACGTCAAGGTATCGTTGGTTTTTGGCACGGATTACGAGGTAATGAGCATCGGGTTGGTGGAACGCAAAACGAGGTAAAGTGAGCGAGTGTTTTTGTAAGGCCCCGTGCCCGGTAGCCCTACTTTAGCGTCGGATTTACTCATAAACACAGTTCTTATAGATCAGAGTTAACTAAAACTTTCATGAAAACGTTAATCTTTAGTCCTTCGATACAATACATAAATCCTTTCTTTAAAAACCATAACATAAAACATCATATTTAAAACATCATCTCTTCCATCTTCATATGCCAGCCGTTCAATCCATGTCATGTGCCATCCTCATGCTAGCTCTTCAGTCTGATTACATGCGTGTATACTAAAAGTCAGCTACGCTGAGTGAGTTCTAGTTAATCAAGCAACTTACCATACAACCAATACATGCATTCATATACGTATCCGAAGATAGATAGTCCACTGTCTGACCTGTTCACCTTACCACTTAACCACTTAACTGCCCCTAACCACTTAGCCATTTGTTTACGGAAGCACATAGAGATTTGCTCTCCCACATGCTCACGTTATGCCACTTAATAATGAAGGCACGTATAGGCTTACCCTACCACGCACTCACGTTATGCCACTTAATAACGAAGGCACGTATAGGCTTACCCTACCACGTAATATCGTCATGCCACTAACACCCTTACTAGACCCTTACTACTTCTATCACAACCTACCTCTACTTGTCTACCACACACTTTATATCATTACATCATTTGCATAATAACCAAGTTACATCACAACATTTACACAAACTAATAACTACTTGGGGATCATTCCCGATGACAGTACGCGCAATATCCGAAGATCGTTCGCACACCGACTAACGTTACCTTCCCTGTCTACACGCGTAATATCCGAAGATCGTTCACGCACCAACAGACATCCATTCATACCATATATAAATATATCACATCAAACATTATAGCATACACTTACCACTTAAGGTAAGTGTATTCACGCTTCACATCGAGTTTGCACACAGCCCCGAAAACATAACAAAGAAGTGGGGCTAGAAACTCACCTGAACGCGTTTACGTTCACCGTTAATAGTTATTCCATTCTTTAGCTGTGCGCGACTAACTGTATAACAATTTCACGTATCAATTATCTATCGCTACCCATATCGTATTTCTAGTTTAATTATAACCCTCAACGAACAGGGGTCCGGGGGCAGCGCCCCTGGCAGCGGGGTTATAGGGGCGGCAGCCCCTAGCATGGTCCAAGGGGCAGAGCCCCTGGCTGGGGTTAAGCTGCCAGGTCAGATTGGTAAAATATTATTTTCATTAATTGTCTTAACACATTTTCCATTAGGATTTCATGGTAATATTTTATTGTTAACCTCTTAATCCTTTAAGGTATCTTCCATAAATTAATAAAGTCCAAGGGCTATCTTGTAATTAAATCAATCTTTCTCTAAGTCCTGGGAATGTTCTGTCATTTCATTAAACTTCTAGTTCGTTACTTGGCTCTTTAACGAATTGGTTTGTCATAACGAGCTGGTCCTTGACGAATCAGTCCATATAACGAAGTAGTCCATGTAACGAACTGGACCTTCTAATTCGTTATCTCTTCCATAACAAACTGGGACACGAACTAAGGCTAGTTCGTTAAGCTTCCATTAATGAATCGCTTGACGAATCACCCTTACTTCGTTAACTCCCTGTTAACGAATTACCTCTAATTCCTTAACTCTCGTTAACGAATTAGGGTTAGGTCAGAGAATGTCAGAAACATTATCTGACATTCCCTTACCTCGTACATACTTTCTGGCGTCGTCGCCGGAAAACCGCAGCTTCACCGGAAAAACGAGATCTGACTCGTTTTCCACCGTTTTTCGTCCCGATTGATCCAGATCTGAGCTAGGGCGACCCCTAAGCTCATCTTAGGTTCGGTTTATACCCGATTCCACCCGGATCTCATGACTTTAACGGTTTAACGGTGTCGGTCCGTCGTTTCGCGACTAAATCTAACGGGTTTGAGTTCATACAACATCATATTATCATTATCTTGGATCGGGATCGGTTTTCTATCTTGGTTCGGCTAGAGAAATAAGAGAAATTAGAGAAATAGCTTAAGTGTGTGTTTTGGTGGTGTATGGAATATGTGTTAATGAATGATTAAATGGGTAATTAAGGTTTATATAATTATGGATTATGGGCTTAAGCCCATGGTCTTTCCTTCTCTCTTTCATAACCCAAGTCCATAACCCATATCCATTTAACCCAACACTAGCCCGACTCATAATATCTCCTACTATATTTAATAATTTTCCTACTAATATTAAATAATATAATTAATATTAATATTATTTTTAGAAATTTCGGGATGTTACAGTTTTAGATTGAGAAAGTGATGTAAACTTTGAAGTGTGATAAACGAGAGGGGCAGGTGGCCCTATTTATAGCCGTTGATCAAGTGACCCATCGCGATAACCGATGGGTCTTGCAAAGGATCCATCGCGTATAGCGATGGGTCAACGGATCCTTTTATTATTATTTTACTCCATAGCGATTGGCGATAGGACCTTGGGAGGCCATTGCGTATCGCGACTAGCCTTGTCGCGTAACAAAGTAGGCTTGCCACGTGTGCCCGTGGAGACACGTGTCATCATCTGTCAGGCCACGTCATCGCGATACGCAATGACGTTGAGGCTTTGTAGTATCGCGTATCACTTTTCCGCCCATTCTTGGGTTTTGTAATATACCCATAGCGATATGCGATGGGCTTTCTTCTGATCCATCGCGTATCGTGATGGGTCATAGAAACAAATTTTTCATTTTGGTCCTTGAACTTTGAATACTCGATAATATTGATCCAAAATTTTCATGATGTTACATTATATATGTATATATATACATATACATATGTATGTATATATATATGTACATATATGTATGTATATAGAGATGATATAAATTGATAAAGGATATGGTAATAAATAATAATTATAATAAGGTTTTTATATTACAATACATAACTAGAGTACATCATATTATTTAACATGATAAAATGATTATTGATACAAGTATTTTTTAAACAGATGTATTTTATATAGTTATATATTGTTACTTATTACAATTTTAATAACCTTTATAACATAAAAATTTAAATAAGTTTTATTGTCTCCCAAATGTCGTTCAATCTCAAATCTCTATTAATCAGAATGAATACATTCATTAACCCGTAATCATTTTCTGTCATTACTTTTACTTAGGATTTGTCCGCAGATACTTCTCAACGAGCGTGACGTTTATTCATCATTCTTATCAAACTCATCCATTTGCTTACTTAAGATGAGTATCTCACTCTCCATCTTTTTACTTATTTTTAACTAATTTGGGGACATATGCGTTCGTAGATATTTTATTACTATATGCACTCAACATGCAACTGTTATTCATGTGTGTTTAACAATTTATGCCTAACGTGTTATATGCTTATATGCTTTACATGAATACATTTATGGGAGTCCAACATATTCTCAGACTAGTATGATCATACGCCCGTTGTGTTAGCCATCGTCCAGTTCATATGGTGTCACACCCCGACCAAAGGCGTCGGAACATGTCGGGGTGCAATGGATTGCTCAAGAACACAAGACACTATTAAAGTGACAATATTTAAACAACTCATTCATTCCATTTAATCAACAAAAGTAACACAACATCGTTCACACAAAATAACATCAAATATAAGAATTTAATTGTTTATTCTTCTAATAACCTAAACGGTCTCAAATAAGATAGCATCTTCGAACTCCAATCAACCAATAATCAAACCTGTAACAATGCATAAAATAATATTTGTCAACACGAATGTTGGTGAGCAATTTCATAGTTTTGAGTATATATAATATGAGGCAAAATCCACAACTCGTATATGAAACTATAAATAAAAGCAACAATTGCGGTATATAAATCATAAATAAATGAGGATCATTTCTAATCGGTGACAACCGACATACTCGGATAATGAGGCCCTATTCTACTAGCACAAGGCTAAAGTAGTTAGGGGTGCGTATGATCATACTTATTGAGGCTCAACAACAACATAAATAAACACTCATGCACGTAAAGCATATGATACATATAACACACAATCGAGAAAATATTCAAACTATCATATACCCTAGAGTTTGGGGTTTGAGAATCTAGTATCATAAATCATTTATGTTTTGATTAGGTATGCATGTTACCCCCAAAGTATCAAAACTGAAAACGGGAGATGAAATGTACTCACGTGAAATAAGTAACTTGAGGGATTAGTTTGTGGTAAAACGGAAAAGGTAAGTTTAACGAGCAAGACCTAGATTAAAAAGGGTCTTGAGTTTGTAGATAGACTTAAAATCTTTAAAGTAATATAACATTACAAGATAAATAATTAAAGTTTTAGTGTTTAAGTGTAAATACATAAGAATTAAAGTAATGGTTTTAGAAAAGTAAGTTTACTCGAAATCGGGTCTCGGTATTCTATTCATTAGTTTTACTTAACCTTTTTAAGTAAGTATTTGGGTATAATTGCGATATTGCAAGACCCTTTGTTAAATAAATACTAAGACGAGATTTTACGAGTGTTCGGATTTTTCAGTTCGAGTCTTGATAATTGGTCAAGCTCGAAGTCGAGATTCCAAAGTGATAAATTTTATGAAATAACTCAATGAAAACAAAAGAAACTTAACCAAGTGTGTAGTTCTATTAGGAAGAACCTTAACGTCCGTTAAGCGAGTGTTTGGCTTTGTCGGTCCAAACTTGTTATAAGATCAAGTTGGATCCAACATACCAAGTATTTTGAGAAAAAAATTAAAATTATTTTATAATATAGTTTTAAAGAAAAATATGAGATTCGGTGGCCCAAAACATAACTAGTGTGTCTTAAGCGAGTGAAATCGGTTTATTTCGGTTTGGGTTCGGTCCTTGACTCGGTATAAGACCGAGGATGGTTACCACATACCCTATACCATAGAACTTATTATAATAAATTAGAAATGATAATCTGAAAGTCTTACATACGACATGTAAATAATAAAGTATTTAAACAAGAGTTCGGTTTTGGTTCTGTCAATGACTCGAAATGAAACCGAGGATGGTTGCCACATACCCAATACCATAGAACTCATTAAGATGATTTGAAAAACTAAAATATGTAGAAACTAAACAACAATAGTAAGCTTATATAAATTAAAGTGTTTAGCAAAGACTATAATAGTCCTCCATGAATCTTTCACTAGAAATACACCTAAACCGACCATGGCCGATGAAGGGAAAGCTAAGGAAACAATGGGAGCATGTTTTAAACAAACTATAATAACAAGCTTTAATTAACAAGAGTTAGTTAGAAACAAAGATTAGAAGTAGTTTGACCTTGAGAAGTCAAACTATCAAGAGTTTGAAGAAGAATACTAAGATCTAGATTGGGGAGAGTTTGAGGTGAATGAGAAAACCAAAATGGGATGCATTGGTCTTGTATATATAGGGAAAGAGTGAAGGGATGGCCATAATGTTGCTTTCAAGAGTTACATGCATTAGGATAGGTTAGAATGGTCAAACTTGGTGGACGGTGGTGGAAAAAGTAAGGGTTATCCATTAGTTTAAAACACCCCTTTAGCTTTGGTTGTTTGACGATTTGGGTCCCTGAAGTTCGTTTTAAGTCATTTTTAATAATAAAAGGGTGTTTTAAGGCACCGTAAAGGGTGTTTTTTTGATCTGACAATTGTGAAACATAAATGAACATAAAACCCAATATTTTATTAATGACGAAGGATCCAAAATACCAAAACGGGTCGGGTTTTCCATACAAATACAAATACAATTTAAACCGAGAATGACGAATGTCACATATGGCATCGAGCTTACTGACAACATATTTACCTGGTTATTGTTAATTGCTTATCTCATTTGACACGGTTTGCTCTTTTATTTATTATTATATAATCATAATAAAATCTGGTGTTTTACTCATTCAACCTAGTGCTGACAAAATTATTGTATTTTTAACACATATGCAGGTCATCGTGTAATATGATTACCGAGTTGTTTGAAGAAACTTAGGATTGCATGCTAGAGAGAAGAAACAAGAAATTTAATTTTTATTTTGTCCTTACTTGTTCTATTTGTGGAATCATATACTTTGAATTATTTGAAATTAAATAATAGATATTGTCATTTTAAATATTGCATGATAATCCCTTGAGAGTTGGGAGCAATCAGTTCATGCCTAGGAATTTCCGCCGTAGGTTGGGGTGTAACACTAAAATAGTTAGGGGAGCATATGATCATACTTAATGAGGATGAAGATGAGGCCAAACCATAAACAATAATTAAACACTTAAGCACACAAATAATGAGGCATAAACAAATGATCGGGCAAATATTCATATAAACACATAACGTTGAATTGTGGATTGAGTGTTGAGGTCTTAAAATATGTAAGTTTGAATATGGTATGCATGTCACCCCAGAAAGTATATACACGTAAAAAAGGGGAATTTTATTACACACTTGGAATAAGTGACTATGGTGAACATTGGTTTAAGAAACTTAAGGGAAAACAAGCTCAACGAATTAACATGTGGGTCCTAGGTTAAAAAGTCCTTGAGTTAGTAGGATGTCTTGAGGATTATCAAAGTAAAATGAAATGACAAACAAAATAAGTAACAAAGTTTTGGGGTTTAAAGTGTAAAAACTTAAGTAATTAAAGTGACGTTTGAAAATTCGGTTAACCCGAAATCAAGTCTTGGTGTTCTACCCATTGGTTTTACTTAACCTTAAATATGAGGGGATTGGTTTGCTGCAATAGTGCATGACCCCTTGTTAGATAAATACAAAAACGGGATTTTACGAGCGTTCGGCTTAGTCGGTCCAGGTCTTGATAAGTTCTCAAGTTCGAACCTAACTTTCCGAGGTGATAAATATTATGAGATAACTTATTTAAATAAAAAACTTAACCAATTTAGAAGTTCTATTAGGTAAAACTCCAAACATCGATGTTAAGCGGGTGTTCGGTTTTATCGGTTAAAGCTTGTTGATCAAGTTAGATCCGACACACCAAGTATTTTTGAGAAAACATTTATAAATCGGTTTATAACAAAATTTCAGAAGAAAGAATATGAGATTCGGTGGCGCGAAACACAACTAGTGTGTTTTTTCGACATTGTGTTTTTTCGCACACCATTGTGTCTTTTCGCTTTTCATTGTGTCTTTTTTCTTCATTGTGTCTTTTCGCTTATCATTGTGTCTTTTTCGTTATTGTGTCTTTTCGCATACCATTGTGTCTTTTCGCACACCATTGTGTCTTTTTTCGTCATTGTGTCTTTTCGCTTATCATTGTGTCTTTTTTCGTCATCGTGTCTTTTTTCGCACATCATTGCGTCTTTTCACACACCATTGTGTCTTTTTTCATCATTGTGTCTTTTCGCTTATCATTGTGTCTTTTTTCGTCATTGTGTCTTTTTTCGCACACCATTGCGTCTTTTCGCACATCATTGTGTCTTTTTTCGTCATTGTGTCTTTTCGCACACCATTGTGTCTTTTCGCTTATCATTGTGTTTTTTTTCGTCATTGTGTCTTTTCGCACACCATTGTGTCTTTTTGTTTATCATCGTGTCTTTTTTCGTTATTGTGTCTTTTTTCGTCATTGTGTCTTTTCGCACACCACTGTGTCTTTTTATCTAATACATAAAACACAATGCTTAATACATGTTACACAATAACTTGAAACGTAAAACACAATGGTGAATACGTATAACACAATGACCTAAAACGTAAGACACAATGGTGAATATGTATAACACAATGACCTAAAACGTAAGACACAATGGGAATACGTATAACACAATGACTTGTAACGTAAAACACAATGGAAACAACATATTACACAATGACACAATGAACAACAAAAAACACTATTAAAAAAACCCATTAATTTTTTTTATTTTTATATAACAATATGATACTCATATTAAAGATAAAAAAACGCTTATTATTATGGTGATTTTTTTTTAAATATAATGTAGTATGAAAAAGTTATGGACATCTTAAAATGATAGGGAATTGACATGTGTCTTGCATGTGGAGAGAGAAAGTCAACAAATATGGGTTATTACCTTAATGCCCTTTTCATCAATTTTTATTTATTAAATTAATCTCAGCCATTCAAATCTAAGATCAATAGACTGGATTCCTTCTCACCCTTCTCATTTTTGTTGTCCTTTGTATTTTAACTTTACCCTATATATATAGCTTATAAATCGCGCTTAAAACAGTGTAATAGTAAACTTTAATGCACACATTGCTAGTGATTTTAGTGTAATTAAGGATTAATTTGTTGATCAAGTTAATTGTAATACGAATCTAAATAAGTCGGGTGCGGGGTCTACACTTATTTGATCTTATTATAATTTATAATGCTATTGGTACTAAGTCAAGGGGGTTCCGGGGGGCAACGCCCCTGGTTGCGGGGTGCAAGGGGCGGCAACCCCTGGCGGGGTGCAAGGGCAGCGCCCTTGGCTGGGATCGAGCTTTTAAATTCAAAATTAAGATAACCACAAAGGCAGTTACTCAGTTAGTTACAACTCCCCTACCCTAATTAAAACTGCATTGATCATACGATAAAGATTCTAGTTCATAAAAACTCTCTTAATCTCCACACTGATTCTTGCACTCAATCTGAGTTTTATCCGGTTTAAACATTTGGGAACCAACAATAGTTTTGATCTGAAAGTGTTTCACGACTCTCAGATTTCCAAAGATATGTAATTTAAAGAAATCCCCAACAATTGTTGTATTAACAAAGATAATCACAGCAACTAACATGTTAGGACCGACTAAACTAGGAATTTATACAACAATTCAAGGGTGCTATTTTTTTAAGCGGTTAACTTACATTCAATAACCTACTTTTAGATCTATAATATATATAAACGAAGACATAAAAATCATAGGTGTCGCGATGTGGTTGCTCCCCCTTTTTTTAGAGTCATCAGATTTGCTTGATTTTTAAATAGAGACTTCCCATGCATTTGACCCGAATTCATGGGTATGGGTCGTACCAAACCCAGATATTCCTTAAACGGGTTATAACATCTCATTAAATTAAAAATTATTCTCACCAAATTATTTATGTAAAAATAATATAAAATAGGATATAATAAAAAATAATATCTTATTTATTTTAATATATATATATATTATTTAAATTAAAAAACCTACTTGATAGTAAAAAAAACGGGTCTTGGGTCTCATCAAACCATAAGTATATTATTAACTTTCATATATATTATTTATAATTAAAAAACCAATTTCATAGTAAAAAAAATAAACGGGTCTTGTGTCTCATCAAAACCATATAGCTTTTAAACCGGGTTATAAAATCTCATTTATTTGTGAAACTATTTATCATCAAACCATAAGTATATTATTAACTTTAATACAATAAAAAAAATATAAATTAAAAAAATAAATAAATATTAGAACAAACAATATAAAACAACCCCCGTAATACGAGGATAAAAACTAGTTTTTCTAATATAACTAATTCCTAGACTTTCATGAAAACCTGTATATAAGTTACATGCGATATTACTTCCATTCCTATATGTATGTATATTAAACACAAAAACAGCCCAATAGCAAAAAAGACATAAGGCCACACCCACCAAGCAACAAAACGTTACACCATAAATACATCCATGAAAACATACGCCTAGCTTACAAGAAGCATCACCCAAAATACACCTTAGACATATGTTTCAACCAAAAGCCCTCATTCTCCTTGATTGTTAACTTCAGAGAATCTTTTGCTATTAAAAATACCTTCATTCCTGCTAATCCAAAGAGTCTAAAGCATCACAGAAATATCGCTTGAACCACCTTGTTTTTTCTTGTTAAAATTATCAGCACCGAAGTTGAGCATTTGTCTAACCGAAGTCACCTCCATTGCTAATTCACACATGAAATAAGTAGATGCTCCGAGGGTTCGTGCACATAACCACAAAAGTGACATAATGTATCCCCAAAGTTAACACCTCGGTAAGCCAATACCTCTTTTGACGGGATACTATCGAGTTCGGCTCTCCAAGCAAAATTATTAACCTTTAAGGGAACTCAATTGTTCCATGGAAATATCCACTTTGTTGTTTTGACTTACGAATCTTGACTATAAATCTGATCTAACTATTCGCTCAGAGGGGGCGTCTCTGAAGCTTAGGCTTAATATTCGGAAAACGGAGATTTTTTGGCTGTCATGCGATGGTTCAAAGAAGGTGTCGGGTTTATTACCTAGCGAGATTAGCAAGCCTGTGAGGGGAGTTAAACTCCAGGGGGAGCGGTTAGCCAGGATGCAGGGTTTATTCGGTCTTGGGCAACTAAAAGAGCTTTGAGGGCGGTTGAACTTATGAAACGTCTTCCGGACATGAGGGACCCCCAAAATGAGCTCCTTTTGTTGCGCTCGTACATGGGGTTGCTAAGTTAGTGTTTGGGCTCTGGCCCTGTGAACATGAACATGTCAAAGAGGTTGTGTCCATCTTTGATACGGGCCTGCTGGGGGCAATTGAATATATTGTTGTTTGTGGAGGACCGCATTTTGGGGACCTCCAGTGGAGGTTGGCTTCCTTCCCTATGCGTTGCGGAGATTTAGGAATTTTCTTGGCGGAGGATGTCTCCGCATATGCCTTTGTGGCTCCCAGGACCCAGTCGTGGAAATTGCATGACCACATCTTGCGAAGCACAAGTGTTATGAGGGTAGATCCTGATTACTCCTTTGCACTTGGTAATATTGGAACAACTCTCCCAGACCTTAATCTAGGCGGTTTTACTGATAAGGAGACCGCCCCCCAAGAAACCATAATAAACCTTGACGAGTGCTCTTTATGGTAAACAAGTACATGATTTGGAGGAGTGATTAGATATGACCCCGAGACAAAAGGCGGTTTTTACTTGTCTCAAGGGGGCTCATGCCTAGGATTTTTGACTGTTGTGCCCATTGAAGGTCTTGAGCAACGGATGTCGGCAGTTGAATACAGGGCAATCCTTAAATACCGGCTTATGATTCCTCTTTTCCCTCCAGACGAAGCATGCCCCATTTGTAAAAAAAGCCTGTTTGGATAGATTTGGTGAGCATGCCCTCCACTATAAAGAATTGCTGGGATTCAAGTATCATCACGACTGGGTTAGAGATGTCTTATGAAATGTGCTTAGGCACGCCGGGATCTCAGCCAAGAAAGAGGCACCTGTTATCTTTTTGGCTGATCCGCGAGAGGGAAGATCTACCTTGCGTCCTGCGGACGTTCTTGTGTTTGGCTGGGCAGGGGGTAAGCATGCGTGTGTCGACGTCACTGGGGTGTCCCCGTTGGTGGGGCTAAGAGACAGTGTCTTCATTCCGGGACAAACGATTTTGAGGGCGGAATCTAGGAATGTTGCTAAGCATGAGGAAGCGTGTTTGGAGAATCAACACGTTTTCATTCCATTTGCCTTCGACACATTTTGCTCCCTAGCTCCCGAGGCGGTTCGCTTTTTGGAGCGGATGCAGAAGGTGGTCCACAGTGACTCGCAAAGCCCGAGGAACCAAGGATTGATATTTAGTAGAATAGGCTTTGCGATTCAAAAAGGGATAGCGGCGCAGCTTGTTGCTCGCTTACCCATTATCCAGATGTAGCTCGATTTATGTTTATATGTGGTAATTTGATATTCAAAATTTGATAATTGATATCTAACTATTGGCGTATTTAGCACTTTTAAATAGTTAGGAATTAATATATATATTAATTTACAACTATTCTCTACAAAATCGTGCATAACAGGTTGTAAACTTGGCTTATTTTGCTATACATGATGCTTTACATGTTGGACATGTAGTTGCTTTTATTGTACAATATCTGTGGCAGCTCCACGTGTTCTACAGCTGTCTGTCACCTCCTTTGTGTATGTGGAAAGTGAAATACAGACCACAGTTTACTTTTCCTTCATCACCGCCTCTCTCTACATATGCGGCCACCGCCTCCAACCACCATCGTTGTGACGATCCGTCATGGCGGTCGGTTCCATAACCTCAACCGTTCACCCACCTCCTGTTGTCGGGTTCTATTTTGGAAACCCTAGGTAGCGGTGGTGTGATGGCGGCGGCGTTTTGTACCCTTGGAGGTCCGGTTGTGTGGTGCCATTACCGACCGTTGTTCCTGGTGGTGCCAGACACTCGGAAGGGGTGGGGTTTTCGGCGGTGGTTTAAGGTATCATTAGTCCTTTATTTGTTGTCTATCATCGCTTTATTATTGTCAAATCCTATTAAAATTTTAAAACACCAAATTGCATAAACCCTAGAACTCAAGTGGTTGAGCCTGTTGCGTTCTATATGAATAATATTAATAAAAAAAAAGTGAAAGAAACTTTTGTGGGATTCAAGATTTGCTGAATCTTTATGTGTTTTAAGTATTGGGTTTAAATGTTTTTCCGCCATATTTTTCATCACATTAATGCATGATGCCTTAAAGGCCACAATTTGTGACTGTCTACTTTCGTATTGCATGTGACTGATCATGGCATGGCACTAATCGGTTTCTATCTCTCTTAGTCAGCGATGATGGTGGCCGCTCTATGGCTCGGCAACCTCGGTTGCAGCCGTGGCGGCACTGAGCCGTAGTTTGTTGGCCATGGCAATGAAGAATTGTCAATCTGAGCCTCTTTGTTTTGTAACGACTAACGACTATGATGATCTATAGATCTAAGTCGATTGGTTTTGTTTTCATCTCCTCCAACGATGCGATGGCTGTTCAGTTGAATGTTTTACCAAAGACTAGGTGAATTGTTTTAGTATTTATATATGATTTTTTTTGTTTGTATAAAACTAATCGTTAAGGCATGCAGTGCTAGGGTTCAGGTCGCCGGAGATAGGCGTCAGTTTGCAGAAGCAGTTAATAGGGGTTCAAGGGGCCGATTGGTGGTGGCTTGCAGGTTCATTAACAATTGTCAGTATTTAATTTTACAGGTATCATTGTGCAAGGTAAGTATCATTATACTTAGGTAATGCATAATTTACTTACCATGATTGGAAACCTTAACTGACAGGTAAGTCAAAAGGTATTGTCATAATCCGAATTTTTATATATATTCTTATTATTTGACTAATTCTTATTGTTTATGTGTGTTTGATTTATAGGTATCATTGCGCAAGTAAAGTATCTTCATACCACCGTATTGCATTATTCACTTACTTCTGATTATGATTAGATTTGTTTAAACCTTATTCGTTCAGTTAGATGTAAATGTATTTCCTATATATTATTTGACCGGTTCTTATTGCTTTTGTATTTTGGCATTTCAGTTGCGCGTGTTTGTGCAGTTCTGGGCTGTTGATGTTAAGGTAACTTATATTTCTTATCAGCCAATTATAGAATTATAGATATGGCCTTATGTCTGTGTCTATTTTGGATAATTCTACGGGGTGGTTTAGGAGTAGGTGTAACATCATGTAAATTTCGGGTTAAAAATGTCACATTTCCAAAGTCAAGGGACCAATTCTGCCAATTTCCAAACTCCAGGGACTAAAATGAAAAATCTGTTTTCTTGACCCATCGCGCTACGCGATGGGTCAAGAGAAACACCCATCGCGTATCGCGATGGGATGTCTGACAGATTGTGACACGTGTGCCACGTGGCACACGGTGGCAACGGTTGCCGCCACGTGTCACCACGTGGCAGGTCTACTATCTTACATAGCTGGCCTATATTGCGATACGCGATAGGCCTGCCAAGTGACCCATCGCGTAGCGCGATGGAGACCAAAATTTGGCTATAAATAGGCATCCACGGGTTTGAACCATTCACACCTCAAAATCACACACATTACTCTCTCACTACTCTCTCTAAACCTCGTAAAGCGTGCCCTCAATCCGTCTCGATAAACGTGACCCGAAACCTCGTAATATGTGCCATCCCCCGACGATATCACGAACAAGAGGGAGGTGCTGTCCCGACATTCCGACGATTACCTTGAAGTGCGTGCCAAGAGTGTTGGTGTCTCGATAAGCGTGTCAAAGGTTGATCAAGCGTGTATTGATAAGAACGATAGAGTTGAAGTGCTGCCCGAGTGAGTAGGGAATATTAAGCCAATCAAGGTAGGCATAATGCCCGACTAAAATAATAATAAAATATTGAAAGGGCTTAATACCCTAAGTCGAAGTTATTCTCGATAAACAAAGAAAAACATAACAAAGAAAATAAAGAAAGGAAAGATAAAATATATATATGAATTAATATATATATATATATATATATAAGATTTTTCTTTGTTATGAAATATACTATTTAAGTATAATGAGTATACTTAAATAATAAGGAAAAAAATATGTTTCTTAAAGAAGAAACGTTGGGTTTTATAAATAAACTAAATGTTTATAAATTACTATTAAAACTGAAGGTTTTAATGTAAAAGAGATTATGAACTAAAGGTTCATCGAGATAAATAAGACTAAAGGTCTTAAGCCGGATCGTGTATCCGACTAACAAAAGTTATACTCGTACTATAGGTGCGAGATAGCAAGAGGAGAACTCACGGACGGTGTTGGAAACCGATCCCTATCAAAAGGTGAATACGCCCCACTTTTACAAACTTGTTTTCAAACAAATCAAATGTGTTATGTGTAAAACTTTACATGAGACTACGTGTCTCTAAAAACATTGTAAATAAGAGTATGAGCCTAGCCCTCAGGCTGTAGTATACGTTTGTCTGGATCCTTACATATGTGGAATGCGGTGGGCACATCGCATCACGCCTGGTCACGACCTCCAGCCACGGTGGGCCGAACCAAAGTATGTTCGAGTGAGAATGACCTTGTGTATATTTATGGTACCTAAGTTATGTCGAGAAGCTGCGGTGTCTTGCTGAGGTGACCTAGTGTAGAGACTCGTATTTATGATGATTGTTTAACTTGATTGTTCCTAAGCCAAGATGGGCCGAGGCTAACATGGTCATGAGGGGTAATTAAGTAAAGAAAATATTTTTAGCGTCAGCATATTCACCAGCATTCGTTGCTAACGTATTATAATAACATTTTGCAGGTAATCAAGACTAGAGCTTGAAGGACGAAAAAGCTCAAGAATCCGATGGCTCGGATAATTTTGTGTAAATATTAAAACATGGTGTTTTTGTAAAACTTATAAAACAAGTAAAACTAAACGAGACTTTCGTCTCGTCTTTTGTATTGTAAATATTTATAAATATGATCCTTATGTTTTTATAAAGTCTTCCGCATTAACCCGCTACTCTGATTTATTTACAAATATGGAACTATGGTTCATACTCCTAGGCCTAGATTGGGGGTGTCACAGGTTGGTATCAGAGCCATCGATCTTAGCGAATTGGGTATCATAAAACAATACCCAAGCTTCGATCCAAGCATAAGGAAATTTTTACTTGTTTATTTGAATAGGGATAATATTGGTTGGTAACCTTTTATTTCCCTCTCTACATTTTAAACCACCTATCAAAGATGTCGTACGAAGAATTAATGAAGTATTATGATAATGAAGCAAGAAGAGCAAAGAAGTACTATAAGTTCCCAAAGGACATCATGAGCAAAGATTACTTCGAGTCATTTTTCAATTTCAACGAAGGACCTAGCCAACAACCCAACATGGAACCAAGTCATATCTACCATTTGAATAACACTCCACACAAAGTATACCAATCGCCAAGGCACTCAAGTTATCATCCGACAAGTTTGCCAATGTACCAACCATCCGAGTTACCGATGTATTATCCTTCCGATATTCCAACTTATCAACCCATGGAGATTCCGCCATATTCAACACAGCTACCGCCAAATCCGCATCCGTCGTATAATTTCCTCTCAAACTTACCAATTAAGGAGGAACCAAAGTCTCCTTCTTCCGAATGGATGAAATGCCACTCCGACCAGCGAAGGTGGCATACCGGCACTTCAACTATGGATTCCGCCAACTCTCACATCAACAAAGAAGGGCCGTCTCACAAGCCCAAGATGAGAGTAATTATGCCATATGAGAAGATCCATATGCCTGCAATGACTGAAGAAGAACTTGAAAAGGAACCAGAGGAGGAATCGGAGAAGGAACCTGAGGAGGAAACTGATCCCGAAGAAGTGGAATTTCCAGATAACCTGAATGAAGAGATGACACCGGTGGAAGAACCATACTCTCAACAAACCCCAAGTTATGGTTCTGTTGACCCCTACATGCAATTTCTGCAAGAGCTCAAGGGTAAAGCATCGTCAAGCTTTCCACCGTATACTGGCAAGATCCCCTCAGTTGAAGAACAAGCAAAAGAAATCCGAGAGCAGAATGAGGCTTCCGACACTTTCTTCAACTACCAATCCGATGTGACTGCTTCCACGTATCCTGATCCGAGGAATCACTTTGACGTGGTAATGATGGGATACCGTGATCCACCACCGCGTTACGGTTATCCCAATGACATTCCCCAGTCACAGGAGGAACATCTGGATCGAGCCCTACACGAGACCGATGATTTGAGGAAGAAGATTGCGGTTGATGGGAAAAAGAAAAAGAAGATGGGGGACAAGCTACTTCGCAAATGCAACAAGCTCACCAAAGTTGTGAAGAAGTTTATGAAGGATTAAGAAGAGAAAGTTTATGTGTGTAGAATAGTTTGATGATATGTGTATAATATGTATCATATGTAATAAGGATAGGATCTTATATATCGTTTTAACAGTATATAAAGTATGTTGTAAAACAATATACATATCATTTATGATATGTATATGGATGTGAAATAAATAATAAGAAAAGAAATATGTTAAATTTCAGATAAAAGAATAAAAAATAAATAATGTCTAGACAAAGCGATAATCGTGAGGTTTCCCGAAAGAAAGCCGAGAAATGAGAAGCAAAAGGGAAGGGTCCTAAGAAAGAACGAGAGGAACCGATTCCCGATAAGTACATGAATCAAATACAACAAATGATTAGAAAAGCTGTTAGAGAGGAATCTGAAAATAGATCCCGAACAAAACATTCTCATTCTGAAAAGCCTTCTCGAAAGTCTATTTCTAAACCTCGATCTAGACCCTCCCGTATGGACGAAAGCATGCACGAATAAAATGCCGATGGAGGCATAAGACAAGAATTTAAGAAACTCAAAATCGGTGGTTGCTCATTTAAAGACTTTAAGTGTTATGGACCGAAAGAGTTTCACGGTGACAAGGGAGCCATCAATACCGTAAGGTGGCTTGAAGAGATGGAGACGATAGTGATTACGAGCAAATGTACGAATGAAGAAAAGATCCAATACTCCGCCTTAATGTTTAAAGGCGAAGTGCTAGAATGGTGGAACACGCTAATGATGAGTAGAGGAAGGGAAGTGATGTATAGTTTGTCTTGGAGCGAGTTTAAGGAGTTACTGATGTCGAAGTTTTGTTCAATGCATGAGACAGATCAAATTCAAACCAAGTTCTTAGCTCACAAGGTTGTCGAAACAAACCTTCGTGAGTATAACACGAAATTTCACAAGTACTGTCGCCTGGTACCCCAGCTGGTGACCCCGAATCCAGCAAAGTCACTTGTTATATTTGGGGACTACCACGTGAAATCCGTGATATGGTAAGGTCACACTTGCCACAAACCGCTGACTCCGCGATGGAGTTGGCTGGATATCTGATGGGCGGAATGATCCGCAATAAAAAGGAAGACAAGAAGGTCGTACCAACTCAAGACCCGAAGTAGGAAGGAAATACCCGATTCAAGGGTAAAGGAGTCGATCAACGACGATCTGGCTTTAACCCCGGCATCCCACAATGCAAAATTTGTAAGAAATACCATAGGGGTAGATGCCATATGAAACCACGACTTTGTGAATCGTGTCACAAGCCCGGCCACGCCACGTCCGATTGTTGGAAGAAGAAAATGACCTGCTATAATTGTAAAGAGATGGGACATCTCAGCTTTGAATGCCCCTAAAATAAACCCGCGACTGGTGGTGCGGGTGGTAGCGGTCAAAAGAACGAGCCTAAGAAGAGCAATGCAAGAGTCTTCGTCTTGGATACCTAGAAAGCAGCCGACACACCGGAAACTATTACCGGTACGTTCCTTATTAACAACGCCTATGCTAGAGTCTTGTTTGATTCAGGAGCCAATTTAAGTTTTATAGATTATAAATTTTGTAGTCTATTAAACGAACCTTTAATCAAACTTAATAAAACTCTACGCGTCGAAACCGCTAATGACGACATTGTTAAAATCTCCTAACTTTAGAAAACGGATAAATCTTGTTAGTCGGTTATGTTTTGCCTATTCAATTGCTACCAATGACTCTTGCTGGTTTTGATTTGTATTGGGTATGGATTGGTTATCCGACAACCATGCACGTATCCTTTGCAATACCAAGACTGTTGAACTTCAAGCCCCTGATAAACGTACCATACGAATTGAAGGGGATAAAGATGCTGGCCAAGTTAGCCTAATCTCCATGACAAGGGCTAACAGATGTTTAAATCAAGGATGCTTAGCATTCATGGCCTACGTCACCGAGGAATCAAAACCAAAAGAACTCAAAGACGTCCCGTTGTTTCTGAATATACCGATGTCTTTCCCGACGAACTGCCCGGCATTCCTCCCGATCGTGAAGTAGAGTTTAGAATCGATCTTATTCCCCGAACTACTCCGATCGCCAAAGCTCCATATCGCCTCGCGCCAACCGAGATGAAAGAATTAAAGAAATTGGACGAACTTCTCGAGAAAGGTTTCATAAGACCTAGTTCATCACCATGGGGAGCGCCGATACTATTTGTCAAGAAGAAGGATGGATCCATGCGGATGTACATCGACTACCGAGCTCTCAATAAAGTTACAATCAAAAATCGTTACCCACTCCCACGTATCGATGATCTGTTCGATCAACTTCAAGGTGCTAGCTATTTCTTAAAAATCGATCTTCGTTCCGGCTATCACCAACTTAATGTTCAATCTGAGACATTTCGAAAACCGCCTTCCGAACGAGGTATGGCCATTATGAGTTCACCGTTATGCCATTCGGACTCACTAATGCGCCAACCGCGTTTATGGATATGATGAACCGTATCTGTAAGCCTTACTTAGATAAATTTGTGATCGTTTTCATCGACGACATACTCATTTACTCTAAGTCTAAGGACGATCATGAAAATCATCTTCGAACCTTACTTGAAATTCTTAGGACCGAGAGGTTGTACGCTAAGTTATCGAAATGCGAGTTCTGGTTGCACGAAGTGCAATTTCTTGGTCATGTCATTAATGTTAACGAAATTCAAGTGGATCCCGCTAAAATTGAAGCTATCTCTAAGTGGGAGATCCCAAAGTCGCCAACCGAGATACGAAGTTTCTTGGGTTTCGCCGGATACTATCGAAGGTTCATTGAAAACTTCTCTCGAACTTGTAAAAACATCAAATATGAATGGGGAACAAAGCAACAAGAGGCGTTTGATATACTTAAACAAAAGCTTACCCAAGCTCCTATACTGGCTTTGCCAGAAGGGATTGAAGACTTCGTGGTCTTTTGCGATGCATCACATTCCGGCTTGGGATGTGTGTTGATGCAACGCAAGAAAGTTATAGCTTACACCTCTCGTCAACTCAAGGTACACGAAAAGAATTATACAACTCACGATCTAGAGTTAGGCGCCATAATCTTTGCACTTAAGATATGGAGGCACTATCTCTATGGAATAAGATTTGTCGTGTGCACTGGTCACAAGAGTTTAAAACACATTTTTGATCAAAAAGAACTTAATATGCGCCAACGACGCTGGATGGAAACTCTAAACGACTGTGACTGCGAAATTGTCTATCACGAAGGTAAGGCCAACGTGGTGGCCGACGCCTTAAGTCGTAAAGAGCATGAAAAGCCAAAAAGAGTCCGAGCGTTAAGGCTAGAACTTCAAATTGATCTTATAGAACAATCAAATCCACGCAAACTCAAGCGATCAACGGAAATCAAATTTCTGATGAAAAACGAAACGACACCATTGACTTGCTAATCAAAGGTGACGATGGTATCCTTAGACTCGGAAATAGAATTTGGGTACCAATCGTGGGAGGATTGCGTGATAAAATCTTGAACGAAGCCCATAAATCGAAATATACGATGTATCCCGGAAGCGACAAAATGTACCAAAATCTTAAAGCGAATTATTGGTGGAACGGAATGAAAAAGGATATCGCTTCGCATGTTGCGAAATGTCTCACTTGTTTAAGCGATCAACGAAAATCAAATTTCTGACGAAAAACGAAACGGCACCATTGACTTGCTATTCAAAGGTGACGATGGTATCCTTAGACTCGGAAATAGAATTTGGGTACCAATCGTGGGAGGATTGTGTGATAAAATCTTGAACGAAGCCCATAAATCGAAATATACGATGCATCCCGGAAGCGACAAAATGTACCAAAATCCTAAAGCGAATTATTGGTGGAACGGAATGAAAAAGGATATCGCTTCGCATGTTGCGAAATGTCTCAGTTGTTTAAAAGTCAAGGCTGAACACCAAAATCCTTCGGGACTGCTTCAACAACCCGAACTTCCCGTTTGAAAGTGGGAGTTGATTACTATGGATTTTATTACCAAACTCCCGAAAACGACTCGACAAAACAATGCAATATGGGTGATTGTGGATCGTCTAACTAAATCCGCACATTTCATACCTATTAATGAGTCGTACTCAATGGATAGATTAGCGCGTATATATGTGAACAACATAGTTGCTTTGCATGGATTACCGCTATCTATAATCTCCGACAGAGACAGTCGTTTTACGTCTCACTTTTGAAAAGGCTTCCAACAAGCACTCGGCACAAAGCTTAACCTTAGCACTGCCTATCATCCACAAACTGATGGGCAAAGCGAAAGGACGATTCAAACGTTGGAAGATATGCTCCGCGCTTGTGTGATCGACTTAGGTGGAAGTTGGGATGACCACTTACCTCTAATGGAATTTTCGTATAACAACAGTTATCACACGAGCATTCAAACCGCACCATTTGAGGTATTGTATGGTCAAAAGTGTAGAACGCCCGTGTGTTGGTCTGAAACTGGAGATAGTCAATTATCTGGACCCGAAATAGTCCAAGAAACCACCGACAAGGTTATTCAAATCCGCGAACGACTTAAGACGGCACGTGATCGCCAGAAGAGTTACGCCGATGTCCGTCGTAAGCCGTTAGAGTTTAATGTTGGTGACAAATTACTTTTGAAAGTCTCGCCAAAGAAAGGCGTAGTTCGCTTCGGCAAGAAGGACAAACTAAGTCCTCGATTCGTTGGACCCTTCAAGGTACTTGAACGAATTGGTACCGTTGCATACCGTTTGCGACTACCCGAGGAAATGCAAGGGATACACGACGTATTCCATGTTTCGAATCTACGTAAGTGTTTAGCCGACGAATCTCTTTCGATGCCACTAAAAGATGTTGAAATTAACGAGAAATTAAAATTCATTGAAAGACGAATTCAAATTGAAGATTCAAAAACAAAGAAACTTAAAAGACGAACTTTGGAAATCGTGAAAGTGAAATGGGATTCCCGATGAGGACCCGAGTATACTTGGGAACTCGAATCCGAAATGAGAAAGAAATACCCCCACTTATTCTCATAAGCAATCTCGAGTACGAGATTTATTTCAAGGTGGGGAGATTGAACATCAGGTAAATTTTGGGCCAAAAATGTCACATTTCCAAAGTCAAGGGACCAATTCTGCTAATTTTCAAACTCCAGGGACTAAAATGAAAAATCCGTTTTCTTGACCCATCGCGCTACGCGATAGGTCAAGAGAAACACCCATCGCGTATCGCGATGGGATGTCTGACAGATTGTGACACGTGTGCCACGTGGCACACGGTGGCAACGGTTGCCGCCACGTGTCACCACGTCCGCCACGTGTCGCCACGTGGACTCGGCGCCTGCCACGTGTCAACAGTGGCAGGTCTACTATCTGACACAGCAGGCCTATATCGCGATACGCGATATAGGCCTGACAAGTGACCCATCGCGTAGCGCGATGGGGACCAAAATTTGGCTATAAATAGGAAGCCACGGGTTTGAACCATTCACACCTCAAAATCACACACATTACTCTCTCACAACTCTCTCTCTAAACCTCGTAAAGCGTGCTCAATCCGTCTCAATACACGTGACTCGAAACCTCGTAATACGTGCCATCCTCCGACGATATCCCGAACAAGAATGAGGTGTTGTCCCGACATTCCGACGATTACCTTGAAGTGCGTGCCAAAAGTATTGGTGTCTCGATAAGCGTGTCAAAGGTTGATCAAGCGTGTATTGATAAGAAGGATAGAGTTGAAGTGCTGCCCGAGTGAGAAGGGAATATTAAGACAATCAAGGTAGGCATAATGCCCGACCAAAATAATAATAATATATTGAAAGGGCTTAATACCCTAAGTCGAAGTTATTCTCGATAAACAAAGAAATACATAACAAAGAAAATTAAGAAAAGAAAGATAAAATATATATATGAATAAATATATATATATATATATATATATATATATATATAGATTATTCTTTGTTGTGAAATATATTATTTAAGTATAATGAGTATACTTAAATAATAATGAAAAGAATACGTTTCTTAAAGAAGAAGAAACGTCGGGTTTTTATAAATAAACTAATGGTTTATAAATTACTATTAAAACTAAAGGTTTTAAAGTAAAAGAGATTATGAACTAAAGGTTCATCGAGATAAATAAGACTAAAGGTCTTAAGCCGGATCGTGTATCCGACTAACAAAAGTTATACTCGTACTATAGGTGCGAGATAGGAAGAGGAGAACTCACGGGCGGTGTTGGAAACCGATCCCTATCAAAAGGTGAATACGCCCCACTTTTACAAACTTGTTTTCAAACAAATCAAACATGTTATGTGTAAAACTTTACATGAGGCTACGTGTCTCTAAAAACATTGTAAATAAGAGTATGAGCCTAGCCCTCAGGCTGTAGTATACGTTTGTCTGGATCCTTACATATGTGGAATGCGGTGGGCACATCGCACCACGCCTGGTCAAGACCTCCAGCCACGATGGGCCAAACCAAAGTATGTTCGAGTGAGAATGACATTGTGTATATTTATGGTACCTAAGTTATGTCGAGACGCTGCGGTGTCTTGCTGAGGTGACCTAGTGTAGAGACTCGAATTTATGATGATTGTTTAACTTGATTGTTCCTAAGCCAAGATGGGCCGAGGCTTACGTGGTCTCGAGGGGTAATTAAGTAAAGAAAATATTTTTAGCGTCAGCATATTCACCAGCATTCGTTGCTGACGTATTTTAATAGCATTTTGCATGTAATCAAGACTAGAGCTTGAAGGACGAAGAAGCTCAAGAATCCGATGTCTCAGATAATTTTGTGTAAATATTAAAACATGGTGTTTTTGTAAAACTTATAAAACAAGTAAAATTAAACGAGACTTTCGTCTCATCTTTTGTATTTTAAATATTTATAAATATGATCCTTATGTTTTTATAAAGTCTTCAGCATTAACCCGTTACTCTGATTTATTTACAAATATGGTACCAACTATGTTTCATACTCCTAGGCCTAGATTGGGGGTGTGACAGTAGGTGTCTACTGTCGTTTGTTTGTCGTTATTTTTAGGGTTTTTATATTTCTCTGAGACGGCAACTGATTGTGACTTTCATTAGTACTTTTTTTTTGGCTTTGTCTATATGTTGCGTGCGCCGTGTATTGGTCACCTTATATCATTGAAATCATTTTGCTTGAACATAGTTCGTTTCCATTAATAGGCAATCAGCCTGAGTCTTAACGTTATTGGGACACCTCATGTGGTGATTGTTTGGGTGGTTGCTTATGTTAAGACGTCACACGAGCTTTGATCCTAGAACAATGTTCGGGCCCTCAACATTTGAGTGAATGTGTGAAAGATGTTCTAGAGAAATTCATAGTTATTCAAGCGTGTATATGAGTTCATTGATGCTTAATTCAGTGATTTTACACGTTCAACTAATCTGAATACTTTTTCTTTCTTTTTTTTTTTAATCTGCACATTTGTACTTATGTACAGGAAGGTCATTGACTGCCAGTTCATTCAACTTTTAACTAAGGATTGACCCGCTATCATACAAGGTATTGAAGTTTATGACTCATACGCATGAGTTTTGCCTCACCACTTTAATTCAAAATACGATTACAAATATACATGTTTTGGACTATTTTGCAGGTGGATTTGCAGGTGGACTTGATGGTTGCCATGGTGGATTGACCAATTAACTTATCCGATGGCTGCAGTAGACTTGAAAGCTTAAATGACTTCATTTAGTTGTAAACTTCAACATGGTTGTTAATTGTGAATTTAAGCAGGTGTTGAAAATATGATTATCAAAATTGTTTGCCACTAAATGTTTGTTATCGAGATTCTTTCCTTTTGGACATTTTAATGGTATTGAAGCGAAATATTTGTATGGTGTGTGTGGATTCCTAAAGACTTTCCCTTGGTGCACACCATGTTTTGTTTTTGAATACGGCTATGGTTTCACTACCCCCACATCACGGGGGGTCAAAATCCTAATTTATAACAAAATAACAAGTTAATCATTTTACAAGTTCAAAGATTTAATGACTAGGTCCTCTTAAGAACTGCAAACCTGTCTATAAAACAATAAAACAAATTGTATTTCAAAAATTTTTTAAAAATTTGGAGAGTACAATATCTTTATATATAAATATATATATATATATATATATATATATATATATATATATCTGTGTGTGTGTGTGTGTATAGAGATAATGTGAGAACTATTTTGAAATTGAGAACTTTGAGAATCATTTTGGACCACAAAAAACTCTTTTTACAAAAAATAAAAAAATTATAAAACAAAAAAAGCGAAAATAAAAAAAATAAAAAATCCAAAAAAATTTATTTTTCATCCCGGTTTCATAAAAAAATAAAAAAATATTGGTTTAGCAAAATTATACATATATGTATAATACGTATTTCTTAATTTTATACAAGTTATTTTTTATACACATATGTACAATTAAGATAAATGATAATATACATATGTGTACGTTATGTAAATCGAGATTAAATAAAAATATACATATGTGTATAATTAAGGTTTTTTTCTATTTTTTTATGAAACCGGGATGAAAAATAAATTTTTTTGATTTTATTACGTTTTAAAATTTTTCGTTTTTTTTGTTTTATAAATTTTTAAGTGACTCAAAATGGTTCTCAAAGTTCTCAATTTTCAAAGGGTTCTCTTAGGATCCTCACCATATATGTATACACACACACACTAGATTTTATCCCCCCGTCTTACGGGGGTTTTACATTACTCGTTTATAATATTTTTATATATATTTTTATTTTAATTTTATTTATTGTTAGAAAGTTAATAATATACTTAGAGTTTGATGATAAAAAGGTTTTACAAATAAATGAGATGTTATAACCCAATTTAAAAGCTATCTGGGTTTGGTGAGACCCAGGACCCGCTTATTTTTTAGACTCTAAAATTGTTTGGTAATTATAAATAATATCTCTTAAAATAAATCAGATATTAATTTTTCGTATATACCTATTTTATAGGATTTTTACGTCCAATATTTAGGGAGATTAACTTTTAATTTAATGAGTTGTTATAATCCATTTTAGAAATATTTGGGTTTGGTGAGACCCATACATGTAAATTTAGGTCAAATGCATGAGAATCCTCTATTTACATATAATGTAATCTGGCGGCTTGAGAGAATGTAGGGAGCAACCAGAGTGCTTTTAAATGTTTCATTTATATAGATTATAGATATACTAGTTTGATCCTCCCATGTTACGAGAGTTTATTTAAGTTTTTTTTAATCGTTTTGCTATTTTATGATGATTTATTTTATTTTTTAACGTAGTTTTGTTTAATTTAATACATATATATTAGTTTGTTATTATATTTTTTAGCGTTTGAGTTTTTTCAATTGAGATGTGTAGGTATTTTAGATTTTAACGAACAAACATAAATGAACACGAGCATGTTGATTTTTTTAAATGAACAAATATGAACACGAATAATTGTCTGATGAAAAAGGGGGCGTTGATGTAGTTGACGTTGGTGGGTAGTATCGGAAGTTAACTGTCAATGGAGATGATAGACCAACAACGGAGAACATGTAAATGAGGTAAATTAAATTAGGGTTTCATGAAGAAAGTGTTTACTAATAAATGAGATTTTACAACCCATTTTAGGGCTATTAGGGTTTGGTAAGACCCATAACCCATGGAAATTATTCTTTGATAATTAAGGAGTTATTTCACAAATAAATGAGATTTTATAACCCGTGTAAGGGTTATACAGCTTTGATGAGACCTATGACCTGTGAAAATTAATGTTTGATTATGAAAGAGTTTCACAAATAAATGAGATGTTATAACCCATTTAAAGACTATCCGGGTTTGGTTAGACTCATATCCGCGAATTCAGGTCAAATGCATGAGAAACCTCAATTTAGAAATCAAGCAATCTGGTGGCTCTAGAGAATGAGGGGAACAACAAGAGAGCGACACGTAGAATTTGATGGTAGACAATTATATAGATAGTTAGGTATATTTAAATAACGTGATTGAAAAAATAATACGTATATGGGCTAAGGTGAAATAGGTTGTAGATTATGGACTAAGCAAAACTGTTTAGTTTGGACCCAACACTTTGTATATTCGACGTTCATTAGTCTTCCAGGGATTGTAGCTTATGGCCGAAGCAAAAGTGTTTAGTTTGGACTCGACACTTTATATATTCAACAAGACCAATGAATGTCGAATATACAGAGTGTCGGGTCCAAATTGAACACTATTAGGGTACATTTGGTTGGCGGTAATGGAATGAAAAGGAATGGACTGGAAAAAGAAATGCAATGAACAAGTGAATGAAATTGATCATCATCATTCATTTGTCTTGTTTGGTTCATATGGAATGAAATAAATTATCACATTATGTTGTTAGTAGCAAAAAAAAAACATGAATGAAATATAAATAATAAAATTATTTAAATCTTAAAATAAAAAAAACTACGAAAATAAATTTGTAATGGTGACGGTGGTGGGGCACCGGCGACGACAATGGTAGAGAGGTACCGACGGTAGTAGCGGTGGTGATTAGTGGTTGTGACGATTTTAGTAATGGCGCAAATGGCGGCGGTGGTGGCATTGGTGGTCAGGTGGTGGCGATGAAATTGGTGGCGATGGCGGCGACTATGGTGATCAGGTGGTTGCGATGGTCAAGTGGTGGTGGTAGTGGTTATTAGGTAGTGTTATTGAGAGAGTAGGGTGAAAGAGAATTGAATAGAAAAAAAGGTGAGAAGAAATGGTTTTGAGGGAAATGAGGTTTCATGTGTAATTTTAGATTCCATTCCATTCACCAACCAAACACTCATTCCCTCACAATGACTTATTTCATTCCCCATGTCATACACAGGGGCGACTTTTAGGGAGGGTTGGGTGGTCGACGGCCTCGGGCCCAACACTCCGTTAGGCCCGATTTTTTTTAATTATATGTATTTTTTTATGAAAAATAATATGTATATTTAATGTTTAAACTCAATTACATAACAATTAGTTTGGCTTAGTAACAAAGGGGTATGACTCATAACCAAAATGTTGTGGCCTTGTGGGTTCTAGTCCCATTCGAGACATGTTTAAGCATATTTTTATACATAAGTTTTTTATACAACCAAAATCATAACCAAGTATGCCCATTTAATAATTAAATTATTAAAAGCCAACAAAATACTAATTTTACTTGAGGCCCAAAATACTTTTCGCCTTCGGTCCAAAATTTTTTATGACTTCTCGAAACCGGGCCTGATCATACATTTGTACCAAACGCTACCTTAGATATAGAGGTGGACAAAATAAGGTTTCAGACACGACCCTGCATACCTCACATATTTAACATGATGTGTAAATGGCAATGAGAATATAAATGAGAGGCCCACCACTTTTGTCGAAGAGCATGTACGCATCTAAGATTTTAAATCTATACAAAGATTTCAAATCTTTTATCTAGATAGGAATGAGATATAAACGTTGCAATCCTGCTTACAACTATAAATTCGATCTCCATTATAGTTTCTATTCTCCACTATTTTACATATGGTGAGGTATCGCTTATTTTCGGTACTTAAATATCTGTTATGTTATTGGATTATGATTTTGTCTGCTCGGTCGGGTCTCTAACCTAGTGTAATTTGAATTTATCCTACCAATGTTTCTATAACTTCAGCCATATAAGTTAGTTTAGTTTAGACACCTTATTTATTTGGTTTAATATATTTTTATATAAGCATTTCATGTTAAAAAGTATGAAAGTATTATCATAAGACTTTATAAATAAATCAAAATATAGAGCAAAATGTTGCTATAAAATTTAAAAATAAAAAGTGAGACAAAAATGAGAAGTATGAAAAGAATTTGTGACCACACAAAAAATCTCTAAAAAATATAATTAAATAAAAAAAATCATAACTCTAAATGTAAATAAAAAAAGAAAATAATAAAAAAAAAATAAAATTCCCCCCCCCCCCGATTTAAAAAAAAAAAACCCGAAAAGACACATCGTCGAGAAAAAAGACACTATGACGGAAACAAAAAAACACAAAGATAAATAAAAAAATAATAGATCGCAAAATATAACATAATATCGAGCAAAATAAAACACAATGTTAAGTAATATATAAAAAGATCAATGGTTGAATCTTAAAACTACTTTATTTGTAGTAAAGGGTAAAAGAAAAGTGGATTACGGCTATTGTAAATATTATTTTTGTTTTATTTACTGTTAACTTTGTTTATTCATTCCTTACCACATACTAAAGTTAATACACACGTGCGGTGGTGGGGAACATAGAGAGGTAGCCACGTAATGCGACAAAAAACACAGATTTTAGTAATCACGTAATATGTTAATATTTGATTAATATATATATATATATATATATATATATATATATATATATATATATAAAATTAAACCTATAGCTATACCTTACTAAAACTAAAGTAAATAAAATATCATTTCTATTTTGTAATTTTTGAAAAAAAAATTAACGTACAAAAAAGTTATGACCGTTTAAAAATTGTGAGTGAAGTAGGATCAAAAATGAAATTAAAGTACAATACGGCCCATTGGGGAAAGTAAGTCGGAATGTTGATGTCGAGAGGGTTAAATAAAGTCTTGTGGTATTACGACCCATCCAGGTAAGTAAGTCGGAATGTTGATGACGAGCGGGCCGAGTGGGCCTAAACATGACCAGATCCACATTTTGACCCGAACACATATATAATAATTCTATGACAACCTGCTTATGCCTGTAAACATCCATATAATGTCCCGTGGTAATATGCCCCATTTTGGGAAAGTAACTGGAATGTTGACATTGAGCGGAGCCGAGCATGACCCGGTCAACATGTCGACCTAAAAAATATGATGAGTGTAACATACTAAACGTACAAACAATTAATTATCATTACTCGAAAATTTGAAACTAAAATAATTACATTATACAAAGAAAAAATAAAATAAAATAAAATAAAACAAAACAAAACAGTAATTATTATTCTAAATAAAAAGTTATAGATTAATAATGATTATTTTAATAACATAATTACTATATTATTATTTAAAACTATTCATATTTAATACCAACTCCGACACTATATAAAAATATGTGTATAAATTAAAGGACATATTATATATTACAACTCTTAAGACAAATTATAACGGTAAATTAACTTGAAAGATACATGTATGATAGTTAGATGCTCACTTATGGTCTACCGGTAGGAGACTTAGGTTCTTAAGTGAAGACTCGAGTTTGATTCGTATTTGTGTCATTTTTGGTGGGGTATGACAACGAAGAATTTGAGATATGTGCTTGTGAGGTTGTCAGTTGTTCGAATCTCGAGCCCCCCTGGGTTTTCGTCCAACCGTGTGTTACGCCAGTGAGTTCTAATCTTGTGATGGCACAACGACTGCCAAGTGGCAGCCGGTGATATGGTTTTCTAGTCGAAACAAGTTAAACTCTAAAGCCAACGTGTGACCCGGTTAAAATAACATAGTCTTGCCAGAGTAGGAAAATGAGGCTCTCCATTTTGTATAGTACGGTGACCTAACACACAAAAGAGTCGTCGTCCCAAAAAACCAAAAAAAGTTGATAATAAAATATTTTAGACTTTACTTTTACATTCTAGCACAACTATAGAGTAGCTTCAAGTAGGAATTTTAAAACCGGATATTCGAAAATTTGGAGATCCGAAATTTCGGATAATTGATATCGTTATCCGAACCTGTATCCGTATCCGTAATTTCTGTAGGACCGATTCGGGACTCGGTTTCCCAACGATTCACGGGGCAACGTGTTAGAGTGCGGAATCCTCTAACACGGCGATTCGGTGGTGATCAACGGGCACGTAGGTACGATTCCTAAAGGGGTTTGACGCCTAGGATTGGAGGAAACGACCAAGAACACGAAGAACAGTGGAGAGAGTTTCTGTAGGCTGCTGGTTCGTGAGTGTGTAATCTGTTCTCTGCATGTGAAATTTCCCAAGTAACGTTTATATACCGAAGACTCATTCGGTCGAATGAGATACTCATTTGATCGAATGAGATCTGATTCGATCGAATGAGATCTGGTTCGATCGAATGAGATCTGGTTCGATCGAATCAGTCACTGATTCGATCGAATCAGCTCCGTTTGACATTTTCAGTACGTTAACTTGGTTTCACGATCGTTGGTTTCATGTTGAACCAACCTGATAGAACTGGGGACATACAGGTGACATTTCATGTCCTAACAAACTCCCCCTTGGAGCCAGTTCTATTTGCCTGTAACCAATCGAGTTCTCTTGCTCGATCGTAACTCCCCCTTGGAGTTATCTCACTCTCTCTTTTCTCAAAACTAGTGGTGCATACGTTGCATCCAAAAACTCCTACCTTCATGGAGTTCTCTCTTGATCAAATGGTACAGTCAGTCAGACTTACCATAGGTTCCGCATATCCTGAGACGCTGTCAATTTGGAATTTTGGATTAACATTTAAGCACAATTGTATTAGATTTGTAAAATTGACATTAAAGCATAATCTATCACAATATTCCAAATCATATTTCATTCAATTCAAAACAATTACAATCAGAAGATTTAACTTTGAATTACAACAAGAAACAAGATAAACGAAAGACATGACAATTAATCTTTAGTTTCTTGGGCATACTTCTTCTGTTGTTCTTTCCAATTTGATCCTGCATGTATGTCATAGGCAAAACAAATCCTAATGACATTTCTGTACGTTAACGCTTGCTCTATGTCTTCAGGAGCATAAAGAATCTCTGTCTTGTACAACGTATAGACATCCTCCCTTGACAAATTTGTGAGCCACATTGGATCAAAAATACGAATAGTGCTCCAGTTACCATAGTCATTGAGCACAATAACTGCCTCATGCAGTCTTCCATCATAGTACCAATGCCTGAATGATTTGTAGAAGTCCTGCTTCATCTTTCTAAGAGGAATCTTCTTCATTGTGAGTGGTGGCATGTACTTCAAAATAACTTTTGGCCTGTTGGTGATCGGATCGATCTCCTTTTTGCTTATATATCTCTTCGGCCTTTGTGGTGTGATCATCTTCCATTTTGTGTTGTACTCTTTTCGCAATACACTCTGATAATACGTGGCAAATGGAGATGAGTTAGCGTATAGCAGATCAAGATAATTCAGACGGTTCAGATCATAAGTAGGAAGGCTCTTCAAATCAGTAATACGTTGAAAGTATTCAACCCCCCTTTCTCTCTTGACAGCTACGCAGTTAAGATCCTTCAGACATGCCCAAGCGATAATTTCTCCTGACGTTCTGCGACCCTTCATTTTATATGACGTTGTATGAGGAATGGTTGGCTTCGCTTGTCGTCTGGATCTTATCTTCTCAAGAATAGCATTGAATGCTTTCTTGCATTCCTCGGTTTTCTCTAAAAAATCGGCTTGATCCGCTTCAGAAGGCTGTTCCATATTGTTTGACCTTTCTTCAGCCTTCTTCTGTATTTCCTCCTCTGTTACATTTTGGAAGAAACTTGCAGAGTTAGGAAGATCGTCATTTTGAGACGTATAGTATTCAGGATACTCTTCCTTTGACAAGTCTTCCATTTCAACTTCATCAAATTGAGAGGGATCAACGTGTGAGGGATCAGTGGCCGTTGATGATGATGAATCAGGTGTAGCAGCAGAAGAAGACATTTGTTCTGTTGGAGGCAAAGCCAGATACTTGCCTGTTTCTACGTTGGATAATTCAAACATTTGTTCCAATTCTTCTTCTGTGAAATTATGAGAAATTTCACCTTCTTCCAAGTCTCCACTTGCGAAGTTTCGCTGCTCATTTGGATTGTCCAGTAGAAACGTGAAAAATTCTGCTGCAGTTTTTGATTGCAGCGGTTGGACATTAAACGGATCATCATCACCTTCACCTCCATCATCTGAAGAGTCAAGTTCGTCTGTGTCCACATCAACATTTGATGGACCTTCCAAAACTAGAACATCTCCTTTCAATTCGGTTACTTTCGCCTCAAGGCTTAGATTTGACTCTCTTAGTTCCTTGATAGAAGAGCCCTGATCAGCGACAGTCGCATTCAGCTGACTGTTTTCAATTCTGAGCATGTCGTTTTCGGCTCGAAGTTGGGCAATCTGCTCATCTCTCAGTCTATTCTGCTCTTCTTGCCGTCTATTCAGCTCTTCTTGCTCAGTCTTGAACATGAACATCTTCATCATAGCCTTGTGAAGATCAGCTATTTCTGTTGCAACCTGAGGAGGTATAGACATTTCAGGTTGAGGTTGAGTAGTCGGTTGTGGTGCTGATTGTGGTGCTGGTTGCTGTGTTGGTGGCGGTGCTTGTTGAACGGGAGGAGCAACAGACGAAGTCCCAACTGATTGTAACATTTGAGGACGTGGGGAATCAGAAAATAAACTCCGATACTTCCTTGTAACTTTCTTCTTTTGTCTCTTCGCAGGCCTTTCTTCGCCCGCAACATCCTCGGCCCTAACCTCACCAGCAAAATGCACATCTGATGCACTTGCTTCATCACCAGCATCCAGAACCTCAACGTTAAAGAATGAATCAGCCTCTTTTTCGGCATCTGTTCTGGTGTCTGCCGGTACCGCTTCCTCCTCAGTGTCAGTTTCGTCGCTGGTTTTCTGATAGGGTAAGTTCTCGACGTCTGAATCACTGGCGGCATTCCTCCACTTCCTCTTCGGAGGAGCCTTGTAAGACGGATTTGTCACGTGCCCAAAGCACCTTTTGTGTGGTGGTCTTGTGGGGCGGTCCTTGTAAGATTTTAAACGGTTGAGGGTTTCGTTCTTCATGTGGTCCAGTTTCACCACATCACCCTCATTTTCTTTCAGTAGACCCGGAGCTTGACTATCGACGATCATTTGCACAAATCTCGGGTACTGTAGAAACTTCTCACCCGCCCCTTGTTTTATTGTCAGATTTTCCACCATATGACTGAAGGTCATCTGCGAGAAGTTGTAGGGGCGGTTCATCACTAATGCAGCCATTGTGAACTGCATGCTTTCCCTCAATTTGTCAAAACTTATTCTTTGAGGCCCTAAGCAGTGCATCACCACGTGTGCCAGATATTTGAATTCTGGACACAGATTGGCTTTATGGAGTAGACCGGAATTCAGGTCACCATCGTACTTCATTCTTGCAAAACATCCTCTGGTTCCAGCAGGATGTAACCCAGTAGGATCTGAATCAGCATCAGCAAATCCACAGACTTCCCTGAGGATTTGGGCAGATACAACAATTCCGTGCCCTCTAACATTTGAGCGAATTACCGACGGCACAACAGTTTTGTCGTGCGAGGCATTCCTCCAGAATTCCTGTTGAATTGACATAATGGGTTCTACTACCCTTGAGATAGGTCCGTGAATCCTGGACCGTTTCAGGAATTTGATCATTGTTGCAAAGTCTTTCCCATGGCTTGCCTTTTCGTCGAGAAAGGCTACAATGTTGTGCTTGATTGATGTTTTGAAGGGAACGAAAACTTCTGCAACTTCAGCCATTTTATCTGCAAACATAAACGTGTTAGAACGAACAGATATCGAAAAGACTGAATGCGATTAACATTTTCAAACATTTTGGACTTGTTCAATCGAATGAGCAAAGATTCGATCGAATGACCTACTCATTCGATCGAGTGAGCTACTCATTCGATCGAGTGAGATCTAGTTCGATCACAGACAGTCGAATGAGATAGATATCATCTTTGACCTCTGATTCGATCGAACTACTGATCGAATAAGTCTCATTCGATCGAACAAGAGACTCGTTCGATCGAGTAGACTCATTCGACTCCTTCAAACTCAGCCCAGAAACTGCAGAAACCCGATCGACATTTTCGATCGTTTAAAGATACGCAACACACAGATAGCACCAGTTGAAGTTTATAAACATGTATCAACATCAAACTACAAGACTTAAACGATTAAAAACAGTTCAATATCAGTTTCGTTCTAAAGTCCGTTTCCGAGAACTAAAACGACCAAAAACATGATCAAAACACGGTTAAAATCCAAAAAAACTTACATTTTATTGATGTACGTGAAAAATCGAATAAGATGAATGGATCAAAACGAGGGTTTTGCGTAAACAATTTTGAGAGTAAATTTCCGTAAATTTTTTCGAATAATACTGACCGATCGAATGAGTCTGAGTATTTATACAGTTTCTGGACTCATTCGATCGAATGGACTTGTTCGATTGGACCAATCGATCGAATGAGAGTCTATTCGATCGAATAGGTCTCTCGCAACACTTCTCATTCTCACAACAACTGACTCGATCGAATCGGCTCATTCGATCGATTTACTCGATCGAATAGCAACATATTCGATCGAATGAGGGACAAACTTTGGAAAAATAAACTTCTAAACTTTTTATTCCCTGCCATCGATCGTGGTGCCTTTGAACCTGCAAGAAAACATAAACTTTTGATACTTGGTTAGTTTTCTTAGACATTTTCCGATAATGAGAGCTTAGTTCCTACAGAACATATAGATCATAATACATTAGTAAACACACGGAAAAATATCAGGCACAACCATCTTTGGGTTTCCATTGTCACTTCTTCTTTCTTTCATGCACAGTCGGTTGCGCAGATAAACATTTAGCAGCCTGCATGAAGTTTTCTTTCATTCCTACACACTGGATAAACATTTAGTAGGAATAGACAGGGATCAGACTACCTGTCACGATGATTTCTCATCGATTTTCAAACAAACAGAACTAAATAAAATGAAAAATATATATATATATATATATATTTTTTTATAATATTCAAACTGAAATAAGCAACTGTATAAAACTTAAAATACAATATTTTTGGTTGAGAAGGATCTATAATAAGAAATCATACAGACTTATTTGACTATCTACTGAGATTTTTTCGAGATTTTTCACATGTTTTTTGATTTTTCTTAATAAAAGAGTATATAATATTAAACTAGGCATAATGAACATTCTTTTTGTGAGAGAGATCCGAACATGGGATCAGTACTGACATTGTAGCACTCAGTAAGTTCAATATAATTTCTTTTTGGTCGATACATATTACCAATGCGATTATGGGTATATTTGTCCATTTAAACTTAAACAAACATCCTCTCGTCTGTCAATGACCATTTGAAATTGCTTGTGATCACAGCTATGTATCCCACCATATTTTGATTGACTCATGTAGGACCTCACAACATATTGAACAGTCAAATCGGCGCATCTTATTTTGACGAACGACCATAAGCTTATAGGATCCCCTTTGTTTGCTTTTCATCAAATATTGTTGCTTTTCTCATTCTTGCGAATTTAATTAGCAACTTGATGATTTTATCATGTTTTCACATACGTGTTCGGTATTCATCTACTTGTCCCAAAATCATTTATTTTATAATTTTTTCAGGAGATATCCAAGTTATCAGCGCTGTCCAGGTCGATACTTACGTATCATAGAGGGAGATAATAACTTTAGATATACCAGTATGGAAGAGCGCTGTCCAGGTCGATACATACGTATCACAGAGGGACATCATTCCAAAACCGGTGGAGCATAAGATATTTAATACAGATATCCAAGTTATCAGCGCTGTCCAGGTCGATACTTACGTATCACAGAGGGAGTTAATAACTTTAGATATCACAGCATGGAAGAGCGCTGTCCAGGTCGATACTTACGTATCACAGAGGGAGATCATTCCAAGGCCGGTGAAGTATAAAATATTTAAAACTCCTCCTTAATCAACGTTTAAAGCATTTGATTTAGAAGGGACTTTCGATGAAAGCAGACCTGCAACACGAAGATCTAACATTTTTTTTTTTTAAGAAATTAGCTTTTGGGGGAACCAATTTGGGCCGATGGTAATTCGTGTACGCGTGATAAGACATATCCTCAATTGATATTGATCTTTAGACAGTGACGTCTCGTCAATTTATCTTAGATGTACACCCATAGCTGACAATCTAAATGATTTAGATAGGTCAAATCCAGACTCAATTCAGTAAGATAAGCCTACCAATATATCACATTAGTACTATGCATGACCAATTTTTCACTTTATATCTTTTTAACATTATGCTACTGTCAGTGTGCCATCACTTCCCAAAGGTTGGATACAATTTCTCATTTTCTGAATATATGAATGTTTTTGGATAAAAAATTTAAATTATTTCGCCCCGATCAAGTCAAAGTCTTCAGGTAAACGGCTATCCTGACGATCCAATGGATCAGCTGGACCGACCACATACTAGTATGTGTCCTTCTAACTAAGTATGAACGACTATTTTTCAGCGAAAGAATAAAAACACATCATAAACCGCCCCGGTCACTTTCAGTCATCTGGTTAATGGTTATCCTTATAATCTACTAGTAGAAGTAAGGGCCAAACATATCCGAAGTTATGTCCTTCAAACTGAAGCAACCGACATAATTCTAAGCGATAGTGACGTTTTTTTTTTTTTTTTTTTTTTAATATAAGGAAAATGAGAATAAGCTATACAGAAATAAAAATCTTTTTGATGTCTCAGTATGATAGCGTCTGTGTACTATCATCTTTCTTGTAACAAGATCAACTTCTCAAAATTTTAAAATTTTTGATGTTTTTGGGTTTTTGTATTTTATATTGTTTTTGGTTTTTCTTGAAACCTTTCTCCCCCCTAAAAATTATAAAAACAAAATCTTTTTGTATTTTTCAAATTTTTTAAGAAAAGAACAAATGAAAAACAATTTAAATGATATCTTCAGGAACATCATCTGATTGACGTTTAACGCCGTTGATCTCTAGCAAATATAAAAACCGTGGTTTGTCAAATGATTTAGTGAAGAGATCAGCGCGTTGTTCCTGAGTGGGGATTTTTACCACATCGATTAACTTCTTTTCGTAACAGTCACGAAGGAAGTGATATCGAATTTCGATGTGCTTCGTTTTGCTAAAATGGACAGGATTTTTGGTAATTGAAATTGCAGCAGAATTATCAATATATATGGGAGTAGTAGAACATTCAATACCGTAGTCACGCATCTGTTGCTGAATCAAAATAACTTGAGAACAGCAACTGGCAGCCGCAATATATTCCGCCTCAGCTGTTGAAGTGGAGACTGACGTCTGCTTTTTGCATTGCCACGTTACTAAACGACTTCCAAAGAACTGACATCCTGCTGTTGTTGATTTGTAATCGAGTTTACAACCACCATAGTCCGAATCACTATACGCATGTAGATCAAAGTTATCATCATGAGTGTTGGAATTACGTATGCCCGAGACACATACTTATACTAATGTGGCTAACTGTGTTTGATCCAAGTCGGGTCATACCCAATAACAAGCTAGACAACACCAAATGTATTCTTTTAATGATTTGATCATTTAAACGAATACCGAACACTAAGTATTTAGAAAAATTGGTTTTCTAAACAAACACACTTGAGGATTTAAATAAATTATCTGGATAATTTGTTTATATAAATTAATTATTTAATTGGTTAAATAATTATATAAATGTATGTACATTTTATAAAAATGAGTTTTATAAAATGAATGGAGATGTTTTAATGGTTAAAACAAAACAAAAAAAAAATAATAATAATAATAACCGTCCACCCCATGTGGGTGGAGGTTTTTGGTCCAATCAAAAGCTTTGTCTTCTTGTGTTGACCACTTTATCAACCTCCATTCACAACACATGCATTTGCATCTTGTCTCTTTTGAATTCAAGTGTAGAAAGAAAAATAAAATATCCTCTCTTTCTCTCTCAAAACCCACGGCCATTTTGGGCAGATTTTGGGTGTTTTTGTGAGCTTGTTCAAGTGTTAAAATCCTAGCAACAAGTTGGTGTTGTTGCTCAAAAGCTTGGGGTACACAAAGCTTGAGGGTTTCTCCTTTGCAACCTTGCCATTTGAAGACATCATCTTCTTCATCCACCTACATCTTCTTATAAGGTATAAGAAGGTACAACTTACATTTTGTGAGCATTTTGTTCTTGTAATATTGATCCTTGTTCTTCGGGTTTTAGTTTTAACATAATGGTATGTTCATAACAAGTTTTAAAATCTAAGCTTCCGTTGCGTTTTCTTGTTAAATATGGTTAACTTGAACTTTGATAAACTTGTATAAAACCAAACAATGGCATCAAGAGCCGGTTACAAGGACTTATGCTTCTTTTGTGTTCATACTTTTCGGATTTTTTCATGGGTGAAAAGGGAGGTCCGAAAATTTGGTGGATTTTACCCCTCATGGTTTTGTAAGATCTTGACATGCATGGAAAGATCTTAGGAAATCATTTAACATTTGGATGATGAAATATCAAAATTGTAAAAATTTTGGGGGGGTGGCCGTAGCCTCTTTGGGGGGGGGGGGGGGCGTTTTTTTTTGGTGATGATTGGGCATTGGTTGCTTAGATTGCATGCTTAGAACATTTGGTATGTTTGGATGTGTCGTAACCGAAACCTAGACCTTGGATGTGTTGATTGTTGTTTTGTGTATGTTGATTATGTTTATTATTCAATATGGTTGTAATAATTCATAATCTTAGGCTTATGTAATTTATTTATTCATAAGATGGTATGTAATAAGTAGATTAGTTGCATTTTTTTTAGAAAAAATATGTATTAGGTACATTTTGTAAAAATTAGAAGATGCAAGATTTGGTGAAATTGGTTGGGCCGAAATTTTGGGCTTGTTGGGCCTCACCGGCCCATCATGGGATTCAAGCCCATTAGGCCCATAATTTTCACTCTTGGGCCCAAGAAGACTTTTGGAAGTTTGGAGCCCATTATCAAGCCCAAAAGAACACAACAACTTGGAGAGGATACTTGAAGCATTTGGATGCAAGATCAAGTGGGAGTCAACATTCCATCCTTGTGTCATGTTTTGTCCCTTAGGTGTGACTTATGACCTATACTTGTTTCGGCTAACAAGTATGGTCAAATTTAGTGGTTTTCGGTTATGACTATTTTTTGCATGTGTATGCTTGGTTGTTTGTTTTACTTAATGTAATGTGTGGTTGATAGATATTAGGATATCCAAACCGTCACATAGGAACGACAACAAGCATAAAACGGGTTCTAATATATATTTGGTAATATCGCGTCAATTAGTTTAATTAAATGGGTTTATTAAAACTAAGCGATCACTCACTTATAATAAAATTGGTTTTATTATAACTAGAACCTTGAAAATTGGTTTTCAAAATCGCCATATTACTAAATGCATGTTAGGATATGGCATAATGTTTTTCAACTAGAATATTTGAAAATTTAAAATCCCTTTTCATATTACCAAGGAAACAAGTCTAACACCATCCTTTTGTATGACACTTAACGTATTAGGGAACTTTTAATGGGATAAAGGTCACCTAACCATTTTGAGCAAACTAATATACTTAGGGTAATATTAACATATTTGTGGGATAAAGGTCACCTAACCACTTGTATATTAATCTTACATGTTTATACAAGTAGGACGACTTGAATTGGAAACCATGTGATAAAGGTCACCTAAGCATGGGATCCAATGGTGTTGATGGGATAAACATGCCAACACGAAATAAGGATTTCGAATGGTCCCATACCTCTAGAAGTTGCAAAGGGTTGCAATTGTCAAGGTTGACTACCTTGTTAAATCAAATAACGGGATAAAGGTCACCTAACCGAAATTTGATTTATCGTTGGATTCTAGAATTTAATTATTATTTTAAAATCTGGAATAAAAGGGTATTAATAATTAAATTGTTTATAATACTAAATTAGAACTTTGTTAAATTTTGTAGATGGCCGCTAACAATGCCAACACCTCTACCCATAACACCCGTAACCTATCCTTAAGAACCATCCTTGAAAAGGATCGTCTAAACCATAATAACTTTATGGATTGGTATCGCAACTTGAGAATAGTTCTCAAGCAAGAAGAGATATCATATGTCTTAGACGATCCCATTCCCGACGAGCCTGACGTGGAAAATGAGGAGGCTTATAACGATTGGGTCAAGTACACCAAAGATTCGGTGCAAGCCTCTTGCCTCATGTTAGGGACTATGATTCCCGAAATCCAAAAGGATTTCGAGCATCATGGGGCATACGACATGATAACTCAATTGAAGGAAATGTTCCTTCAACAAGCTAGAGCGGAACGTTTCGAAACGGTTTGAGCGTTTCATGCATGTCGTATGGAGGAAACCCAAACCGTCTCATCTTATGTCCTAAAGATGAAAAGCTACATCGAAAAGCTTCGTAGGTTGAATTGTCCCGTGTCTAATGAGTTGGCTACGGATTTGATCCTCAACTCTTTGACCAAAAGGTTTGAAACCTTTGTCATGAATTATAACATGAATGGGTGGGACAAAAGCATTGGTGAGCTTCACGCAATGCTAAGAACGGCCGAAGCGGGAATGGGTAAAAAGGCTTTACCCGTTCTAACAATCGATGAAGGAAAAAGGGGACATAACTCCAACCCCAAAGCAAGTGTTGCTAAGGGCAAGGGCCACGTCCGAGGAAAGGGAAAGAGGAAAGCCATCACGCCCATCAAACCGAAAGAAAAGAAGCAAAAGGTTGCGGCGCAAGATCCATGCTTTGAGTGTGGAGAGATAGGTCATTGGAAAAGGAATTGTCCGACCTATCTCAAAGCGTTAAAAGATAAGAGGGATGCGGGGCATACCTCAGGTATTATCTTTACTATACATATTGAACTAAATGTTATTTCTTCAAACATGGGTACTTGATACCGGATGTGGAACTCACATTTGCAATTTGTTGCAGGGGTTCAAAAGAAGTAAACAACTCAACAAAGGGGACATTAGTCTCTTTATGGGCAATGGAGCAAGAGTTGAAGTCCAAGCCCAAGGAGACTACATGTTAAAGCTTCCAAGTGGTTTGGAAGTGATTTTGAAGAATGTTTTGTATGCTCCTAAGTTAAGAAGAAACATTATTTCCGTGTCCCTTTTAAAACAATGTGGCTTTGATCTTAAATTTATAGATCATGATATTCATGTTTTGATGAATGGCATATTTTATTTTAAAGCTATACCCATGAATGGTATATATGAAATAGATCAAATTGGTACGTCACATAGTAGTTCAATGTACAATGTCAACACCAAGAAACTCAAGAAGGACTTGGGTGATTCCTATCTTTGGCATTGTCGCCTTGGACATATAAGCAAGAATCGCATGCAAACTCTTCGCAAGAATGGTATTCTAGAAACAAATGAGTATGATTCATTTGATGTATGTGAATCTTGTTTACAAGGCAAAATGACAAAGCAACCCTTTAATAAAACTTTTGAAAGGTCAAAAGAATTATTGGGTATCATACATTCGGATGTATGTGGTCCTTTTAGACCAATGACTAGGAATGGTGAAAGATACTTCATTACCTTTATTGACGATTATAGTCGATATGGTTATGTGTACTTAATGAAACACAAAGATGAAGCTTTTGAAATGTTCAAAGACTTCAAAACTGAAGTAGAAAGACAACTCAAGACCACAATCAAAGTACTTCGTAGTGATAGAGGAGGTGAATACCTAAGTGGTGTTTTTCAAGATCATCTTAAGAGTTGTGGAATTATTTCACAACTTACTCCACCTGGAACACCACAACATAATGGTGTGTCTGAAAGGAGAAATCGTACCCTATTAGATATGGTTCGATCGATGATGGCTAGAAGCACTTTACCTCTATCATTTTGGGGCTATGCTTTACTTTCCGCCGTTCGCATATTGAATATGGCTCCAACCAAGAAAGTGGAGAAGACACCTTTTGAAATATGGCATGGAAGGGTTCCATCGCTATCATTCTTAAAAGTTTGGGGTTGTGAAGCTTATGTAAAGCAATACACCCCAAACAAATTAGAAGTCCGATCCACTAAGTGTATCTTTATAGGTTATCCTAAAGATGATTTAGGATATTACTTTTACGACCCTAGTGAGCAAAAGGTTATTATTGCTTGAAAGGGTAAGTTCTTGGAAACTAAGTTCCTTAAGGAAGGAACTAATAATAGAACAGTGAAATTTGATGAGGATCAAGAACCACAAGATGATACAGAATTGGTTGATACTAGCACTCAACAAGAGGTTGTTGGAAGTGATCAAGTGGTTGATCAAAACACACAAAACGTTCGCAGATCTGGTAGAGTTAGCAATCCACCTGAAAGATATGGATTTTTTGTAGAAGGTTGCTACGTGGTAGATTCGGATGAACCAACCACATACCGTGATGCAATGTCCAAGAATGATTGTGACAAATGGCTTGAAGCCATGAACGTTGAGATGCAATCCATGTATGACAACCAAGTTTGGGAATTGGTTGAACCACCACTCAACTCCAAAGCTGTTGGAAGTAAGTGGGTTTTCAAAAGAAAAACTGATATGCATGGAAACTTGGATACTTATAAAGCAAGACTTGTAGCTAAAGGTTTCACTCAAACTCAAGGGGTTGATTATGATGAAACTTTTTCGCCTGTGGCAATGCTAAAGTCTATTAGGATATTATTTGCCATAGCTGCACATTATGATTATGAAATTTGGCAAATGGATGTCAAGACCGCTTTCCTAAATGGATATCTTGAGGAAGATGTCTATATGGTTCAGCCTGAAGGTTTTGTCGATCCGATACATCCTAATAAAGTATGCAAGTTAAAGAAATCAATCTATGGATTGAAACAAGCATCTAGAACTTGGAATCATCGTTTTGATGAAGAAATCAAAAATTTTGGATTCATCAAGAACGCTGATGAGGCTTGTGTGTATAAGAAAACTAGTGGGAGTATAATTACCTTCTTAGTATTGTATGTCGATGACATTCTACTATTTGGAAATGACATTCCAACCATGGAAAGCGTTAAGGCTTGGCTTGGAAGTAGATTTTCCATCAAGGATCTTGGTGAAGCTGCCTATATTTTGGGAATAAAGATCTATAGGGATAGGTCAAGGCGCTTGATAGGTTTGAACCAAAGTACATACATTGACAAAATCTTGAAAAGGTTCAAGATGGAAAACTCCAAGAAAGGTTTGGTACCTATTCAAAGAGGGACTATATTGAGTTCAGCTCAATGTCCAAGCTCAAAGGGTGAGCAAGAGATAATGAAACAAGTCCCATATGCTTCTGCTATAGGATCCATCATGTATGCGATGATATGTACTAGACCGGATGTGTCATGCGCTTTGAGCATGACAAGCAGATACCAACAGAATCCAGGAAACAGTCATTGGATGGCTGTTAAGAACATATTGAAATACCTTAGGAGAACTAAGGATATGTTTCTGATATATGGATCTGGTGAGGAGGAACTCGCTATAAAAGGTTACACGGATGCGAGCTTCCAAACTGATCGAGATGATTCTCGATCACAATCTGGGTATGTGTTCACTCTTAATGGAGGAGCTGTCTCTTGGAAGAGCTCAAAACAGGAAGTGGTAGCATTGTCCACTACAGAATCAGAATACATCGCCGCTTCATTGGCAGCTCAGGAAGCTGCATGGTTGAAGAAATTCATTACTGATCTAGGGGTGGTCCCTACCATTCAAGACCCCCTAGAAATCTTTTGTGACAACGAGGGTGCGATTGCTCAAATCAAGGAACCTCGTTCGCACCAAAAGACAAGGCACATAGAGCGGAGATTCAACTACATAAGGGATGAAGTTGAAAAAGGAAAGATATGTATTCGCAAAGTTGGAACTGATCAAAATCTTGCGGATCCATTCACGAAGCTCCTAGAAAGACCGAAACATGAGCGTCATGCGAGTGGCTTAGGACTTCGATATTCTAGTAATTGGATTTGATCTATTTTGTATTTACGTTTAAAAGACTTTTGTAATTTAACTCTTTTATATGATTATGGAATCTTGAGTTAAATTCTAATTTTGCATGTTTAATCCATGAATAAGTTATCTTATTCTAAAAGTCCGTAGTCGATCACATTTGTGGGAACAAATATGAAGCAAGACTATTATGAACTAGGATTGGTGGATATTCAAAAGGAATGAATATGGAGCATAGGTTTGCTGCCAAGGTTCATAGATATTTGTGGGATACAAATATTGGACTGACCCGCTCTCAATATTACTACATGGAGTCGATGGACCTGATCATTAGTAATTTTGAGTAAAGGAGAATTTCATATTATCCTTAGACCTGAGATGTATACTGGGTCTTGATTTTCACCAAGTATTACACTTTGACTCTCCCCTTCGCTATTCGTAAAAGATGGTATATAAGGATGAGCTCGGGTGGAGTATAAAGTGATAGTGAGAGGCGTATACAGTCAAGATGGAATTTGTTCCTCTTATGTGTTGAGAGTTTAGATGTCTAAGGCCTGATAAAGTTGAATTGTAAAGAGAATGATCGCCTATGTCTCTTAGTCACAACATGACATCTAGTAACAAAGGGATATAATGATAGATTCACCTAAATCATATCAAGTAAGGGACTTGAAGGGATGATGTTATTGAATGGCACTTCGTCAAACACATTAGGGGTGGTGAACTGTTGTTAGGCGGTATTCACCACTTGCATTAATTTTCTATGTATCTCGTGCAAGTGGGAGATTGTTGGAATTACGTATGCCCGAGACACATACTTATACTAATGTGGCTAACTGTGTTTGATCCAAGTCGGGTCATACCCAATAACAAGCTAGACAACACCAAATGTATTCTTTTAATGATTTGATCATTTAAACGAATACCGAACACTAAGTATTTAGAAAAATTGGTTTTCTAAACAAACACACTTGAGGATTTAAATAAATTATCTGGATAATTTGTTTATATAAATTAATTATTTAATTGGTTAAATAATTATATAAATGTATGTACATTTTATAAAAATGAGTTTTATAAAATGAATGGAGATGTTTTAATGGTTAAAACAAAACAAAAAAAATAATAATAATAATAATAACCGTCCACCCCATGTGGGTGGAGGTTTTTGGTCCAATCAAAAGCTTTGTCTTCTTGTGTTGACCACTTTATCAACCTCCATTCACAACACATGCATTTGCATCTTGTCTCTTTTGAATTCAAGTGTAGAAAGAAAAATAAAATATCCTCTCTTTCTCTCTCAAAACCCACGGCCATTTTGGGCAGATTTTGGGTGTTTTTGTGAGCTTGTTCAAGTGTTAAAATCCTAGCAACAAGTTGGTGTTGTTGCTCAAAAGCTTGGGGTACACAAAGCTTGAGGGTTTCTCCTTTGCAACCTTGCCATTTGAAGACATCATCTTCTTCATCCACCTACATCTTCTTATAAGGTATAAGAAGGTACAACTTACATTTTGTGAGCATTTTGTTCTTGTAATATTGATCCTTGTTCTTCGGGTTTTAGTTTTAACATAATGGTATGTTCATAACAAGTTTTAAAATCTAAGCTTCCGTTGCGTTTTCTTGTTAAATATGGTTAACTTGAACTTTGATAAACTTGTATAAAACCAAACAATGAGGATACCAAAGACCCCAATCTGGAGTACCCTTCAGATAACGCAAAATTCTTTTGACTGCAATAAGATGGGAGACCTTCGGCTTTGACTGGTAACGTGCACAGAGACACGTAGCAAACATTATGTCCGGCCGAGAAGCAGTCAGGTACATTAGAGATCCGATGATCCCTCTATAGTGAGTTGGATTGATCAATTCACCCTTCTCGTCAGGATTAATCCCGTGATTAACCTCTAACGGAGTTCCTTGTGAAGAGGAACTCAACATCTCGAACCGTTTCAAGATGTCATTGACATATTTTGTCTGATGAATGAAGACACCGGAGTCTGTTTGATCAACCTGAAGTCCTAAGAAGAACTTCATCTCACCCATGGAGCTCATTTCAATTTTTTCTTGCATCACTTGTTCAAACTCCTTGCATAGTGTTTTATTCGTGGACCCGAAAATGATGTCGTCCACGTACACTTGTACCATAATGAGATCTCCTTCTTTCTCCTTTGTAAATAACGTGCAGTCGATCGTTCCTCTTCTAAACCCATTGTTCAGAAGGTGTTTGGATAGTTCCTTGTACCAAGCTCTCGGGGCTTGGTGAAGACCGTACAAAGCCTTGTTGAGCAGGTAGGCTTTGTCCTTGTGATTTGGGTCTTCAAAACCTGGAGTTGTGCCACATATACGGTCTCTTCGATGTGACCGTACAAAAAGGCACTCTTGACGTCCATCTGATATACTTTGAATCTCTTGAAAGACGCATACGCCAAGAACATCCGGATTGCCTCCAAACGCGCAACCGGAGCATACACCTCATTGTAGTCTAGGCCTTCGATTTGCCTAAACCCTTGGACCACCAGGCGGGCTTTGTTGCGAACAATCACTCCACGATCGTCGCGTTTACATTTGAGTACCCACTTAGTGCCAATTTTCTTCTGTCCTTTGGGGAGATCCACCAGCTTCCACACACCAAGTCTCTTGAACTGTAATAATTCTTCTTGCATGGCTGAGACCCAGTTAGCATCTTTCAGTGCATCGGTGATGCTGCGTGGTTCTTCTAGTGCTAAGAAGCATTCATGGGCATTTAGCGCAACTGATCCTGACTCCATCATTTCAGTGTAGAGGCCAAAATTCAGTTGTCGACGTGTTTTGACACCCTGTTGAATGTCCCCTATAATGTTGTTTTATGGATGATCACGTTCAGTCCTGACCACCGGATTGTCAGGAACGACAACATTTTGTTCCAAGTTAGTTAAGTTCGGCTCAGGAACTGGAGCGGTTGGTGCCTCTGAAGTAGACGTTAGAGGCTGATCTGCATTTGGCGCTTCTTGATTTGACGATGAAGGTTGTGGAGTAACCTGTGTCGGTGCCGATTGTACATCATCTGCTGGTGATTCATCTTCAGATTCAGATTCGGATGACTCTTGAACTTGCTCGCTAGACTCTGTGGAGGAAGACGATGATGGACCAGGATGAGGTGAAGATTGCTGTGATTCATCAGGAGGTGCATTTTGAGCCTCATACATCATTTGAATAGCAACCTCATACAGATTGAATGACTTGAACAATTTGTCAAAATCAAACAACCAGTCTTCTCCTGACCCCTTGGCTGGTTCTGTGTAGACATGGTACCATTCTTCAACTAATTTTGTTGATCTGTTGAAGACCCTTTTGAGAGGTACGCCGTAACCCAGAAAATAACCGTTGATGATCTTCTCCTCGAACTTATTACCGACTTGCCTTTTAAGTAACGTGCAAAGAGCTCCAAATGGTTCCAGGTGCTCTAAATTAGGCCTCCGTCGTTGAAGAAGCTCGAAGCTTGTCTTGCCGTGGCGCTTGACAATGCCTACCCGATTCAATGTGAAACAGGCGTTGGCAATTGCCTCACTCCAAAACGTGACAGGCAACACTGAGTCTGCTAACATTGTTCTAGCTGTCTCGATTAACGTTCGATTTTTCCTTTCAGCAACCCCGTTCATTTGTGGAACATACGGGGCACTGAACTCCTGAACAATGCCTCTTTCTTTGCAAAAATTTTCAACATTCGCATTCTTAAACTCTGTCCCGTTATCTGAACGCATTCTCCGAACCTTCAGATTGTACTGTGACTCAAGAGTTGTAACCAGCAGATTTATACACCCAAATGTCTCGGACTTTGCTTTCAAGAAAAACACCCAAGAGAATCTCGAATATTCATCAGTAACCACTAGACAGTATGAGTGCCCAGAGATACTTTTGACGCTGATTGGGCCAAAAAGATCCATATGAAGGAGTTCCAATGGAATATCAATCGAGTGGAAACTCTTAGACTTGTGGGACCTTTTTACTTGCTTTCCCGCTTTGCACTGCACACACGAATCAGGGAGACGGAAACTTCTCAGATTAACTCCCTCAACCAGCCTGTTATGCACAAGCTTGTTCATGTTCCTGACATTAATGTGTCCCATCCGTTTATGCCATATGACAGTATCACGTTCGGATGCCTTGGACACAAAACATGTCGCCGTTGGAGACGATGACCCTGCCTTAGCCATATCCAGAATGTAGTGATCACTCTGGCGTGCGGCTGACATTAAAACCTTGTCTTCAGAAATGGTGAAATCCTTAGCCAAGATGTGGCAGTCTCGATCATCAAACATAACTTTGAAACCCTTGTCGCAGATTTGACTTATCGACAACAGGTTGTTCTCCAACTCCTTGATGAAATTAACCTTATCAAACGAAATTCGCCCATTAGAAACAATTCCTTGGGCCGTGATGTAACCACCTTGATTTCCTGCAAAGGAAACTGCACCTCCTTTTATCTGTCTGACACTGGATAGGAGATTCATGTTTCCAGTCATGTGCCTGGAAGCTCCTGAGTCGATGATCCACATGTTGAATCTTGGATCATAAAGAGCAACCTGCACACAAAAAGCAAAAGATTTAAATATCATTGGAAACCCAAGCCTTTATGGTCTTGGGTTTTCCATTATCATCACGAATTAACAATTCAATCCATTTACCCTCATTAACACTGTTTTCTGGTTTGACATCGTTATCAACAGTGTTGTTTTTCTTTTGTTTCCAACTGTCAGTCTTCTTCTCAACATGTTTGACATAGCTGGTTGAAGACTGACTTTCACTTGTTGAAGTGGAAACACTTGGGTTTGAGGGATTCGGTGATCTGTGTGGTGAGGTTGACTGAGGTTTCCTAGGAGAAACCGACCGCGGTGTGTGAGACCGAGGTTGACTTTGAATGTCAACGGTCGGTCGCCTCATAGGAGTTGACTTGACATATCTAGGATCCGTGTAATTGTAACAGAATCTTGCTATATGGCCAACCTCTCCACATGAGAAACAGTAGTTTCTCCCCCTTTGACGTGGTGGAGAGAAATAACTTTGTTGTTGTTTGTTACCATAGTACCCCTTTGATTTGACATTTTGGGGTGAAGTTTGTCTGGGAGGGGGTTTTTGAAAATTATGTTTTTCATTAAAGTTACCCTCCTTGACAAACTGGGTACCATGTTCCACATGCACTTTCTCAGATTTATGATTAAACTTGTTCTTCTGAGAATTACTTGTTGTTGCCTTTGATTTAGATGTGGATGGGCCTGACTTAGTTGTGGAACCTAAGTCTGTGGCAACAACATTTGGTTTGGTCTCAGGAGCCGAGTCAATGACTTCTTTACCCTTGGACTTTGAAATTTGTTCTGTGTCCTCGGGTGTTTTAACATTTGAGTCATCATCTGGCACAGCTCCTGGTGTGCTCACAAATTGGTTCAGCACAGGGGGTGGGACATTGTGATATCCCACACCTTTTTCCTTTTTGCACCGGAACTCGGGGATAATGTGTTCTAGCAAATAAGAGGAATTGGAGTAACTTTTTAATTTGAAAGTCAATGATTCAAGATCAGCTTTTGTGTTCTACATTTCCTTTTTCAAGACATTATTTTTATTGATATGAAAATTTATAGAATCTTGTTGATTTAGAACACATATCTCCAATTCCTTGTTCTGACGCTTAAGGCTATCAACTTTTTCTTTAAAAGCAGACTCTTTCTGCTTCCAAGCCTTGTTTTGTGCAAGAGCGTCAGTCAGTTCAAGTAAAGATCTTGAGGCTGCTTGTTTATAAGCCTCGAGATCTTCAATTCTCTCTTTCAGAGAATGAATTTCTTGTTCAGACATTTCACATTTTAAACATTTGGTATTTTTTGGTTTGGGAGTAGTAGGGTTAGAACTTACCTTGGCATCATTTGACGTCTCTGCCATGAACGCGAAGTAAAGATTCCCTGCTCTTTCCAGAAAAGATGCAGACTTTGCTTTTGACAGTACCTTGTTGACTTCTTCAACAGTAGCAGCTTCTGCAGGAATTGTTGAACTTGGACATGATTGAGGAACATTTGACTCTTTTGCTTGATCCTCCTTAATCTCCACTGATGACACTTCAGCTTCATGCTCTCCTTCATTCATTTCAGTAGCTGGCTCCTCGACAACGTATTCTTCATCAGTTGAGGAATCATCAGACCCAGATTCTGAGTCTCCATCCACAATGGTGATGTCAGCCATGTTAATGCTGAAGTTCCAGGACTCGCCTTCATCACCTTGAACAGCAAGAGCAGCTTCATTGTTGATGTTGGCGTTGTTCGCTGTTGTTTGATTCTGAGGGACCAGTTGTCTCTCATTGTTGACATTTGCAGCGGCTGCAGCAGGAGTAGATGAAGTTGAAGTAGTTCGGAAGGGATATTGGTGACCTTCCCTCTTTGGTTTAGAGCACTCCTTAGCAAAATGACCAAGTTCGCCACAGTTGTAGCATTTAACTTTTGTTTTATCAAAACCAAACTTGGATTTATTGTTGATTGAAAGAGCTTGGCCTGTTTTCTTAGCCCACTTTCTAGCCCTACGGAACGCGCTGCCAAGTGCCCACATTATATCGATGCGTTCCATATCGTCTTCATCTAGCTGTTCATAGTCATCGCTGTCCAGATGACTGTTGCCAAGTTTACCAGCCACCATTAAACTGTATGATTCAATTATTATGCCTAACGTTGCCATATGTTCTTTGGCAACTTCCACCGTTACCTTTCCCAAGCCTTCAGTGTTTAACGTTGCCTTTTCAGTTGACTTGGGTCCGGAGTTAGAACTTGAATTTCTGGAATTTGATGTGGGTGGTGCAGAAGATCTCGTTTCGGTCCCCTTAGATTGATTTGACATTGAGGAGACAAACGCAGTCTTCATTGGAGCATGTTCATTTGAATCTGACATTGGAGAGTTTGACATGTACAGCGACTTGTCAGATGTTGCTCTGGGTTTCCTGGAGGATGCTCTTAATTCAGCGTCTTCCTGTCTGATTTCTTTTATAAAGTCAGAAAGAAGAATCGTCTCCAATTGATGACTTCTTCTCATCACAGTCAGGAAGGTGTTCCAGCTTGTTGGAAGTCCTTGAGCGAGACATCTAACCTTTTCAGTCCCTGTTGTTTTGACATTATAGGACTTTAGCTCTGACATAAGATGATAGAACCTTGACAGCAACGATTCAATGTCTTCCCCGGATTCTGGACCAAACAAATCAAATTCACGCTTTAGCTCCCGTGCGTGAATTTCTTTAAGTGACTCAGATCCTTCGCATCGTTCAACCAGTGCGTTCCAAAGAGTTGATGCTGTTGTGAACTGATTAAACTGATGGAAGAGATCGCTGGAGAGAGCTTGAGACAGTAAGGAGAAGGCTTTCTTCTCAGCATCAAAGGCTATCTTTTGTTCTTCTGACAGCCTAAAGTAGCTCAGGCTTTCACCATCATCGTTTGTAGGATGCACCCACGATGTCTGAACCGCTTCCCATAGTCCAGGATTCACACCTGTGATATGAATCTGGAATCTTGTCTTCCAGGTAGTAAACTCATTGAGTGCCATCAACTTTGGCGGCTTGTTGAAGCTTCCAGATTCTGAATCACTCTCAAGGATCGATTGGAACCTTTTGTTTGTACTTGAACTGGCAGACATGTTTGCTTCTTTGCTTTAATCTTTGATCTTTTAAACGAATGTGATCGAGTGAGTTCTGATTCGATCGAATGTGTTCGTTATTCGATCGAATGTGTGATGATTCAATCGAATGACTGACTGATTCACTGTTCTGGTCTTCTGAAGGTTATCCGATCGAATACAATCTAGTTCGATCGAATGAGGTGACAGGTTCGATCGAATGGATGTCCGGTTCGATCGAACGGGTTCTGGCAGTCGACTAAGAAAGAGATCGAATGGGTGGATCGAATCTGAGACTTGTTCGATCGACTGGAAGAAGGTTCGATCGAAAGGATGAACTTATTCGATCGAATGGACTTGGCGCAGATCACGGCGGGAAAAACTGATTCGGTCAAGATTCAAACTGGTTCGATCGAATAAGAGGCTTATTCGATCGAATGAGTTCCAAAAATACGACTTGTTCGATCGGGATTTATGGAATTTCCAAACTTAGAAGATTTGACCAGATTTTCGGTTTTAAACTCACTAACACGAATCCAAGTTGATTTGGAAGCAAAATATGACTCTTTTAAGTGTATTAACACTCAAACAATTAACCAACCAAGCAAAAAAGGATCAAACGATTAAAAACGAAGAACACGATGAATGTTCTTGATAAAACCCGGAATTTTAACACCAAATCTTGAGATCAAAAACCAAAATATATGACTTTTATGAGTTTTTGATAAGAACACCAAGAACAAAAACACTAGTTTTCGAAAATTTTTCAAGCAAAATATATGATTTTCACGAAAAAAACACGAATATCACCACGAATCTTTCGTGAATCAAGAACCTTAAGCTCTGATGCCACTTTGTAGGACCGATTCGGGACTCGGTTTCCCAACGATTCACGGGGCAACGTGTTAGAGTGCGGAATCCTCTAACACGGCGATTCGGTGGTGATCAACGGGCACGTAGGTACGATTCCTAAAGGGGTTTGACGCCTAGGATTGGAGGAAACGACCAAGAACACGAAGAACAGTGGAGAGAGTTTCTGTAGGCTGCTGGTTCGTGAGTGTGTAATCTGTTCTCTGCATGTGAAATTTCCCAAGTAACGTTTATATACCGAAGACTCATTCGGTCGAATGAGATACTCATTCGATCGAATGAGATCTGATTCGATCGAATGAGATCTGGTTCGATCGAATCAGTCACTGATTCGATCGAATCAGCTCCGTTTGACATTTTCAGTACGTTAACTTGGTTTCACGATCGTTGGTTTCATGTTGAACCAACCTGATAGAACTGGGGACATACAGGTGACATTTCATGTCCTAACAATTTCAGATATCCAAAATTTGTATATCTGAAATTTCGGATATTCAAAAATTGTATATCTGAAATATCGGACTTGGATGTTAAACGGATATCCGAATTTTGAAAAAAAAAATTGTAGAATTAGTTTAAAAATATTTCAAAATCCAAAATAACAGAAAATTATCCAAATTTTTTCGAAAATTTTCAAAATCTCTTATCGAATCTGAAAATTCATATATAAGATATTTGTCTATCGAAATTTCGGATAATTCGGATTTAAATTGTCGAATACGAGTTCAGATTCAGACTATTTTTTAACACCTTTGCCTCAAATACTTTAATTTGTTTCCTAAAGTTTGAGAACATTCTTTCAAGTTGAAAAACCCAAAAGGCTAGCTAGGTCATATACTATTCCATACAAAGACCTCCACTAACACACATATGAAAGGTCCCCTTCTAGCAGAAAATGTTAAATCCATGTCATGACAACATATCTTTCTAGTTGCTTCATATATAAGATCTGTTTCAGTGCCTCATAACATAACAAAGATAACTAGGTTAAGAGCAAATATATATATGGGTGAAAAATATATATTATGTCAAATATAAATATAAGAATTATATGATGAATATTATAATTCTATAAATTATAAGGTATTACATAATGAATATTAATGAATAGGTAGTTGCATATTTTCTAAAATACATAGTTTAATTAGAATAATTTGTATTTGTATTTTAAAAGAAATCAAAATGAAAGGTTGTGAATCTACATTTTGCTGGGTTTCGAAGGCCTTTTTTGGGTCGGTTTATTAATTGAAGTCAAAGAGGAGACGAGACAGGTGGCCGGACCGAAGCCCCAATTTTGATTTCTTATTTAATAAGATAGAAACCCTAGATTAGTATCTATATAAACAACGCTATGTACTTGTAATTTTTGTCACTCAATAAAGAATACCTAGTTGCCACCCGTAGACGTAGGTCAGTTTAGACCGAACCACGTTAAATCATCGTGTTCGTTTATTGCTTTCATGTGGTGTTCAATTCGTGTGTGCGGTAATCCTAACAAGTGGTATCAGAGCTTCAACTCTTGACCGTCTTCAGATGAAAAACAGGTTGAAGCAATTTCTCCAGCCACCACATAAATCGATCAGAAGTATATATTTTTGGCAGCGTACGGTTCGTGTTAGGGATCTGCCGTCGCCACCTCTAATTTCATCTTAGCCACCTGCCGTCAATTTAAGCAAAATACGAACCAATAACGTTTGAATCAATATCCTATTTTTGTTGAAGAATGGTTGTCAAATCAAAAAAAATTAAAGAAACCAAAACTAGTGCCAACCGCGTTGTCAGAGTTCAATTAAATAGTCGTTAAGTTCAAGCCCATGCTATTGTTGTGTCTGTCTCTGTTTTTGATACAAGTTTTTCGCTTTAGTCTTTGTCATGGTAGAATAAGAAAAGTTTTGATACAAAGGTTTCACGACAAAAGTTTGGTTGGTGGAAGATGCATATTGAAGCGCTACTTTGTCATAAGGACTTGGATGTAGTGCTTGAGGAAGGAAAGCCAAAATAGTTGTCTGAAGAAATTAGACATGAAAGCTAGGGCTTGTATTACTTTTTCGTTTTTGGAAGATGTGGCGTTTACGATCATAAAGGCTATCCAACATGTATGAGAAGCCCTCAGCGGCGAATAAAGTCTATCTGATCTAACAGCTAGTAACAACAAGAATGAAAGGGGGTGCGTAAGCTACAACGCATATTGATAATCTTAATTCAGTCCTCTCCCACTTAGTGTCAGCTGACATTAAGTTTGATGATGAAAATCAAGGCCTATTGTTATTATCCTCTTTACCCGACAGTTGGTCTCAAACAGTGACAACGGTTTGTATTTCTTTTACAAAAATTACTTTTGATGAGATTCGGGACCTGATTCTGGCAGAAGATTCAAGACGCAGAAGTTCAGGTGAATTAGCAGGCAATATGTTAGTCACATTAGGACTTAGGTAGAATTAGGGGAAAACAACGAGGCATTGGGAGCAAGAATAGGAGCCAGTCTAAGACTCGTAATGATATAGAATACTAGATTTGTAAAGTGAAGGGACAGTTCAAGAATCAGTGTCCGAACGGTAAGAAAGAGGTGAACGTTACAAAAGACGACATAGATGGCAGGGTAAGTAGTGATGAGACTTTGGTTTGCAGTGTTGAGAGTAGCGTTGATGATTGGGTGATGGATTACGGTGCATCGTTTCATGCCACTCAGTGCAATGAAATGATTGAGAATCTTAAGTTTGGGGATTTTGTAAAGGTTCTACTTGCGACGATGATATTCTAGAGGTTGCGGGTATGGAAGATGTTGATTTGATAACTTCAGCCGGTAATTCTTGAACTTTGAAAGACTTAGGGGTTATTCCAAGTTTTAAGAAACGTTTGATTTCAGTTGGGCAATTGGATGACCAGGGGCATGATGTTAAGTTCGGGAATGCGCAGTGGAAAGTAGTCAAAGGGGATTATCTCGTGATAAGAAAATGGGTTCATTGTACATGGTCGATATGTCACCAAGAATGAGTGGATCCAATTTTGATGAAGGAAAAAATCCGGTTCACAGAATCTCATTGGAAAAAGAAGGTTCGTTTTGCAAGTAACAAACCCAGAGCCAAAGTGAAGATTCAGGATGAACGAGCTAGGAAGGTTAAATTAGTTGGAGGACATCCTGATAGTAGGAGCATAGGTTGTGTCTAACTTACAGTTTCAGGTCGATAGTGAATTAAGAAAACAAGTTTTCCAACTGTAAAAGTCTCTCCAGTGGATTACTTGAAGAATATGGAAAGTGTTTGCTCTCGGGATATCTTAGGATCCAGTATTTTGTTACAGTGGGAGCTGATTGGGACATAGAATGGGTCAGGGGTAGATTTAGATGTGACTGTGAAGCTCCGAGGAGCTTCAACGGGCCTTCAGGTTAATTGATGAGAAGATGGTGGTAAGTAGAAAATATTTACTACTTAGATTACGGAAGTATGAATTGGAGTGCAGAAGAGAGTATTCAAGGCCTCTGAGTGAGAGATTGTTGGGTTTCGTAGGCCTTGTTTTGATCGGTTTATTAATTGAAGTTAAAGAGGAGACGGTGCGGGCGGCCGGGCGCAAGCCCAGTTCAGTTTAGATTTCTTGTTTTATAAGATGAAAACCCTAGATTAGTCTCCATATAAACAATGTTGTGTACTTCTAATGTATCTCACTCAATAAAGAATAGCTAGTTGCCACCCGTGAACGTGAGTTAGTTTAGACCGAACTACGTTAAATCCTCAAGTTTGTTTATTACTTTCTTGTTTGTGTTCAGTTCGTGTGTGCGTTAATCCCAACATATCTATTAAGGAAAAAGGAATGTTAGCATCAATTCTTCCTATTTAAGTTGGTAAGCGACAAACATATTAAAAGCAAGGTAGTGAGTTCAATTCTCTTCAACAACATATTTTTCATTTTATCATTCCGGTTCAAAACTGTAAAAATGAAATAGTTTAATTAAATCAAAATAGATAATGATGTGGAATTTGTTAAATTGGAAATTGAATACTTTGGGGGGGCCTAGTTGAATGTCATGTGAACAATAGTTATTTGAATAGTATAGTTAGAAGTTATATTAGATTAGATGTTTATGGTTTCTTATCAAAATCCATGAGTTAATTTATTATGCTTATGATTTCATGTAACATTGCATTTGTTAGCATGATTTTTGAATGCAAAGAGTCAAACAAATTAATATCATGGTTAGAATCAAGGTGTAATGTCAATGTATGTCACACGCCTATTTTAGGACTAGGCGTGTGACCCATAGTTGTAACAATTTTTGTAAATAAATCAGAGTTATGGATTAATGTGGAAATTTTAGCGTGGACTAAAATATTAATATTTACATATTAAAATACGGGATTATAAAATACCCATTTAATGTTTACAAAAGATTCATTGTTTGTTAAACTTCCATTTACATATGATTATCAAAATATTTATCTGAGCCATCAGATCACCTAATGGCCACTTTGATCCTAAGCGTCTATTCTTCATTACCCGTAAAACAGGTTAAAAATACGTCAGCAACACATGCTGGTGAATTGGATGACGCATAAAATAATATTTACTTAATCACCCCTCGAGACATAACTTAGGTCTCGACCCATCGCGGCTTAGAAATAATTATGTTAAAAACTAAATCACAATTATAAACTTAAGCTCAACTCGAAACCGCTCAACAAACACCGTAGCGTTCGAGGTTACTTAGCTATCATCAGCATATACATGATTACCCTCTTTCGGACATAACTTAGGTTCGGCCCTTCATGGTGGAGGCATAACCAGGTGTGGCGCGGTGTCTCCATAGTCTATCACATATTAAAGGATCTAGACAAACGTACACGACAACCTAAGGGCCAACGATTACTTTTGTTCATAATGTTTTAGAGACACGTAATCCCATGTAATCAAATTAATTGACTCGATTAAACTAGTTATAAAAGTTTGGGGCGTATTCACCTTTAAAATGATCAGCTTCACTTCACTGATCGATTTGTCTTTCTTACTATCTCGGACCAAGAGTACGAGTATAACCATTTGTTATTACTAGATCAATAATCTACCTTTAGACCTTCAGTCCTTTTTGTATAATCTCAATTATATTTTCTTTTTGAACCTTTAGTTCAAAATATCATTTCTTTATTAGATATACTCAAACCTTTAGTTTGATAATTATATTTTCTAAACACTACGTTTCTTCTCCTCGAAGAAACGTATACTTTATATCTTTATTTATTTTTTAAGAATCTTTAAATAATATTTTCATTATTAACAAAGAATTATTATACAACAATATATCTAATTTATATTTTCTTTGTTTATATTTCCGAGGTACCGAGTATACCGTCGACTAGGGTCTAAGCCTATTTTCATATAATAATAATAATAATAATAATAATAATAATAATTTACTTGGGCAGAATCCCTATCTTGATTGGTTTATAACTTCCTAGATTTTCGGGCAGCACTTCCACACTAGCACGTTTATGGAGGAAATCTATATTCAACATTTCTTGCACGTAGAGGTACACCGGTCTTCGATATTCGTCGGCACACAAGTCGAGGCGGGACTTCGGTTCACCTCGTGATGGCATGTATTTTGAGGCAATGCCGAGTTTTGCACATTTTCGTGGTAACGATCGTCTGGTCGGTGGCACACAAAATGAGGTAGAGAGAGAGAAAGAGGATTGAGTTGTGATAAAATTTGAAGGGCTGGCTGCCCTATTTAAAGGGCTGGTCGACTTGACCCATTGCGATATGCGATGGGTCTTGCCCTGGATCCATCGCGTATCGCGATGGGTCAACGACATATTTAATTAATACTATATTGTATCGCTATACGCGATGGACCATTCGTAGGTCATCGCGTATCACGAATAGCTTCGTCGCATCCCCACGTGGCAGGGCACATGTGACCACTTGTCAGGCCTCATCATCGCGATCCACGATGACGAGTTGGCTTTGGAGTATCGCGTATCACGACACCGCCCTTTCTTGGGATTTGTAACATAAACTTCGTGTTATGCGATGGATTGTCTTCTGATCCATTGCGTATTGCGATGGGTCAGGAAAACAAATTTTTATTTTTGGTCTTTTAACTTTGAATACTTTGCGATTCTGGTTTCACTTCCACTTTCCAAAAACATAAAGGCGGCTATCAAGCGGCAATGCGAGCGTGTGAAGTACAAAGTCCGCCATCAAATCGCCACATTGCGCCCTTCGCCCTTCGTCTGAGCCCGAGCCCAATCCCGTGCGCGCTGGGTTCTTCACACCCTCTGTTAGGACCACTGGTGCATGCATGGCATTAGAAAATATTTTTATGGAAAATCTTCTCCATATAAAGAGCTTTCAAAAGTTTCCCACTTTCCATGTGGGATGAACTTTGTTTTCCTTATTTATACCCATGTGAAGGGGTTCCATTTCCTTCCTTCTTTCCATTCCCACATTTTTTTAATTATGGAATTATTCCAACTTACAATCTATATGTATTATTCCCTTACTGTATTTAAAATATTTTTGGGTCATTCTATTTTTAAATTTCATATTTTTAAACCAAAATAAATATGGTATTTTTTGAGATGTTACATCCTCCCCACATTGGATTAAATCTCGTCCTCGAGATTCGCTTTTTAGAATAAGTGGGGGGTATTTCTTCTTCATTTCAGATTCTAACTCCCAAGTATACTTGGGGCCTCTTCGAGAGTCCCATTTTACTTCGTCCAAATTTAGATTACGCCTCTTAAGTTTCTTTATTTTAAAATCTTCAATTTGTTGGGGTCGTTCTACAAATTTGAGATTTTCATTTATTTCGATATCTCTTACGGGCATTGACAATGATTCGTCAGCTAAACATTTATGCAGATTAGAGACATGGAATACATCGTGTATCTCTTTTTATTTCTTAGGGTAGTCGCAGACGGCAAACAACAGTACCAACTCGCTCGAGTATTTCAAATGGTCCAACAAAGTGTGGACTTAACTTTCCTTTCTTACCAAAAAGAATAACACCTTTCCTTCAATAAGACTCTATCGCCTACATTGAATTCTAGCGACTTACGACGGATATCCGCGTAACTCTATTGTCGGTCTCACGCCATCTTAAGTCGTTCACAATTTTGCAACACTTTATCGGTGGTTTCTTGGACTATATAGGGTCCAGATAATTGATTGTCTCCAGTTTAAGACCAACATACCGGAGTTCTACATTTTCGTCCGTATAACGCTTCGAACGGTGAGACTTGAATACTTGTGTGAAAACTATTGTTAACGAGACTTCCATGGGGGAAGATGGTCATCCCAACTTCTATCTAAGTCGATCACACAAGAACAGAGCATATCTTCAAGCGTTTGAATTGTTCTTTCGCTCTTCCCATCAATTTGGGGATGGTAAGTAGTGCTGAGGTTCAATTGGGTTCCTAACACTTGTTGAAAACTTTTCCAGCAATGAGATGTAAATCGACGGTCTCGATCTGAAATGATAGACAGAGGCACTCCATGTAATGCAAAGATGTTGTTTACATAGATTCATGCTAATCTATCCATCGAATACGTTTTGTTGATATGTATAAGATGTGTGGATTTTGTTAACCTATCAACAATAACCTAGATCGCATTATGTTGACGGGAAGTTCGGGTTGCTGAAGCAATCCCGAGGGCTTTTGATGTTCCGCTTTGACTTTCAAACACATCAAACATTTTGCAACATGCAAAACGATATCCTTTTCATTCCATTCCACCAATAATTCAGCTTGAGGTTTTGGTACATTTTGTCATGACCAGGGTGCATCATGTACTTGGACTTATGAGCCTCGCTCATTATCTTTTCTCGTAACTATCCGATGATTGGTACCCAGATCATGTTTCCAAGTCTATGTATACCATCGGCTCTTTTGACTAACGAGTCAATGGTGCCGCTACGTTTTTCATCGGAATATTTGATCTGCTCGATTAGATCTACTTGGAGTTCTAGTCGTAACGCTCGAACTATCTTGGGTTTTTCGTGTTCGTTACGACTGATGGCGTCAGCCACAACATTGGCTTTCCTATCGTGATAAACGATTTCACAGTCTTAATCATTCACGTTTCCATCCATCTTCGTTGACGCACGTTGAGCTCCTTTTTTTTGAAGATGTGTTTCAAACTTTTGTGATCGGTGTATACAATGAATTTAACTCCATAAAGGTAGTGCCTCCATACTTTTAAGGCAAATATTAAGGCGCCTAACTCTAGATCATGAGTTGTGTAGTTCTTTTCATGTACCTTGAGTTGTCGAGAGGCGTAAGAGATTACTTTCTTTCGTTGCATTAGTACGCAACCCAAACTGGAATGGGACACGTCATTAAAGACTATGAAATCCTCAATACCTTCTGGCAAGGCCAATATAGGTGCATTGGTGAGTTTTTGTTTAAGCATATCGAATGCTTCTTGTTGTTTGGTTCCCCATTCATACTTAACGTTCTTTCAATTTAACGAGGTTAAATGAACGACTATTCGGGAGAAATTTCCAAAGAATCTTCGATAGTATCCGGCCAATCCTAAGAAACTACGGATCTCGGTTGGCGATTTGGGAATCTCCCACTTTGAGATGGCTTCTGTCATTGTGGGATATACTTCAATTCCGTTCACGTTTATGATGTGACCAAGAAATTTCACTTCGTGAAGCCAAAATTAGCATTTCGAGAATTTGGCGTACAACTTCTCGTGTCTAAGAAATTCAAGCAAAATTCTGAGATGCATTTCTTGATCTTCTTTTGACTTAGAGCAAATAAGTATATCATCGATGAATACGATAACAAATTTATCGAAGTAAGATTTACAATTCGTTTCATCATGTCCATGAACGCGACTGGAGAATTAGTGAGATCAGACGACATTACCGTGGACTCATAGTGTCCATACCTTGTTCGAAAAGTAGTTTTCGGAATGTCCTCGGCTTGAACCTTTAGTTGGTGATAACCGGAATGTAAATCTATCTTTGAGAAATAACATAGAGCGAGCATCTAACTCCATGAGTGACTCTAATTCCTTGTTACCTGTGCTAAATCTGTTTCCCTAAAATGTGGGTAAAAATAAGTCAAAGATATGTTGGTGAATCGTTGACTCTAAATACATTTAAACTACAGTTAAAATACAAATATAGTTTTCTTTACAAGCTCAGCAGAAAATATTTCATTTCTGGGATTTGTACCACTGCCCTACACACACAAAAGTTCTCCAAGCCACACGGCCCCTATTCGAGAACATGTTATACCTGTTATCCTACGACCACGTAACCTTTGCATGACTGGGCTAGACAGATATGTTTGGATCCATACACATGTGTAATCGGTATGAGTTGATTTTATTTTCTATCTTGTATTATAACGTTTTAGAGATCACGTAATCTCATGTGAACGTTTGACTGACTCTTTAAGACGAACAACCCATTCATCTTATAGAGCATAAACAAGTTTTGACTTTTTATAAAGGTATAACGTATTCACCTGTGACTGTATGTTTTGAATGATGTTGTGATCTCGTTTGAAAACCTTTGTGAATTAATGATGATTAACCTATAATAAAATAGGTTTATATAGAAATTTAGATCATTTGTTGATCTGGCTACAGACATTTAGTCTGGTTTTGATAGCTTTCAACCTTGATAGATCATTTATCAAATAACATATTTATACCTGTAGTATTTCTGTTTATTTCTCAGTCATGTGCTGAGTTTCTTCTTCATGAAGAAACATCTGTAATAGGTTTCTTCTTCAAGAAGAAACATTCATTGATTACTACCTTTGTATGAAAAGTCCTATGTTTCTTAATCAGGAAGAAACAATATTTTTACTACACCCCTTGCTTGTAAAGTATTATGTTTCTTAGTCGTGAAGAAACTATATTTGACTATATCCTCTTGTATGTAAAGCTTATGTTTCTTAATCATGAAGAAACAATAATTTAGCCATAACCTTTGTACGTGTAAAGCTTATGAAAATGTAATCAAGGTTTAGGCTATATCATAGACTAGGTCTAACGCATTTAATATAATAATAAATAATAACTTAATCGGAACCCCTATGATACACGGGTATTTGGAGTTTGTATGCCTAAGGTTGTACTAGCAATAATTCTATGTTATGTCACGTACGAAGCTTAAACTATCGGAACCTCGGAGCTAGGCACGCACTACCGTACTTGTCACACAAAACGAGGTTATATGTGTGTAAATGAAGGTGTTTGGTGTGTGATAAATGAAATGCTGATCATCCCTTTTTTATTGGCTGATTTCTCATCCCATCGCATATCGTGATGGCCCTTTAAGGCGGCAATCACGTATCGCGATGACGCAACATGTCTAGACGATGCCACGTGTTGACACGCGGCCTGATACGCGTGCCACGCGTCACCACATTGTGGGACACACGTCATCATAACCTCGTCGCGTATTGCGACAGAGTGATGCGTCATCTTCCCGGTTCCATCTCGTGGCGCGATGGTTTCTTTATTAAGCCTGTCACGTAGCACAATGGGTTTTAGAATTCAACCTTTTATTTTTGGTCCCTTGTCTTTGGTAGCTTATCACGTCTTAGTCTAACTTCCATTTTCCAAAATACTAAGGTGACTTTCAAATGTGCGAACTGTAAACTACACCATCAAAGCGTCACATTACGCCCATGCGTGTGCGCGTCGGGTGCTTCGTACCCTCGCTAAGAACACTGAGTGTGTCTAGACACATAAGCATATTATCAAATGAACTAATCTTTTTTTATAAGGAGCTCACATGTTTTATCATTTATCAATGTGTGATGAGTTTTCTCTTTCCTATGTATACCTATGTGGCATAACTCCACCTTCTTTCCTCTTCCAATGTGGATGAACCTTAGGTTTTTCTCATTTCTTCAATAAGGAATGCTTCCAACTTTATATTTTAGATTTTATATTTTATATTTTTCATTACCTATTTTGGAGAAAATTTAGGACCCTCATCTTTACTAAGTTTTTAAGTTTGGACCGATATTTTAGAGATGTTACCATTGAAGATTGGCTTCTTCTTCTCTTTGTGTTTCTATTGTCGAGAATGTTGGCTTCGTTCGACTGGCCTTCTATTCTCCTAGTGTTTTGGTGGATGCTTCTCAACAAAGTATGGAAACAAGGTTTCTTCTCCCCAAGAATGATTCCTCTGGTCTCCATGGTCACGCTTCAGTGTTTTTTGGTTATCCAAAGCTTCTTATCCCCGAAGGTAACCTTCAGTTCTTTCAAAGCTTCGTTCATTGTTTGGGGAATGTTCTCATGAAACCGTCTGACAAACTTCTTTGATGGCATTCATGTAGCCCAAGACACACATATTTTTCTCCGAAGCACCCCTATAATTGAGGAGTTCTTTTTTTGTATCTATCCATGACGGATCCTGATATCCTCATGCTCATTTTTCGAAATTGGTGGAGGACCACAATGTCCTTGGTGCACCTTTTTTGCTATGTGAAGTTGAACAAGATTCTCTGTTAGAGATCGTCAAAGGAATCTATTCTTCTAGGAGGAAGATAACTGAAACGTAGTCTAGCAGGCCCTATAAGGGATTGCATGAACATATGAAAACACTAAGCGTTATTCCACTTTTCGATCGTAGCTGCTCCGGTGAAGATCTGAAGATGATCTTCTAGGCTTCGATTCCATCATAAGTTTTATGTTAGCTGGCATTTTGATCTTGGTTTGGAACTCGAAGTTTGCTATTTGCTTAGAAAAGCAAGATAAGTTTGCATGCTTGTAAGGACAGTATGATTCCAAGTGTCAAGTCACCGAAACTCATGGTGACAAGGCTTGGAGCTTGAGTGACCATAGGTTGACTCACGGATAGGTTTTCTTGAGGAGCTTGCCACTGTAAGTTTCCTGACCATTGTTAAACACCATATTTAACCGATTCAATCAATATTAATTCATAATATATTGATTAGATTATGGATCTAGTTATATGATATACTTTACGTATTAGGTAATATTAATAATATTAAGTTAAGTATCGAGAGGATACTTGGACAGAATAACAGTATACTTTAATCAGTACTTAAATTATCAAAGGCTGAACAAGCCTTATATAGACGATGGGATGCCATTCATTACACATCCCGTAACGAATGGCCTCCATTCGTCTTCTTTTATGTACGTTAACATATGGTATAGCGAATGACTCATTCGCTATACCCATTTGTCAACATTCCATGACGAATGGATCAAATACATAACGACTGAGGTCCATTCGTTAAACATCCTTAACGAATGGACAATTACATATAACGATTAAGGTTCATTCGTTAAACATCCTTTACGAATGAACCATAATTAATAGCGAATTAGCTCCTTCGTTAAACATCCTTAACAAATGAGCCTTACATAACAAATGAGTTAATATTTAGATAAATACCTTTAAAATTAAAAATAATAATAAATTACAACCGACTATTACAAAGACTCGAGACGACAAAACCGTGCAGTAACAAACACCCCCTCATCTTAAGCTCTTTGTCATTAATTTACTTGAACCTCTTCGTCTTCCAATCTAAAAAAATACGAATCCCGAACGCATGACACACACACATACAATGCGTTGGAATTGCATAGCTCAATTATAATCATGTTGACGTTCAATCAAAATCTTGTTTTCAAACAATACGTCGTTTTCGGTCTCAGGTAAGTTAACCAGCCACATTGGATCGATAACACGTATAAATTGGTCTTCAATCCTTTTCCCAGCACAATGACTGCCTCGCCTATCCGATTATCGTAGTACCATCGATTGAACGACAGGTGAAGGCTCTGTGGAAAAGTCTTCACCGGTACACGTTTCATGGTCTTAGGCGGTTTAACTTTAAGTACAAGTTTCCTCCAACCCGTACGAGGATCAATTTAATCAATGTACTTACGGGTTGGGACTTGTGGCTTAAAGAATTTAAATCTATTGTTGACCTCGAAGAGCAGCTGTTGGTGAAACCATTATACTAATCGATCTCCACTATGATTTATAAACGGCCTGTTGCCGAGTGTCTGCACATCCCACCTCGGCAGTGAGAGAACGTCAATGATGTATTGGAAATACTGAATACCGTTCTCCCACTTCGCAATACATACCTTTAACTCAGACTCGTACAACCAACAAACAATATCACCTTTTACTGTCGGCAGGATTTTAAATGTAGTCTTCTGATTTTCTTTAGCTCGTGCAGCAACGTCCAGTTGTTGTTCTCAATCGACGTACCGGTAAGCTTCAATAATCTTACGGGCTCGTTTGCTGCAGTTCTCGAACCAACCCAAAATATCAGCTTCAGACGGATACGAGTCTGTAAGGCCCCGCACCCGGTGGCCCTACTTTAGCGTCGGATTTACTCATAAACACAGTTCTTACAATCAGAGTTAATTAAAACTTTCGCAGAAACGTTAACTTAAAACATTCGTTACAAAACATTATATTCGAAACATCATTTCTTCCATCTTCAGATGCCAGTCTTTCAATCCATGCCATGTGCCATCCTCATGCTAGCTCTTCAGTTTGATCACCTGCGTGCATACTAAAAGTCAGCTAAGCTGAGTGAGTTCTAGTTAATCAGGCAACTTGTCATACAACCACTACACACAACATATGCGTATCCGAAGACACATAATCCACTATCTAACCTGCTACTTCTTAACCACTTAATTACCCCTACAACTTAGCCTCTTAATTACCCCTACAGCTTAGCCACTTATGCCACTTTATGCCACTTTAATAACGAATAACGTTATGCCACTTTGCCACTTTAATAACGAAGTCACGCATAGGCTTACCCTACCACGTACTATCGCCATGCCACTAACACTCTTACTAGACCCTTGCCACTTCTATCACACCCTACTTATACTTGTCTATAACACACTTTATATCATCACGTCATTCATATAATAATCAAGTTACATCACAACATTTATATACACACTAATAACCACTTGGGGATCATTACCGAATGACGGTACACACAATATCCGAAGATCGTGCGCACACCGACTAACCTTCCCTGTCTACGCGTGCAATATCCGAAGATTGGTCACGCACCAACAAACATCCATTCATAACATACATAAATATATCACATCAAACATTATAGCATTCACTTACCACTTAAGGTAAGTGTATTCACATTTCACATCGAGTATGCACACAACCCCAAAAATATAACAAGGAAGTGGGGCTAGAAACTCACCTGAACTCGGTTACGTTCACTGTTTATGGTAATTCCTTTCTTGAGCTGTGCAAGGCTAACTGTATAATAATTACGTGTATCAATTAACTATCACTACTCATCGTATTTCCAGTTTAATCATAACCCTCAACGAACGGGGGTCCGGGGGCAGCGCCCCTGGCAGCGGGGTCTAGGGGCGGCAGCCCCTAGTAGGATCCAAGGGGCAGAGCCCCTGGCTATGGTCGAGCTAGTGATAGTTATTAATAAAAATAAATTTTATTTCTATTAACTGTCTTAACACATTTTCCATTAAGATTTTAAATTATTATTTTATTTACCATCACATTTTCTATAACGAATTAAGCCTAATTCGTTATCAGAACACAGACTAATTCGTTATCCTGCACATGATCTGAGTCGTTATCCTTCGTTAGCTAATTCGTTATACTAGTTCGTCACCTTTCATAACGAATTGGACCTTTATAACGAACTGGTCCTTTAACGAACTGAACTTTTAACGAACTGAACCCTTAACGAACTGGAGTTCATTCGTTTGTTATTCCTTAACGAATTACTTAATGAATTGGAGCTTCTTCGTTACTTATCCTGAATGAATGACTTAACGAACCGCTTCTAGTTCGTTACTTCCTCTTAACGAAATGGATTAACGAATTGCCTTCTAGTTCGTTAAGTCACCACTAACGAACTAGGGTTAGGTCAGAATATCAAAGAACATTCTTTGACATCCTTACCTCGTACACCCAACTCTGGCGCCTCCTTCACCGGAAAACCGGGATGTCATCGGAAAAACGATATCTCAGCCATTTCACCACCGTTTTCATCGTTTTTCGTCCCGTTCGATCCATATCTGAGCTAGGGTGACCCCGAAGCTCATCTTAGGTTCGGTTTATACCCTATTCCACCCGCATCTCATGACTCTATTGGTTTAACGGTGTCGGCTCGTCATTTCAGGACTAAATCTAACGGGTTTGAGTATAAACAACATCATACTATCATTACCTCGAGTTGGAAATCAATTCTTCTTCTATTTCTGTTAGAGAGAAGGTAGGATGAGAGAGAGCTAAGTGTGTGTTTTGATGGTGTATGGAATATGAGAAATGAAGGATTAAATGGTGATTTAAGGTTTATATAATTATGGATCATGGGCTTAGGCCCATGGTCCTTCCCTCTTTCCTTCATAACCCAAGTCCATAACCCATATCCATTACCTAACACTAGCCCGACCCATACCAACTCCTACTCTATTTAATTATTTCCCGTTAACCCGAGTAAACTTTCCCTCCAATATTAAATAATATAATTAATATTATTTTGGAAATTTCGGGATGTTACAGAGTCCCTTTTCGGCATCTTCGCTTTCTTCTTTGTCGTCTTTTTCAGATGATCTTCAGCAGCTTTAACATAGTCTTCAGTAAATGTAGGGACACCCTGATCAACATTTAAACGTTAATATAGATCAGGGTATTCCTCTGCCGTGACATCCTCCATCTCTATCTCCTCGTCTTCATAGATCAACGACGTATTCCTATGTGGAATACTCGCATAAAGAAGCACTTCCTCATCATTCACAACCTCCACATCCTCCTCATCCTCCAACGCATCTAACTCTTCATCGTTCAGCCCTAATAATAGTGAAATTTGCTCACAAGTTAGAGCATGATTGACGAATTGTCCTTCTTCGATTTTGTTTGTGTTGGCAGTGCTCATAACCACCCCCTTCACAAAATCCATAAATAGGATAGTGATGGCTTTGATCGACTCGATAGGTTGAACATTTGTCGAGTCCTCATAGATAACTATCTTTCCATCATTTCCTTCACCTCCACCACCACTAGTACCAGCCCCAGAAGATGAGCCGTGATCTTGTTTCGGCTCACTTCCTCCGGTATCCGGAGTATCGGGATCATCATCATCATTCTTCAGTTTCTTCAAAGCATCGTCCTTACACGTCAACTGAAGAATGAGATTTTCATGTTCTTTAATCTTCACCCCCTGAGCCGTCACAATATCACGTAGCTCTTTTGTTTCCTTTTGGCAATAGGAAACGTACCCCATCAGACGACGTTGGTTCAACATCATTTGATATTGAGCCTGACGTCGGCCGCCATTTGATTCTCGTAGAAGTGAATCAAACTCAAGAGCATATCCATCTAATGGGTAGGGGTCAAATTATGGAATGTAAGAGGTACGGGCTGCACCAGACCCTGAGAACGGCTGATTCACATAAAAGGAGACGTCCAAAGGTTGTGTAGTCATCATCGTCAGTGTCGGAGAAGCCACCGTTGTAGCAGCAGCAGGCCTTGGCATAGAAGATAGAACCGATTGTGGAATTAAGCCAAGCCTCAGATCAGAAGTGAGTGTGGTCGTCAAAGTGAGTGCCGGGGTGCTAGTAGTAAGCGACACCGCCGGACTTTGAGAAAACGAATGTCCTCGGCACACGTGGACCAATCTCCACACCAGATCCATGTGTAATACGACGTTTAGGCGGTTGATCTTTAGCAAATGCTTTGCCCTTTCGATTTCGTTGAGCAGCCTGTGAGCTTGCTGCCTCAATGTAAGCATGTAGTTCTTCACCCCCATGTCCACCATCACCACCATCATTTCCACCACCGTTCCCACTTGGTCTTTCTTCTCGTTCGGAATCCGAGTCTTTGTGGATCCAACGATCATTAGAGGACAAACGTATGCAGGATTCGCCAAGTGACCAATTAAACATTTGGTCCTTGGGATATCATACAGTTACTTACTCCTATAGGTCTTCATTCTATTCATTGTGTCCGCACTCATGTGTTCCAACTTCAACACATCGTCTTGCAATGCCCGATCAATCTCCAAATCAAGAATTAAATCTTGAATGATCAGATGGATAAAACATGGATACATCAAGAATTTACTGCATCGATTCTTGACCAAGCAGTTATCCTTGAGACGGTAGGAGATGATCTCTGAAAAGTTGAACGACTTGTTCAATATATGAGCTACGAATGCCGATTGTAGCATAATCCGGCATTCGTCGTATCCACCCTTGCGTCTCCCAAGGCAATGTATGAGAACATGTAATAGGTACTTGTACGGGGAGTACAAGTATTCCTTGTTGTATTGGGAGCGTTCAATGTCTCCTGAATAAAATACACGACGAAATAACCCACGGATCAACGTCCTGTCAAACTCACATGGATTATCCATGTTATCCACAAATCTAAGCGCCCTTCGGATAACTCCAGGAGATATGGCGGTCGATTTGTTGTTGACTTCAGCGACAATATGATATTCGGACTCAATGTACTGACCCGAATCCAAAAAGGTCGAATAACACTGAAGTAAACCGGTATGTCAGCATTAGCGGCATAATGTATCCGAGATCGTCGTAAGAAATCAATGATATCTCCGAATATGTCATGATCAGCAAAATTGTCTTGAACAAAAGCACATATGTTTTGCTTTTGGTCAAATAGAAGAAGCAGTATATCAGGTTCTTGTTGCTGCTGAACCTGCTGTTGATCAGCAACCGGAGCCTCTTATACAATTTCATCTGCTATAGCTGAAAATACATAACTCCGAGAATTAATAAAAACGAACATTAATGAATAAATTATTTGATAATTAAAAATTTAATTTTTGAAATTAATTAATAAGTGTCATTCGTTATGATTCAAAGGTTGTTCATTCGTTATGACGACCGAGATCATTTGTTATAATGAATGACCTGATTCGTTATGACTAACATAGCGAATGATTGATAACGGATCAATCATGTTTGAGTAGCAAATTAACCATGACGAATGTGAGTTCATTCGTTATCAATGCAAACGAATGAACTGATTCGTAATTTTAATCTTAACGAATGGATCCCGAATGGATCTCGAACACGAATGGATATCCATCCGTTAGGTGTAACGAATGACAACAATAATTATCTAGTTTGACTCCAATTAGTCAAATTCAAAATTGGGGATGAACAGCGATGGTCAACATGGAACTGAAAGTTCAATTAGGCCATGTACGACGATGTATCATCATATGTTAAGCACAAATAGGCTCGCAATGATATCGATAACCTATTCATCACAAACATTTAGGTTAATACTCATTAGAATCAGGGTTTTTGATCATAAGATGAAACCACAATGGATCTTGACGATAAGTATTGCGTTTTAATAGCAGTTACCTTATGAATCTGAAATGATGATCAAAAAGTGATTTAATGATGTTCGAGACTCTGAGAAAATTTTGCAAGAGGTCTGGTAGGGAAGTGCGTATATCAAGGTGAATGAATGAGGCCTTTCGTTCAACCCCTATTCATTATATACGACAAGCCTTGCACACATTCCCAGACAACGAATGAGCCCATTCGTTAAATCAAAATTAACGAATGGTCTTATTCATTGGTTCATTCGTTAATCCCGTTAACGAATGAACGGTAGATTAAGACACATAACAAATCAATGTAGATTCGTTCTTCATTCATTATCAATACCGATGACGAATGGGGTCATTCGTTATCAGTGTAGCGGAAGCGAATGGTAATAACGAGTGAACCAATTCGTTATCCAAATAAATACATAAATGACCCTCATTCGTTATCCAGATTGATACCGAATGGACAGTATTCGTCATGATTTCTCAAAGCGAATAGCCATTTAAATTAAAAATAAAATCTTTTTCATTTTAAATTACAAGAATTAAAAAATGCATCGAAACCCGTGTCCCGATGAACTTTAACTTAAAATTCTTACCAGTCGGAGTAATATGCAATACCTTAACGTGTTTTACATTCAGAACACATAAGTTAAAAAAAATAATTTAAAAGAATTAAATAAATGAATTAAATAAAAAATGAGAATTTTTTTTTGATATTTTCTTTTCAAATTTTTACCCTTAAGCCCGAAAATCAAAAATAAAGCAAAAAACCAAATATTTTTGGATTTTTGAATATTCTCAATTAGAAAGTAAATAAAAGAAACAAATATGAAAACTATTCTACGAAAGCAATACATATTTTTGTGAGTTTAAGCAGAGAATCATATTGACCAAATTGCCCTTCCATCGCAGTTTTATATTTCAGTGCTATTATGACTGATGTTTTGTCGGTCATTAATATTGTTGTCCACTTAAATCTTAGTTCAAGTATTTTTGTGATATAATTTAATTTTCAATTAAAGCACAGAATATCAGAAACTATTAGCTTCTAATCTCGGTTCAAGCTTAATTTGATTTTTACCGTATCACCCCAACTTGACTTCAACCATTATGTTGCCGATCACAATTAGGAATTTTTTAGATATTTATTATTGAGCGATGCACCAAACTTCTTTTATTGTGAATGATTATGCACGAGTTCATCTATAGGCTTACATACATTGTATCCCCTGGGGTTTGTTTCTTATTGGTATTGAGACGCGCGCAAGGGAGGTACAATGTATGACTAACAATAGATTTTGATCAATTCAGTAATTAAATTTGTACGATGTACAACAGTGATCAAGTTTAATGACTTTGGGTTTGATCTAAAATCTTTTGAAATATTCATGCTTATGAATACCCAGATGATTAAGCCGCATAAAGACTCACAGTGTCCAGAAACTGGATGCATTTTATTTTGAAATTTTGTTTTTGGTGATCAGACAAACATAAGGCTTGAGTATGATAGGCTATTACATTTCTGCCATCATTACCGAGAATTTCGGAAGAGGCTAACACCTCTTTCAATTTGGCGTTTCTTTATGTTTATATCACATACTTTACCTTAATAGCTTGCTTAAGACCTATCAATACACCACTGCAATTAAGCAATCAGCCTTTTCAACTTATTTCTTTCTGGATATGGAATCAGATGATCAATGTACTATCATTTTCTCTTTTTGCTTCAAAACTCATCTTTGAGAAACATGTAAATCCAATCGCCCCAGTTACTTTCAGTCCATAGATTAATGGCTATCCTATAAATCTACAAGTAGATAAGATGACCAAATACGCAAACATGTTCCACAAACTTAAATAATCGACATAATTTTCAGCGAGAGAATTAAATAAAAACACACAACAATCGTCCCAAGTACTTCCCATTATCTGGAAAATGGCTATCCTGTATATCTACAAGTAAATATCGGGACCAAACATATACACGTATATGTCCTTCAAATATGAGTAATTGACATAATTTTAAGCGAGAGAGTGCAAAAATATTTTTGACATTTTTGAAATATTTGAATGTTTTTGGTTTTTCTCTATAGTACAAAAATCACAATATTTTTGGTTTTTCAAATTTGTAATGTTTTTGGATTTTCTCTATACATGCAAAAATCACAATATTTTTGACTTTTCAAAATTTTAAATGTTTTTGGATTTTCTCTATACATACAAAAATCTCAATATTTTTGTATTTTTCCATTTCTCCCCCAAAACCTAAAACATAAAAATACGCATATTAAAATAACCAAAACAAAAATAAAGATAATTATCCTAGCTTAAGGATATCAACAAGAGTTTTAAATCCGTTTAAACAAGCAAAAAGTTAAAACGTGTTTTGTCAAAAGCTTTGTTAAACAAATCGGCTTTCTGAAAATCCGTGTGCACCTTATCAATATCAATCAATTTCTTTTCAAAGCAATCAAGAATAAAATGATATCGAATTTCGATATGCTTTGTCTTAGAGTGGTGCACGAGGTTTTTGGTAATACTAATAGCAGCAGAGTTATCAATAAAAATGGGAGTAGTAAGATACTTCAAACCGTAATCCCGCAAGTGTAGCTGGATCCAAAGAACCTATGAACAGCAACTCGAGACTGTCACATACACTGCTTATGCGGTTGAAGTGAAGTCCGTTATCTGCTTCTTACACTGCCAGGAAATAAGCCGACTTCCTAGAAATTGACAATCGGCTGTAGTAGATTTGAAATTGATCTTGCATCCTCCTTAATTAGAATCGAAAAACACAGTGAATTCAAAGCTATCATCCCTGGGATACCAGAACCCGATGTCAGGATTACCTCTCAGATAGTGAAGTATACGTTTAACCGCCGCCATATGAGTCACTCGGGGACTCGATTGATACCTGGCACACAAACAAACAATAAACATTATATCATGACGAGAAGTTGTTAAATACATTAATGAACCAATCATTGCTCGGTAAAGGGTTGGATCTATGGTATCCTCTAATTCCGTTGACAAATTGTGACCCACGGGAAGAGGCGTCGAAGAGATTTTTTCGACAGTTATCTTGAATCGGCTCAAGACATCGTTCACATATTTTGTCTCATGAACAAAAAATTCCCGTGTCAGACTGATGAACCTTCAACCCTAAGAAGAAATTCATCTCCCCCATCGAGCTCATTTCAAATTTTGTTTGCATCGACTTTTCAAATTCCTTACACAGCTTGTCGTTTGTTGAACCAAATATGATGTCATTGACATATATTTGGACAAGGATCAAATCATCACCAACATTCTTGTAAAATAGATTACAGTCCATAGTTTCTCGTTTGAAGCCGTTATCGGTAAGATGGTCAGCAAGTGTGCCGTACCAAGCTCTCGGGGCTTGGTGTAGACAATAAAAATCCTTATTTAATCGATAAAACACGGTCTGGATAATTTGGATCTTCTAAACCAGGAGGCTGTAAAACAAATACTTCTTCATGAAGTTCCCCATTGAGAAACACACTCTTGACATCCAATTGATAAACCTTAATATTCTTGAAAGCTGCATAGGCCAAGAATATTCGTATAGCCTCCAATCGAGCAACTGGAGCATATACTTCCGTGTAATCTATGGCTTCTTGCTGATGAAAGCCTTGAACAAACAATCGTGCATTTTTTCTTACAATAAAACCACGATCATCTTTCTTGCACTTAAATACCCATTTTGTTGAAATTGGCTTTTTAACTCTAACGGGCTTGTCTATGAGATCCCAAACACCCAGTCGATGAAATTGTTCAAATGTTCTTGCATTGCTTCTACCCATGATGGATCTTCAAGTGCCATACAAACACTCGTAGGTTCCATTTGAGATAAAAATCAAGTGTATTTCGCGAGATTCATGATTTCCGATGAGTGCATATCAGCATACGCACACAATATATTAGTGTAATGTGAAGTAGCAATCTGATGACATATTTGCACACCAACATCAAAATCACCAATGATGTTGTCCTAAGGATGATAAGTATGAATCCGAATAGTAGGATTCTCAGACACAACAACATTATCAGTTAAATTAGTTAGATTCTCTTCAGCATCATGAGACGATTCACCAATCTCATGAATTTCAGAAAATGTAGCTGAAGAGGAATCAACAAAATGACCATCATCCAACGTGATAGACATCATAGGACCAAACAAGTTCATATGAAGTGGTTTCAGAGGAGTATCAATGGTATTAATTAACTTAGAAGGGTGAGACTTCTTTTTCTGTTTGGCCCTTTTGCATGCAACATAGTGATCGGCCAGCTTGAAGTATTTCAAGGAAACCCCATCAAACAAATCATTAGCCATAAGATAGTTCATCTTTCTGACATGAATGTGACCCATACTCCTGTGCCACATAATCGAGTCTTTCTCAGTTTCTTTTGAGATAAAAAACGTTTCAACAGACGTAGTTGCCTTGGAAGTCATATTTAGAACATAAATATCATTTGATCGAGGAGATCGCATAACAACCATGTCTTCTGGAATGACATATCCAGGTTTAAGTATTATGCACTCCTTATCATTAAATACAGTGGTATATTTCTTATCACAAATCTGAGACACGCTCAGAAAATTGTGATCCACTTTGTCACAATAATTAACTTTCTCAAAGGTGATACAACCATTTGAAACATCTCATTCTTTTGTAATCATTCCACCCGAATTACCCGCAAAAGCTACATACCCTCCTTGAATATTCTTGACATTTGATAAGAGGTTAATGTTTCCGGTAGTATGACGAGAGCATCCACTATCCATAATCCAGTTTTCAATAGAAATAGTCCTGGATGAACTATGCACACAGATGAAAAATGATTAGTTCAAAAAGGCAGCCCATGCCTTAGTCTTGGGCACCTCTTTAGTTTCACTTGAAATTTTAATGTAGAGTGAATCCAAATGTGGTTTAGTTGCTTGTGAATAAGTCACAGGTGTTTTCGACTTTCGTCTCAAATATGCAGCTTGTACTACATTCGTATTCACATTTTTGCAAATTGGTTCCGTAGGAACAAATTTGGATTTTAAATTACTCTAATTTCACTAACATGAATCACTTTGCGAGGACTCACATTTGAAAACATGATATGATTCTCATCATCAAAAGATACGGGTCTTTACAAAATCTCCTTAATCACAGGAACGTGTTTGGTTTGTTCATTGATAAATGGATGAAGATTTTGTGATTATTCAGTCCACAATTTCTGACAATGTGACCTTGTTCACCACAAAGAAAACATGTTCTCATATCAACACGCTCACATTGTGGTTTGGTAGAAACTTGTGCAACAGAAGGTTGATGAAAAACACCAGGAATGGGACATTTGTCCAAATCATCAAATGTAACAGATTTCTTTTACATGTAAAAGTCAAGATTTGAACAATTTGAAAAACACTGTAAAGTGTCAGTTCTAGTTGACTTAACAAATTGAACTTTCTTTGTAGATTTTAACAATTGTTTGGATTTTATCAAGGGATATGTTGTATTTGATGTTTTGGAATTAACAAACGCATGTTCAAGATCTTGTATCTTGGAAGTTTCATTTTGAAAGATGCTTTCTATCGATTCAGGCTTGATAAGATTAAGCGGAATGTCTTTCTCATTGAACACTTTGCTGATACCTTTCAATTTAAACACTCGACCAGTAGTTGGCTTAGGAGTAACATGATTGACCAAACGCATCAAATCGTCATCAGAAACTTTTGGTTTTTATGATTTCTATGCCTTAACTCTAACAGATTTCTCCCTTTTCACTTTATATATATTTGAACCATACACAACCTCCTCAAATTTATGAGGTTCTGTCACACCCGGCCCTGAGCGGCGGAAACAGCCGGGCGCGCACGAGTGGGGATTGATAATTAAGCACGGGCCATTGCAAAACATTCAAAGATTTTTATTGCGCATGAGAAGTTTAGTACAAACACATTACATTGTTCAAAGATTACAAAAAGAAACATCCAAGTATAACACTGAAGATTTCCTCGCCATATCCCCTTGCGCGGCGGGTAACCGTGCGCATCGAGGGGATAAAACCAAAATCTTCCAAAAAGCTTGTTTTAGATGTTCAGCGTGTGGTGCTCTAAGTGTGACTCCATGCGCTACCTAGTTATCTCCTGAAAGACACGTAAAAACATTTGAATCAGTATAAACTGAGTGAGTTCACAAGTTTTAGTAACTTGATAAAATCATTCTGAAACATTTCTGGCAACCTCATTAACATCTGCTTGGTAAAATCGTATTAACACATAATTCTGACAATATTCTGATAAAAAAAATCGTTCCGCGGGTTACGCGTGAACAAATTCTGGATACGGTGCTCGTCTATGTAAGTGGCGCAGCCACTACGAGCTAAAATAACGTAAAACCGTCCCGCGAGTTACGCGCAGACGTTTCTGGAAAACTATGCTCGTCTATGCAAAGAGGCATTGCCCCTACGAGCTAAGGATACTGTCCCGCGGGTTACGCGCGAACAATTCTGAGAAACTGTGCTCGTCCATGCAAAGAGGCATTGCCCCTACGAGCTAAGGATACCGTCCCGCGGGTTACGCGCAGACGTTGTGCCGGAAAACAAGGCGCTCGTCCATGCAAAGAGGCGCGACCCCTACGAGCGGGCTCAACCCCATAGTACTGCCCCATGCCAGGCACTCGTCCATGCAAAGAGGTGCGACCCCTACGAGTGGGCGGATCAAACCAGCAGTCCCTACCCTTAGAGTTCCAATGGTAAAGTGATCACTTACTCGAGTTCTAGCGCACATACATTGAAAACCTTAGATAACCGTTTGCATTGCTCATCATGAAACATAACTTAAACACATAATCGCTTGCATAGCTTGTAAGTATACCATGATAAAACATTATTTAAGTACGTGTCCCTCGCCCCGAAAGCAGTTTAAAAACAGTGAAAACAGTGAAAATAGGGGCTGTGAGACTCACCTGTGGTTCTTGTTAAGGGATTAATCGAGATTCGGGTTTTCTTGGTGTTGGCCTCGGAATCGAAGGTCTAGAATACGATTAAATAACAAGTATATATATTAATATCAAGCAATAGGAGAATATAAGGGTTGGATAGTAGGTCTCAAGGTTATATTCTCGGCTTACCTAGTAACAGGATCGAAGCTGGAAACAACGGATGCTTGGGAAAGGATTAGTGCAAGTTTGTAGTTCTTTGAAGTGTGTTTTGGGTGATAATTTAGGCTACAAATTTATAGGCAAACTCAAGGGAACACAATCCCTTGCTTTAGGGGATTGAAATCTTTTCATATCTAAATGTAATGATGATAAAGTATGGAAGTTATTATTATTTACTTAAGAGTGGAGTGGTGGATAAAAGATTTTGATTTGATTTGGACAGAACATGCAGATCTGGGGTTGGTGAGAATAGGGTGGCTGACAGTTGACTTTTCATGTTACAGTGTGCTTTTTCAGGTACTTTTGTCAGTGTACAGTAAAAAGTGGAAAATCTCTGAAACACGCTACTGTTTCCTTTCGGGCGGGAGTAATCTCCTTAACTGGAGAATAGACCAAGTGTTCTGCGCGTATAACTTGGTGCGCATAGCTTTCTGCGTATAGGACATGTCTTTGCTGCGGGTAGGTGCGTAACCTTCTCGCAGTTAGGGACATTTGAGTTTCATTTGTAGATTCTCCAGGTGGTCTTGGTATTTCAACATAGTGATCAGTCATGTTGAAGTCAATTCCATCTTGGAGCTTCAGACAAACTAGCTCTCAACGTTCCCGCCATGCGGGTAGGTTAGTTCCCTTCCGCACGCGCATAAACGATGTAGGATGCACCCGCCTTAGCATCATGCGGGATGGTCAACCCATAGACAACATAACGTTTAAGTTACATGAAAACATAAAGCCAAATCATTCACGCATGGCGCATATAGCATATGCTCACGCTGGTTCTTAACATGGTGCGCTCGCGCAGGGTGCATATAACAAATGCACGCGCTTAATATTTACAATCACCTAATTATTAGGTTGATTACTTAGCTTATGGGTTTGGGAAATTACCGGTTGTCACAGGTTCACATAAAATGTGATTTGAACTTGGTATGTTCTGGTTTTTGTGCACAACTTCAGGTTCAAATACACCCTCAATGATTACCTTATCAACATTTTCAGCAAAGACCTTGTTACTTTGAATATGAGGTTTTTGAGTTAAGGATTGTACATCAACATTGTCATTTTAACCGATTTAGGTTTTTCCTCAACAATAACCGGTTCAATAACAATTTCCTTTTTTCCGAAAACGAATTCAGAGTATAATTATTATCAAACAATGGAGGAACTTCAACCAAGCCTACACCTTTCTTTGAATCTTTTTGTTTACAGGACACCTCGATGATTTCATTTAACAAAAACGAAGAATTTCGAAACTTGCCTAATTTGCTTTTCAAATCAAGAACCTCATTTTCAAGTTCAGTTATCTTAGTTCTATGTTTAAGAATCTCTTGAAATTGTTGATCATTGATTATCATTTTTACTGACAATTCAGCTTTCAAATCATGGTTACTTATAAATAGAGCTTCTATTTTCTCCCTAGACCTCATTTGTGATTCTAGAGTCTTTCTATATGTATCGTTGATTGAATCAATTACTTTTACCAGTAAGTCATTATGCTCTTTCAATGAATCAATTCTAGGCTTAACAGTTTCACATACAGAACAAGACACATTTTCAGATAATTTAACAGAAGAACTAACCTCGTCAATATTAGATATGCATGCAAAGGAAGTTGGTTGCATATGACAAGAATCATCAGAATCTGATTCTGTCTCATTGTCAGAAGATAGTTCATTCCCACTAGCATCTTGAAATCTCTCAGTCAGCTCGAACATTGCCAGATTTGCCTGATTATCATTACACAACAGTCTTTGAGTCCAGTCAATTCCTTCTTTCCACTAGAAGATTTTTTAGGAGACGAATTACCACTAGAAGATTTTTTAGGAGACTCATTAACCTTCTTTCCAGATTCCGTCTTGGTTTCAAGGTCCATTATACTCGTTCTTCGGCTTATCACATTCCTTGGCAAAGTGGCCAAACTCTTAACAATTGTAACATTTGACCTTTAACTTGCCAAACCAACTCGTTTGTTCAGAGATGGTATGTCTTTACCAGTTTGTTGCATAAACTTCTTCACCTTTCTAATAATCATTGCCATATTCCATTTGAGATCCATTAGCTCCAAATCACCAGGTTCAATTTGGTCATAGTCTTCATCAGTCAACTCACTTGTAGCAATCTTATTACCCACCAAATTTTCATATGATGTCATGAATGCATAAAGAAATGAAAAATTCTGTTTAACTTCCTTCATGTTAACATTTGGTGGTGCAGTGAAGTTATTGGTAGTAGCTGATCCCCTATAATTATCAGTAAACCCAGAAGCCATGAAGCATACATTAGAATCAATATAGGCATATGATTCCTCTTGTGCACTTTGAGTAAGGAATGCAGTAATTGGAGTTGCAGAACTACTCAAAGGCAGACAACCTTCATAAAGAGTTGGATCTTGAGTTTCCTTAGAAGATTTCTGACATTTCAGATCATATTCTCTATCTTCCACTTTTTGCATGAATTCCAAAGCTGTTAGATCTTCATTCTTGAAATAGTTGTTTTCTTTCAACACCATTGGAAGCGTTGAATATGAACCAGGTAAAGCATTCTTTACTGTATCAATTTTATCAGATTCATTTGGTTCCATATTCAATTTGTTCATTTCAGCTATCAAATGATTAAACCGAGTGAGCATCTCTTCAACCATCTCTCTTTTAAATAAACTAAAGTTTCAAAATTGAAAATTTAACATCACTTTCTTGCTTTCTTCTGTATTTCTCATACTTCTCATCTTGATGTGTTGAAACAGTGATGCACATATCTTAATACTCTCTACTTGATGAAAGATGTTATCGGTTAATGCCATAGTCAAAGTAGAGTATGCTTTAGTCTCAATCTCTAAAGCTTTCTTTCCTCTTACGAGTATTGAGAAAATGTTTTAGAGTAAAACCCGTAGTTTCACTACCAATCATCGTAACCGTGTAGACATTATCAAGACATCGAGAACAGTGAGAGTGCACAGAACCAAGATGTGCTTAAAAATGTGGTTCCCATTTGGCAAAATCACTGAATTTCATCAGACATAGACATTTTGAATGAGATCCTATTTCCGCATCAAGATGTAACATTTGTTGCATCAATACATTCTGAGATGCCAATGCATAATAACTTGCCATTTAAGTAAATAAAGATTCAAACTTAAACAAAATTCAAACTTAAGGGTTTAAATTGAAACTTTAATAACGAATGAGTGAAAATGGATAAGAACAAATCAAGAACAGTAACTTAACGAATGACCAATGACTATCTTAACGAATGAAGTGATGTATGGATGACGAATGAATGGACGAATAAGTAATGAAAGAGTGAACAAATAAGTAACGAATGACGAGACGAATGAGTGACGTATGAGTAGCGAATGAGGGAGCACAAATGACAAATTCTCAATAACGAATTAGCTACAGTGACGAATGAGAAACACGAATAAGTAATGAATGGATGACAAATGAGTTTGTTATTCTGTTGTAACAAACTTATCACATGTCACGAATCAGTTAGGATCTTATAACGAATGAAGATCACACACATAACGAATGAATGATAATAATCATAACGAATGACTAGTATCTTCAAATCTTCAAACCTTCAAACGTTTATTTCCAGAAAAATGGAACATTTCCAGATCCAAAATTTTCAAACCAACAACTTAATCTAATGGATAAGTATGCCAATTTTGCACCAAATTAGCCAAACAAAGGCTCAAAATACTCGCATTACACTCGCGAACACCCTCAACCTATTTCGTAAACCTTAAATCGATCCAACCATCACCAAAATCCAATAAACCAGAGAGCATAATCCCCTGTTCCAATTTATACTCAAAATGAACTAAAAACCATGTAAAACGTATTCAATCACCCAAGTCAATCCTCACAAACCTTACACGATCAAATCCGATCTTAATTCCTCTCAAATTAACCTCCAATTATCATTTCAGCATGATAATTCATATGAATTCAATAAAACTAAATCGGATAAAAAAACAACTATTAGCCACTGGATTCTCTATTAATGCATAACGAATTTACCTTAAAACACAAGTAATCTAACCCTTGAGCTCTGATACCACTTTGTTAAACACCAGATTTAATCGATTCAATCAATACTAATTCATAATATATTGATTAGATTATGGATCTAGTTATATGATATACTTTATGTATTAGGTAATATTAATAGTATTAAGTGAAGTATCAAGAGGATATTTGGACAGAATAACAGTATACTTTAATCAATACTTAAATTATCAAAGGCGAACAAGCCTTATATAGACGATGGGATGCCATTCGTTACACATCTCGTAAAGAATGGCCTCCATTCATCTTCTTTTACGTACGTTAACATATGGTATAGCGAATGACTCATTCGCTATACCCATTTGTCAACATTCCATGACGAATGGATCAAATACATAACGACTGAGGTCCATTCGTTAAACATCCTTAACGAATGGACAATTACATATAACGATTAAGGTTCATTCGTTAAATATCCTTAACGAATGAACCATAATTAATAGCGAGTGGGATCATTCGTTAAACATCCTTAACGAATGAGCCTTACATAACGAATGGGTTAATATTTGCAAAAATACCCTTTAACATTAAAAATAATAATAAATTACAACCGACTATTACAAAGACTCGAGATGTCAAAATCGTGCACTAACAGCCATAGTTGACCATATTTGGACATCATGAGTGCCGCCATATGAGGGTATGTCACGTTAGGGAGCATAACACTCGGTTGCATTTAAGCTTGAGGCTTGGAACACGTAGCTCCTAATAGAGGTGAGGTAATCATGCTTCTTGCCAAAGGCAAGGACATAAAGCTTCTGAGAAGGAAGTGCTTGCAGGAGGCATCACTTCAACATGTAATTGTTTGAATATTTATTCCATGGTGTACTCCCTTGTTTTCGTGAAAGATGCAACATCCCAAAATTTCGGTCCAAATAGTAAAGTTGAGGGACCTAAAATTTCTCCAAAATAAGTAATGGAAAATATAAAATATCAAGTTGGAAGCATTCCATATTGAGGAACTGAGAAAAAAAAGTTCATCCACATGGAAAGAAGAAAGAAAGTGGAATCATTCCACATGGGTATAAAAAGGAAAGATAAACTCCTCCCACAACTAATAAATTATAAAAATTGTGAGCTCTTTATAAGAAAAAGAGTTTTCATAATAATATTCTTATATGCTAATATGTATCCACTAGTCCAAGCAGAGGGTGCGAAGCACCGGACGCGCACGCGCACATGCATGGGCTCGGGCGATGGGCGCAATGTGGCGTTTTGATGGCTCACTTTGCATTTCGCCTTTAGTATTTTTTGAAAAAGGAAGCAAGACCAAGGCTCGACAAGTTACAATAGACAATGGACCAAAAATGAAAATTCTGCTGTGACGGGAATAGTGAACTAACCATTGTGATAAGCGATGGATGTCTCACCAAATCCTAGAAAGGGCGGTGTTGCGGTACGTGACAGCCCTAAACCTTAGGTCATCACGATACGGGATGACTAGGCTAAGCAACTGAAGACGTGTGTCCACCAAGCGACAAGCTGCGTGTCAACACATCGTGCTTTCTGAATATAATGTCTCATAGCGATACACGATGACCCTTTTATAAGGCCATCACTATACACGACTGACTCCAATTTCAGCTCATAAATAGGGGTAAACGGCATAACCCTCTCCTCATGTCAAACACATTCACTTTCACACATAACCTCGTTTTGTGTGCCAAGTATCGTAGTGCGTTCCAAGTGCCGAGGTTCCAACACTTTAAGCCCCAGTACACGACATAGAATTAAAGTGCTGCTCGTACAAGCTTAGGCGTATAAACTCCAAATACCCGAGTAAGGTAAGCGTTCTGCTTAAGTTTTTATCTTATCATTATTATTATTATTATTATTATTTTATATGGTTTAGACCATTGTTTGGGGTATAGCCAAACCTTGATCATATATATGTTTACATAAGCTTTATACGTGCAAATGTTATAGTTAAAATAATGTGTCTTTACAATTAAGAAACACATAATTTTACATACATGGGGATTTAGACAAAATATAGTGTCTTCACGATTAAGAAACGTAATATTTTATATACAAGGAATATACTTAAAATGTTGTTTCTTCATGATTAAGAAACATAAGACTTTGCATAAATATGTAGTAATTAAAGAATGTTTCTTCGTTAAGAAGAAACCTGTTATAGATGTTTCTTCATAAAGAAGAATCTCAGCACATGAATGAGAAATAAACTGAAAGACTACAAGTTTAAATATTGTATTCAAACAAATGATCTATCGTGGTTGAAATCTATCAAAACCAGACTAAAGGTCTGTATCTGGATCAATAGACGATTTGGATATTTATATAAACCTATTTTATTATAGGTTACATATAAATCATTCATATAGGTTTCAAAGGAGATCACAACATCATTCAAAACAAACCGTTACAAGTGAATACGTTCAACCAATACAAATAGTCAAAACTTGTTTATATTCTATAAGATGAATGGGCTGTTTATATTAAAGAGTCAGTCAAACATTTACATGAGATTACGTGATCTCTAAAACATTATAATACAAGATATAAAAGAAAAGCAACTCAGACCGATTACACATATGTATGGATCCAAACATATATGTCTAGCCTAAACATGTAAAGGCTACGTGGCTGTGGGCTAACAGGCATAACCGGTTCTCAAACAGGGGCTATGTGTCTAGGAGAACTTTTGTGTGTGTAGAGAAGTGGTACAAATCCCGAAATGAGATATTTTCTGTTGACCTTGTAAAGAAAACTGTATATGTATTGTAACGGTAGTTTAAAATTTTTAGAGTCAACGATTCACCAGTATATCATTAACGTATTTCCCCACACATTTCAGGGAAACATATGTAGTACATGCAACAAGGAATTAAAGTCACTCATGGAGTTAGACGCTCGTTATATGAATCTGGCTCAATTTTAATATTGTAAACAGATCAAACAAGAATTTATAAAACAAACATTCGGGTAATCATTATCTAAAAAGTTTATAAAATAAATTAAAATTTTATTATAAACGAAGTCTTTCGCTAAATAACCCGCAACTATAATATTTTTACAAAAAATGTAGCAACCGGGTGTCACACTAATAGGCCCTATGTCAGGGTGTGACAAAAGTTATAGGAGAAGCTGATAAGCTTACTCTTTCCCGAGTAGAGTTCATGTTTTATGTTTCTCCACCTAGTCAGTAGCCTAGAGTAATTTTTCCGGGAGAAGGTGTACTCATGCTTGGTGGACTGGGCACCAGGAAAAGTGTGATATTAGGCTTCTAAGTGATCTCACCCACTCTTACCCCTTTGTCTCGTTCTCTGAGCATAGTTGTTCATTAACTCCCCGAGTTGAAGAAAGTTTTGTTTAATACATTTCAGGGTCATTCTATTCTATCCACATGTAGTAAAAATCATCCATGGGAGAGAAAACGACAGCTCTTGATGAATGTGGTGTTTGAAAATGAAAAGTTTGTGTTGACAATGTGACTAAAGGTCTGTCAGTTTTTGGAGAACTATAGCCGATGTCGTTCTCCGAAGAGGAGTTACCATGGGTATGATCATCCTTTAAAGGAAGACTCTTGTCAGGTGTACTATTTTCGGTCATACAGGAAGAATACTTGAGAACAAGAAGACTAAAACTACTGTAAAATTATTCTGTGTAGCGCCAACCCCACTATGATGCCACTTTTTGCTACAACGGGTTTAGTGACAATGAAAGTATGGCAATCCAAGAATATCATACTATAGAGCTTCCTAACTTGCTAAGATCAGCTTGCTAAGTGTAATAAATCGGATTTTAAAGTTTTTTTTATTAACCTTTACCCGACCTGTTTTTATATTCAGGAACTTTTATCAATAAAAATATCGGGTTTATAGAGTAATTGTTATTTTATTATTAATTATTTATCATATTTACTTATTTTATATATATTAACTTTCAACATATTACAACTTCAAACCTAAACTAAACTATCATCCAAGTTTGTTTCCCTCTCCATTCTCCAAGGACCTTTATGCAAAATTTGTAACTATATTATCATAACCCGTTAAACGAACCCGTAATCAAGGTCCAGATCCGTCAACCTGGATACCCGTATTTAACTTGTACCATAATCTACGTATTATAATTGGAATTGATCGTGTAAGACCATCTGCATATGCATTACAATCACACCGACACAGATATATTAGGAAACAAGATCAAATATACTACGTTGTGATTCGTTATGTAACATCCCGAAATTTCTAAAAAAATATTAATTGTATTAGTTAATATTGGTGGGAAAGTTTATTCAGGTTACTGGGGAAATAATAAAATAAAGTAGGAATTATTACGAGTCGTGCTTGTGTTGGGTTAAGAAATATGGGTAATGGACTTGGATTAGAAAGGAAGGAAGATGGACCATGGGCTCAAGCCCATGACCTATAATATATTAACCATAATTAACCCTTAATCCATTCATTTTACACATATTCCATACACCACCCAAACACACACTTAGCTCTCTCTCATCCTACTTTCTCTCTCTAGCCAAAACCAAGAAGAAGAATCGATATCCGACCCGAGGTAATGATAGTATGATATTGTAGAGATCTAAACCCGTTAGATCTAGTCGCGAAACAACGAGCCGACACCCTTAAACCGTTAGAGTCACGAGATCCGGGTGGAATCGTGTGTAAACCGATCATAAGATGAGTTTAGGGGTCACCCTAGCTCAGATCTGGTTCGAACGGGACGAAAAACGGTGAAGAATGGTGGAAAATAGCTGAGATTTTGTTTTTCCGGTAAGATCCCGGTTTTCCGGCGATGACAGAGCCGGAAAAGCGTGTATGAGGTTGAAAAGAATGTCAGAACCCTAACCCTCATTCGTTATGGGAAACTAACGAATCAACAATAATTCGTTAACGGAAGGATAACGAATTAGCCTTAATTCGTTATGCCAATTCATTAACGGAGGGATAATGAATAAGCCTTAATTCGTTATGCCAATTCGTTAAGGAAAGATAATGAATTAGCTAACCAGTTCGTTACGGAGAGATAACGAATGGACCCTCATTCGTTACAAGGTTCATTCGTCAAAAAGATCAGTTCGTTATAAAGACCAATTCGTTATAAGGGTCAATTCGTTATGAGCCCACATTCGTTAAAGAACTGAATAACGAATTAGAAAAGCCGGATAACGAACTAGACTTTGAAAGAATGACAGAAAGGTCCCTTAACTTAGAAAAGAATGGTATAATTACAAATAAGCCCTCAAACTTTATGAGTTAGCAAATAAAATAATAACTAAGAATTCTAATGAAAAATGTGTTAAGACAGCTCGATCCCAGCCAGGGGCTCTGCCCTTTGAATCTTTCTAGGGGTTGCTGCCCCTAGAACCCTCTACCAGGGGCGCTGCCCCCGGACCCCCATTCGTTGTGGGTTATAATTAGACTTAAAATGTGATATGGGTAGTGATAGTTAATCGATACGTGTAATTGTTATACAGTTAGCCGTGCACATATCAAGAAAGGAGTAACCATCAACAGTGAACTTAACCGAGTTCAGGTGAGTTTCTAGCCCCATTTCCTTGTTATGTTTTCGGGGCTGTGTGCACACTCGACGTGAAGTGTGAATACACTTACCTTTAGTGGTAAGTGTATGCTATAATGTTTGATATGATATATATATATAGATGTTATGAATGGACATCTGTCGGTGCGTGAACGATCTTTGGATATTGCACTTGTAGACAGGGAAGGTAACGTTAGTCGGTGCGTGAACGATCTTCGGATATTGCGCGTACCGTCAATGGGAATGATCCTCAAGTGGTTATTAGTGTGTGCAAATGTTATGATGTAATTTGGTTATTATGTACATGATGAAATGATATAAAGTGCGTTGTATACAAGTAGAGGTATGGTGTGATAGAAGTGGCAAGGGTCCAGTAAGGGCGTTAGTGGCATGACGATAGTACGTGGTAGGGTAAGCCTATACGTGACTTTGTTATTAAAGTGGTATAACGTGAGTGCGTGGTAGGGTAAGCCTATACGTGACTTCGTTATTAAAGTGGCATAACGTGAGTGCGTGGGAGGGCAAGCCTCTATGTGCTTCCGTAAACAAGTGGCTAAGTGGTTAGGGGGCAGTTAAGTGGTAAGGTGAATAGGTTAGACAGTGAACTATGTGTCTTTGGATACGTATATAATGCATGTAATGGTTGTATAGTAAGTTTCTTGATTAACTAGAACTCACTCAGCGTAGCTGACTTTTAGTATGCACGCAGGTGAGCTTATTAAAGAGCTAGCATTAGGTTGACACATGGCATGGATTGAAGGGCTGACATCTGAAGATGGAAGAAATGATGTTTTAAATATAATGTTTTGTGTTATGGTTTCAAAGAAAAGATTTAATGTTTTGTAACGAGTGACTTAAGTTAACGTTTCCTCGAAAGGTTTTAATTAACTCTGATCTGTAGAACTGTGTTTATGAGTAAATCCAACGTTAAAGTAGGGTTACAGGGTTCGAAGCTTTACACGTTACTTGGGCTGTCATTCTCAATTTGGGATATATCCTTTCCAAACCATAATAACTCAACTAGACCCATATGTATCCTCTCTTTTACATCGCAACTCGAAGCCCCATAATCAATTTCAAAGTAACCTGCTACAGATGTATAAATTGATCATATTCTAGCCGTCGGATTTGTTCTTAATTAATCATCAGTGAATCAGTGTTTCAAGTATTATATATATGCATCAAGTTTGTTTTAATCCGTATAACATTGTCACAGCCCCCGACCCCTATACTATGGGAGGGAAGCCGTGAACATTGATTGGTGGTATCGATGATTATTAAATTATTTTGCATCGGAATGCATTACCAGAACCGTAGTTAGGAAAAATGATCAAAGTTATAAAAACACCATGATTATTATTATAAACTGAAAATTTAATCCATTTTGATACAAACATAAACTTTATAAAGATAAACCCTAATTTACAAAACACGTTTCTTTATTCAGGTGACAAGCCACTTATTTAAGCTGGAAGCCCGTATGCATCATTCCTTTGTCTCTAACAAGTCACTTGAAACATGTTTAAAATATTTGATCAGCAGGAAATACTGGTGAGTACATTCATTTGTAAATGACACATTTTACATTTCCAGCATTAAGATGTTTTTACACCTGCCTGCTTACAAATTACCGAAAGGTACTTGTCACTCGACCATATCTATGACTGCGGTCATATTACTTATTGGCTAAAACTTGTCCAATAAGTAACGTATAATAGCCCGGTAGGCAAGCCTTGTATACAAAACCCCGCAATACCAGTAGTAACCATCCCGTAAGTCTACAGAGACTTAATCACTATAATATATTTAAAGTACTTTTAAAAATAAAATTAAAAACATTTAGACTATCTGTAATGAGTTTTATATGTTTTAAAATTATCATGATAGTGTCGGAAAAACAGTTGTCTCACGCAAATGTGAGTGATACAAAAACTCGAATGTCTCACCTTGCAAGTTTACAATTAAAGAACACCTCTTTGTATTAAGCACCTAGGATAAACACAATGTAGTATATCTAGATTAGTATAAAACCAATAATTATAATGATAATCACGAGATTTGAAACTTTACACGATGGCACAATGTCTTACCTTAATAGGCAGAGCTTTTGGATTCTCGTATATAAGTTTATTTCGATCGGATAGGATATCGCTATGACACTCGGGTATTATACCAAATATTTAATATATATGTATGAAAATTTCAGAGAGAAAGAAGAAGTTTTGGACAAAAAATGAATGTCTCAAATCCAACCTATTTATAGCAAATTATGGAGCCCATCGCGATACGCGATGAACATAAACAAAAGTCATCGCGTATCGCGAAGAATCTCGTAGCTTAGCCGAGTCAGCCCTAGGCATGCTACGTGGCACGCCATGTAGCGTGCGACGTGTCTCGTCTGCGTAACCTCCACGTCGCAGTACGCGATGTGTTACCTTAATAGGTCATCGCGTATCGCTACGCCGTAATATTTCTGGATAACTTTACACGTCATCGCGTAACGCGATGAGGCTAATCTAAACCCGTCGCGTATCTCGATGGGTGGATTATTATAAATCTTAATTTTCCACAAAAATACTATGGCGGCTCGCGGTGATGCGAGCACTCGAAGTGCAAAGTGCGCCATCAAAGCGCCCCATTGCGCCCATCGCACTTTGCCCGAGCCCGCGCCCGTGCGCGTTTGGGTGCTTCGCACCCTCCGCTAGGACCACTGGGTGAGATTTGTCTTATAAGAATATTAACATATGAGTTTTATTTTTTATAAAGAACTCACTAGTTTTATAATATAGCGATGTGGGACAATGACTTACACTCCTATTTATACCATGATGGAAGCTTCTCATTTTCTTTCTTCCACCAATGTGGGATGAAATTTTCACCTTTCATTTCCTTACTATTTCCTTTAATTTATTTTGTGGTTTGTTGTAGTCTCCCCTCCTTATTTTGAATCTCGTCCTCGAGATTTACTGGAATAAGTGTGGGTACTTCCGTTCCATTTCCGATTCCAATTCCCAACTATATTCCAGCCCACGTTTTGAATCCCACTTCACTTTGAACAGAACTATTCTTTTATGCTTGAGATTCTTGATCTTTCTATCTTCAATTTGTAAGGGTTTCTCAACGAATTTCAACTTTTCATTTACCTTTATATTTTGAAGGGGTACTTCTAGTGTTTTATCAGCTAAACATTTCCTTAAGTTACTTACATGAAATACATCATGTATACCTGACATTTCCTTTGGTAATTCTAGCTGATAGGCTACTGGTCCAATTCGTTTGTTAATTTGAAATGGTCCAACAAACCGTGGACTTAACTTTCCTCTCTTACCGAATCGGATTACTCCTTTCCATGGAGATACTTTCAGTAGCACCCCGTCTCCAACTTGAAATTCCAATGGTTTGCGTCGATGATCTGCATAAATTTTCTGACGATCTCGTGCGGTCTTTAATCTCTCCTTAACTTGATTTATCCTTTCAGTACTTTCTTGTATGATTTCAGAACCATATAATTGTTTCCTCCTATTTTTGCCAAACGCACTTGAGTTCTGCACCTTCGTCCATAAAGGGCTTCAAATGGGGCAGCATTAATACTTGTATGATAACTGTTATTACAGGAGAAGGAGAATTCTATTAGTGGTAAATGGTCATTCTAATTTCCACCAAAATCTATTACACATGCTCTTAGCATGTCTTCCAATGCTTGTATGGTCCTTTCACTTTGACCATCGGTCTGTGGATGGTATGTTGTGCTCAAGTTAAATTTCGTTCCCATAGCTATTTGGAAACTTTTCCAAAAAATAAGAAGTAAAATGGCTATCCCGATCCAATACAATGGATAATGGGACTCCATGTAATGAGACAACTTTGTCTACATACAACGCTAATTGTTCCATTTTGAAAGTTTCCTTCATTGGTATAAAATGAGCTGATTTTCTTAATCTATCCACAATCACCCAGATTGTGTCATTACCTCTTCTCGCGGTGGGTAATTTGGTAACAAAATCCATTGTTAAAAATTCCCATTTCCATTCTGGCATTTCTAATTGTTGAAGTAATCCTGATGACTTTTGATGTTCTGCTTTAACTTGTGAACAAGTTAAGCATTTTGAAACATAACTAGTTATGTCCTTTTTCATTCCTATCCACCAATAGATTTTCTTCAAATCTTGATACATTTTATCTCTTCCAGGATGCATTGTGTATTTGGATTTATGGGATTCTTCGAGAATCATTTCTCGTAATCCTCCTATGATTGGTATCAAGATCCTGTTTCCCATTCGGAGAATTTCCTCATTTCCTTATACAAGTAGAGTAATGGTACCATTTTTTTTCATCAGCAACATTATTTTCTTCTATTGCTTGTTTTTGAGCATTCTTTGCTTCATCAATTAAATTGATTTGAAGTTCTAACCTTAAGGGTCGCACTGTTTTAGGCTTCTCATGCTCTTTTCTGCTTAATGCATCGGCTACTATATTAGTCTTGCCTTAACGATATTGGATTTCACAATCATAGTGCTAAGAATTTTCATCTAGCGTCTTTGCCTCATGTTAAGCTCCCTTTGCCCAAAAATATATTTTAAACTTTTATGATATGTGAATACAGTAATCTTACTACCATATAGATAGTGTCTCCAAATCTTTAGGGCAAAATTTATTGCTCCCAATTCTAAGTCATGTGTTGTGTAATTCTCTTCATGCTTCTTTAGTTGTCTAGATGCGTAAGCAATAACTTTTTCACGTTGCATTACTACACATCCCAATCCTGATTTAGAAGCATCACAACAAACTGTGAAATCTTCTGTTACTTTTGGTAGTGCAAGTATTGGGGCATTTGTTAACTTTTTCTTCAAAGTTACAAAAGCTTCTTCTTTCTTAGGTCCCCATTCAAACTTGACATTCTTACACGTTAACTTGGTTAATGGAACTGCTATTTGGGAAAAATTTTGAATGAAGCATCTATAATATCCTGCTAATCCTAAGAAACTTTGAATTTCTGTAGGAGTTTTAGGAATTTTCCCTATTAGTAATAGCTTCTATTTTGTTAGGGTCCATGTGAATACCTTCATGGTTAACCAAGTTTCCTAGAAACTGTACTTCTTGTAACCAAAACTCACACTTTGAGGATTTAGCGTAAAGCTTCTCTTTTCTCAATAGTGCCAAAAGTGTATGAAGATGTTTGACATGATCTCCACTGGTTTTGGAATAAATGAGTATATCGTCTGTAAAAACGATTACAAATTTATCCAAATATGGTTTACATATTCGGTTCATCATATCCATGAATGCAGCAGGTGCATTGGTTAAACCAAACGGCATGACTGTAAACTCATAATGACCATATCTTTTTCTAAAAGTTGTTTTAGGAATATCTTCTTCTTGCACTTTTAATTGGTGGTTTCCTGAGCGTAAATCAAATTTAGAAAAATATCGAGCTCCTTGGAGTTGATCAAATAAATCATCAATTCTCGGTAAGGGATACTGATTCTTAATTGTGACTTTATTTAATTCTCTATAATCGATACACATACGCATTGACCCATCTTTCTTTTTGACAAACAACACTGGTGCTCCCAGGGTGATGAGCTAGGTCGTATAAAACCTTTTTCTAGCAATTCATATAATTCCTTCTTTAATTCTAACATCTCTGTTGGCGCTAATCTATATGGTGCTTTAGAAACTGGCGCTAATCCTGGTATTATATGGATTCTTAATTCAACTTCACGATCAGATGGTTGTCTGGGTAAATCTTCTGGAAAGATGTCAGAATATTCCGATACTACCGGAATTTATTTTAGCTCTTTTCCTTTGGTGGTAATGATTACAGAAATCATATATGCTATGCCTTGTTTCCTAAGATATCTTGCCACTTTCATTACCGATATGAACTTTCTAGGCTTGAGCATTTTATCTCCTTGAATGGTAATGATTTTTACCATTGGCGTGCGGATTTCAATAGAATTTGTATCACATAAGATTCGAGCATGATTGGCTGCTAACCAATCCATTCCTAATATTACATCGAATCCAGCCAAATTCATTGGGAGTAAATTTGCTTTAAACTTGTGACCTAGTAAGTTTATGTATTCTTCTTGAAGTACTTCATGAATATGAATTGAATTTCCATCGGCCATTTCTACCGTGCAGACTTGATTAAGTTTGGTTAATGGTTGATTTAGGGCTTGGCAAAACTTCGTATTTATAAAACTTTGATTTGCTCCGGAATCAAACAATACTTTAGCGTAAACGTTATTGATAAGGAACGTACCCACAATGACGCCTGGAATCATTGCTGCTTCTTGTGCTGTAAGCAAAAAAGCTCGCGCATTTTTTCTTAGGTCCATCTGTGTTCTTTGATTTGTTGTCCGACACCTTTATCATTTTTGGACATTTTGGACGGATGTGGCCAGGTTCTTCGCAGTTGTAGCAAAAATGAGTTTCTTTTCTTCTACATTATTCATTTGTATGTCCAGCCATTTTGCAATAATTGCAATATTTAGTTTTATTAAAAGCGCATCTCCCTGAAAGCCTCTTTCTGCAAATTCTACAGAAAGGATTATCATAAGTTTCCCTGTTCCTTTCTTCCGAAATTCTTGGGTAATTTTCTAGGCTAGATCTTTCCTTTTGTATTCTTCCTGAGTTCAGATTAATCCGTATGTCATGGTATTAGCTAGCTCCACTGTTTCTTCAATAGTCTGAGGTCTAGCTGACTTTACCAGACCGCGGATTTCACTTACTAATCCCCAAATATAATGAGAAATTAGTACTGATTCTGGGGAAGCCAAAGCCGGTACCATTCTTGCATATTCGAAGAATTTTTTTATATACTCACGAAACTTCACACCTTCCATCTTGTGGTTTAAGAACATAGTAACAATCTTTTCTCTTTCATGAGGAGAACAAAATTTCCTTTCTACTATTTCTTTAAATTCTTCCCAGATCATAGTATAGACTATGTGACTTCCCTTTGACTGGAGAGGTTAGAAGAATATAATATTTTATCTTCTTCAGCACATTTACCGATTCTTATGATGTCTTCTGTCTTTTCTAACCAACGTAGTGCTGAAATAGGTCCTTCATTTCCAGAGAATTCGATTGGTTTGTAGGTCAAGAAATCTTTGTAAGTACAACAGTGAACTTTTGACTTTTTGGGTAATGGGTTGCTATTTCCTCCATTCACACTATTACTAGCCTCACTGTTAGACTTGCGTTTATTACACTCGGTCTTATGCCTAATTACAGAAACGGGATGCTTAATAGCATCAACAATTAAAGGAATTGCTTTAGTGATTTTCTGAGCTATCATATTTCAATAGCATTCATATTCAGACGATTTTCTTGATTATGAATTTCATGATTATGCTCATTTTCATGATTGTGTTCGTTTACGTGATTGTGCTCATTTTCGTGATTGTGCTCATTCGACATATGAATTACATACAAGAAAGGAGTTATTAATACCGTAATCAAATAATAAGGTAAGCAAGATATTGATAACACATAAGCACATAATATGTCAAAATCGTCGATCTTTGCGACATTTACTCTTTATATATATATATATATATGCATCACTATATTTTACGTTTACACACTTTATATATATCGTCACTACACACTTTTCTTATATACATACACACTCTTTTTTTTCAAAGAAATTACGATAATGAACATATTAATATTATATATATGGTTCTCGGTCATAGTATTTCCAGGTTAAGTTTTCCCCATATTTCTCAGTCTATTCCTGGTATCTATCAATTCTTCCCCGTAGTGACGGAGCTGAGTTGGCATATCCGGTGTCATATTGGGGTACTTTGAGGTTTCAAACTAGAATGGTGCATATGGGTTTGTCATCATTGTTTTATACTGCCAGTCATTCGTCCACCATTCTTCTAACTGGGCTTGGTTGATAACATCATAAGGGAGGAGTGCACTATTTGGGTTCTAGGATGGCATGTTCAGGTTGCTGGAGCTTGTTGCACCTATATCATTCAATATTGGTTGAAAGATTTTGCACTCATCTAGGAACCTGCCTAGGCATTGTTGAAAAGGGTTGTGGTAGAGTAGCTTGTGGTTCAATTGGTTGTGGTTGAGTTGGTTGTGTTTGAATTGGTGGTTCAGGTTGTGGTGGTGGTGGTTGTGTGACTGTGGCTCTTCCTTTCTTATTTTTTCTCAACCCTCTTTGCCAGTCTTTGAGTCTTCTTCTTCTTTTGGGCTTTGGTTTTTCTATAGGTTGTTCCATGGGTTCTGCTTGAAAGACCATGGGTTCAGGGTGTTGTTCACTGGATTATCCTTCTTCCATATCCGTAGTGTTAACGGATATGTTTTCGAATGCTTCTATGAGCTCACTCATTTTGTTAAGCAAAAACAATAAAACAACGAACTCCAAAATAAAATAGTATTTATTTTCACGTGTGGTTAGAATCTTATATGTATGGTTAACTCATAGGTTAATGAATGTATTTCCTAACTCTTAAATTTAAGTTTAGGTATTATTAAAATACCCATGTTCCTTAAACCAGTGGCTCTGATACCACTTCAGCTGGCACAGCCCCAGACCCCTATACTCTGGGAGGAAGCCGTGAACATTGATTGGTGGTATCGTTTTTTATTAAATTATTTTACAGCGGAATGTATTATCAGAACCGTAGTTAGGAAAAATGATCAGAGTTATAAAAACACCATGATTATTATTATAAACTGAAAATTTAATTCATTTTGACACAAACATAAACTTTATAGCGATAAACCCTAATTTACAAAACACGTTTCTTTATTCTGGTGACAAGCCACTTATTTAAGTTGGAAGCCCGCAGGCATCATTCCTTTGTATCTAACAAGTCACCTGAAATATGTTTAAAATATTTGATCAGCAAGAATACTAGTGAGTACATTCATTTGTAAATGACACATTTTACGTTTACAACATTAAGATGTTTTTACACCTGCCTGTTTACAAATTACTGAAAGGTACTTGTCACTCGACCATATCTGTGACTGTGGTTATATTACTTATTGGCTAACACTTGTCCAATAAGTAACGTATAATAGCCCAGTAGGCAAGCCTTGTATACAAAACCCCACAATACCAGTAGTAACCATTCCGTAAGTCTATAGAGACTTAATCACTGTAATGTATTTAGAATACTTTTAAAAATATAATTAAAAACATTTAGACTATCTGTCATGAGTTTTATAATTTTTGAAATTATCATGACAATTTCGGAAAAACAGTCGTCTCACGCAAATGTGAGTTATACAAAAACTAGAATGTCTCACCTTGCAAGTTTACAGTTAAAGAACGCCTCTTGGTATTAAGAACTTAGGATAAACACAATTCAGTAATCTAGATTAGTATAAAACCAATAATCATAACGATAATCACGAGATTATAAACTTTACACGATGGCACAATGTCTTGCCTTCATAGGCAGAACTTTTGGATTCGCGTATATAATTTTCTTTCGATCGGATAGGATATCGCTACGACACTCGAGTATTATACCAAATACTTAATATATATGTATGAAAATTTCATAGAGAAAGAAGTTTTGGACGATGAATGAATGTCTCAAATCCAACCTATTTAAAGCAAATTCTGGAGCCCATCGCGATACGCGATGGACATAAACAAAAGTCATCGCGTATCGCGAAGAATGTCGTAGCTTAGCCGAGTCAGCCCAAGGCATGCTACGTGGCACGCCACGTGGCATGCGACGTGTCTCGTCTGCGTAACTTCCATGTCGTGATACGCGATGTGTTACCTTAATAGGTCATCGCGTATCGCTACACCGCAATATTTCTGGATAACTTTACACGTCATCATGTAACACGATGATGCTAACCTAACCCCGTCGCCTATCGCGATGGGTGGATTATTAAAAATCTTAATTTTCCATAAAAATCTAAGGCGGCTCGCGGCGATGCGAAGGGCAAAGTGCGCCATCAAAGCGCCACATTGCGCCCATCGCACTTCGCCCGAGCCCGAGCCCGAGCCCGTGCGTGTGCACGTTTGGGTGCTTCGCACCCTCCGCTAGGACCACTGAGTGTGATTTGTCTTATAAGAATATTAACATATGAGTTTTCTTTCTTATAAAGAACTCACTAGTTTTATAATCTAGCGATGTTGGATAAGGACTTACACTCCTATTTATACCATGTTGGAAGCTTCTCATTTTCTTTCCTCCACCGATGTTGGATGGAATTTTCTCCTTTCATTTCTTTACTTTTTCCTTTAATTTATTTTGTGGTTTTTTATAAATGTTAACCTTAACTTTAATCAATCGAATATAACGCAGATTGATCAATTGTTAGTTTTAGGGTTTATATGAAATTGGGGATAAACTGGTAACACTTATAACAAATCGTTTTCATTATTTAAGCAACTTGGCCGTTTGGCCTGGAAGCTGGTGCAGCCTTGTTCAGTCCTTGTGTGCCGGTCAGGGGCGCGGGTTCGAACCCCCCTGACCTAGTTTTGCTATAATATATATATATATATACATTAGATGCAATTATAAATAATATTAATAATAAACAAATGTTATTTTTACGTAAACGACACTTCTAAGATAACGTTTTCTAGTCGTTAAATATTTTATTTACAATATGTATACGTAAGGTATTATGTATGTATGTATTTATGTATGTATGTATGTATGTATCTATGTATTCATTTTTAGCAAAAATATAACAAATATAATTTTAACTAAAGATGTTAAATACATGTTTACAATTAAATTTCGTTAAAAGGTTCAATCAAAATATTTATTTATATCTTATTACATATTATATTTAAATAATTACACCTTATTATTATGATTATCTATTTATTTATATATTAGTATTTTATTTATTCAAATAACTAAAAGTATATCTTAGTTTGTATTTAATTAAATTATTTTATTTAATTTGTATATTTATTTATTTATTTATTTATTTAGATTTTATCATTACAAAGATATCTTATATCTTAGTTATATAAATTATTTAAGTATTTAATTATATATTGGTGAATGTATAATTAATAAGACTAATGATTATGACTGTATAATCAATCGTTCAAGTTCGTAATATTATAATCCCAACATAACTTAAATCCTCATTCAAACTCTAGTTCGTTATATATGCTATGTAATTTATACTTAAATCATGAATATTAATATTATCTAACTAGGAATCATTGACGGTATATCCCGAAGGGTTTACTTTTCTCATCATCCTCATTTGTATTTCGTTCATCTAATCAGGTGAGTATCTCACTCCCTTTTTTTTACTTATTTTAACTCTTTTGGGGACATATGCGTTCTAATTATTTTATTATTATTTAATACTCAATTACAACTGCTAATCATGTGTGTATTCCAATTTATGCCTAACGTGTTATATGCTTATTTGGTCGTATCGTCGTAGTAGCCATCACCCAGTTAATTTGGCATCGTGCGTATCTACAACTTATTTACTTTCTTATGTAGTAGTCATCGCCAAGTTAATCGGGCGTCGTGCCTATCTACAACTTATTTGCTTTCTTAGTAGTAGCCATCGCCTAGTTAATCTGGCATTGTGCGTATCTACAACGTATATACTTGCTTGGTGGGTTAAATTGTTTATATCACTTGATACAGTTTGTACTTTTATTTATTACTATATATTTATAAAATTGGTGTTTTACTAAACCTAGCGTTGACAAAATTATTTTATTTATAACGCATATGCAGGTTATCATTTGATCTAGTTGTAAGATTTGGTGAAGAACTTAAGATTTGCTATACTAGAGAAGAGATTATCAAGACTTAGTTAAATTTAGATTTTGAATTATTTTGTTTATATGAATTATGTTCTTGTATTTGATTTATTTGAATAATGAATTGAATTTAATAGATATTGTCATTTTTTAAATTATTACATGATAGTACCTTGAGAGCTATGAACAATTAGCTCATGCCCCAGCATTTCCGCCTTAGGTTGGGGTGTGGCATTAAGATACCCTCACCATCAAATACCATGTAAGGAAATCACCCAACACAATAATTTCATTATACATCATCAGCATCATCGTACTCTATATATCACACCAATAGCAAATCATGGCGGGTTTTAAGGAGGGTGAAATGCAGACAACCTTACCTCTACTCCGTAGGAATAGAGAGGCTGCTTCCAATAAGATCCCCGACTTGATATAATTTTTGCATCAAGCCTTGGATAGAAGGCACATAGCACTCAACAATCGGTCGATTGGTGCACATACCATTTTCTTTCCTTATCAACGCCACCATATGATGCCTGATTAACCTTCCATCACTATTAAAACTATTTTCTCAAAATTAGTAAAATAACTTCAAAATTAGTGCAATTTCATTATGAAAGACATGATTCCAGATCATAAACATCATCATATACATGTAGAACGATACGATACAGATCGATAACTTTGTGTTTACTATACTGTATAATATGACGGAAACATATAATAATGGAATTGATCACATATCCACTCATAATCATCATTATATTCATATAACATTCAAAGTACAATGATGAATTCTCTATGATCAGAATTCTCAAAAACTATTACAAAACATGACATTGAACAACTATATATACAAGGGCCTACTAGACACATAAATCTCTTGGCGTATAAGACTTATACGTCCTGTATAAGTCTTATACGCTGGCTTGACTTATATGGACCTTAACAATTTACTACATTGACACTTTTAGCCCCTATAACAATACAATATGACATCTTTAGCCCATAAGACATAGCATTAGACAATAATGCACTAACAGACTCCCCCTTGGATATTGCTAGGTCTTTGCATCGAAAACATCGGACCTTTGACTTGTCAAATCCGAGTTTTAAAGTCGTCCCATCAACAGTTCTTACCTGTAATTTCTCTGAATATTTTTACTCTACGAACAACACTCGCCATACACCAACAAATATCTGGCATCTCCATTTCTTCAGGATCAATCTGAGTATAATCTTCTGTTGTTATGTGGTAATTACCAATACGCCCAGCAATCAAACACTCATATGACTCTAGAACTGATCCCAAAAAACCATATGTTCTTAAAAATTTTCAACAGTTAGTCCATTGTTGTTCTTGATATTAACAGCTATGTTGCATTGAACAAAATCAGATGATGACTTGTGAGCTTTGGAGATTGATCAAGAGCAGAGTTGGTTGAATTGGTTCCAGTGTAAGTGCTTGTGTAGTGTGGTATGTTAGGTGGTTGATATTGAGTTAATTGAGAACTACCACCACCAGTACTATTCGTAGACAAAAGCAATTTGAACTTCGGGCTAGGAGCAATCACATATTGTGATGAATTAATGTATAACCTGATGTCTTGAGTTACTAATGTATTCTTCATCTTCTATTTCTTGCGGATTTCAAGTTCGTGTGCTTCCAACTTTTCAATGAATCGGGCTAGAGTCAGTCTTGCATAGGCAATCGGGTTTAATTGTTGAATCATAATGAAAGTTTCCCAATCATCAGATAAAGAATCAGCAAGCTTGTCAATTTATATAAACTCTTCCTTATCAATTACCAATCTTTTCATCTGATTCACAAGATGACAGTATCTCTCAATCAACTGGGGCATAGATTCACCGTTTACCATGGTAGACATGTCAAACTCTTTCTTCAACAGAGCCATTTTAGATTTTCTCGTGTAAATATTTCCTCAATCTTTATTCAGCAACGCTTTTCAGATTGAGTGGCATGATCCATTGTTTTGTAACAATTACAAAATCTCAGACTTGATTGATTGTTGAAACAGATTCTTCATATTCTTTTCACGAAGAAATCTTGGTCTGTCAGCCTCAGGAATTTGAGATAGTCAGTGACTAGTACCATTCTCGTTACGTGGAATAATGTATTCCACCTCAATTGCTTCCCAAGCATCCTAATTCACCACTTGAACATAGGTCTCGAACTTATCAGCCCAACTTAGATAATCTTCCGTCCTTAAAAGCTTTGGGGGCTTAGTAGACGTTACCATTTCATTCTCCAAATTGATATTCTGAAGTATTGGTGATGGTTGTGTCACAAAAGCATTTAATTCTTTCATCGTTGCACAAAAATCAAGAAAACAGATTAAACTAGTGTATATTTTTAGGAAGCGTATAAGTATCATTGTATACACTTATACGCCGTATAACTCTCTTATATATTGATCAGCGTATAACAAACCCACTTATACGGAAATCCTGATACACCGTATAACACTCAGAAACGTATAACCCAAACTTATACTGAAACTCTTATACTCCATATATCAACCTTATACGCGGAAAACAAGCACCTTATACGGCCATAACACTTATACGGCTTTGAACCTTATACGTTAAAAAATCCAACATATACAGTGAACAAACAAACTTATGAGCTACAGTTTATGTTCATGCCACATGATCTGAAACTTGATTATTAGCTCAAATATGATGAATCCACTCATGCAGAAATGATTAACAGGTACAAACGAGCATAATCACCGAAGAAATTTGAATTTTGATCTTAGATGAATGAGTATTTGAAGAAGTAGTGACCGGGTATTGCTTTGACTTTGTAATATTCAAAACTTCAAGTAAATGTTCAATTCAGTAGCAAACACGAGCCAATAGCTCTAGCACCACTTGAAAGACATGATCAGAATTCACTTTGATCAGAATTCTTAAAAACTATTACAAAATATAACATTGAACAACTATATATACAAGGGCCTATGGAACGCATAAGTTTCCTGGCGTATAAGACTTATACGCCGCGTATAAGACTTATACGCTGGCTTGACTTATACAGACCTTAATAGTTTACTACATTGACAATTTTAGCCCCTATAATAATACAATATGACATCTTTAGCCCATAAGACCTAGAATTAGACAATAATTTACTAACACATTATTTATGTTATGAATAAATAAATATGCGGCAGATACCTATTATTATATATAATAAATAAGAAGTTTGGCGACACAATCATATGATTGGTCGCCAAACTTCTCATTTGCTTTTAGTTTGTTTTATATTTTCAAATTCGTGTTGGTTCGGTATCAGAAAATGCAGGTTTTTATTATCGTTGATACCGTCAAATGATTCTGGTCATATTCACGTCAGCTCGTGGTCGAAACTCAAGGTTTTATTACCCGTGAGTTATTTTTAGTCCATCAATTATGAAGTCTGGACGAATCCGTGTCAGGTCAAGGCCACAACGCCCCTACATTTTTGGTTTTCGCCATGGTCTTTTTTATGTAAATATGTTAATTTGTTGTATTTTGAGTATGGACGAATTAACCTATTGCTTTAGTTTCGGAGTCATAACCTTGTACCAACCAAACCCGTGTCGGTTCACCAGCATAACACATGGTTTTCTATGTACGATTTATACTCCAAAACGTCGATTCCGACTGAATTCGCAATAGGTCGCAAATTCAATTTATTGGTTTTTTATCCCTCGGTTCCATAATCAACGAATTTGTATCAGTTCGCAATTGCAATGCTCATGTTTTGTTTTTTCGACACATTTTTTAAAATTATAAATATGTTCAATTGTTGTATATTTAAGAGTGGACAAATTTATAGTTTGCTTTATTTTTTGGGTCGTAACCAGATATCAATCAAAGTGTCATCGGTTCTTAACCGCAACGCGTGTTTTGTTATGTTAATTTGTTGTATTTTGTCGTCAACAAAGGTTTTTTTTTTTTTTTTTGGGGGGGGGGGAGTAATTACTGGTTTCGTAACTTGGCACCGATCGAATTCATCTCGAATTGCAGACGCACCGCATGATTTGATCGATAAGTTGTACGAGTATGACTGTCAATAACATCAACCCGGCGCAGCGCGCCGGGAATCTTCCTAGTTCTATATCATATGAAAGAATCACTAACAAGACGAAAACTAATTAACAAAATGATTATATCTAAATATAATACAATAATTCAAACTTTTGTTGTTTAAGCGGGAAATCTGCTTGTAAACTAATACTCCCTTCGTCCCATTATAAGTGTCCTAGTTTGATTTTTAAAGTCTTTCTTGTTTAACTTTGACCGATAATATTTTTGTTTGTGTTATATAATAGTTGATGTAAAATATATGAATGGATTGGGTTTTTAATGTAATTTACATTGATATAATTTTCATCATGTACTATATGACACGAACAAAAATATTTAAAGTCAAAGTTGCAAAATAATGACTTGAAAAGTCAAATTAGGACACTTATAATGGGACGGAGGGAGTACAAATAAGCTAATATCTTGTATATGTTTGTATGTACGTAAGTGCAAGCACCGACATATTACAATGGAACATAATCAACAGATTTTTTTGATGATTTTCCTTTTACTTGTTTTAATAAATCTTGGAACTTACCACTTTACTTTTGAGGTCACAAGACTCCATCAAGTTGTAATCAGCATTTTACTTTTATTTGATTTTGTCCATGTGTATGAAATAGAATGGGCGTCCTCTTTAAAGATGCTTACTAGGATAAGTCCAACTTTACTTATATCCTCAAGATAACATAGATATACCCAAAATTTGTATCATTGTCATGAGTTATAGTTATGAGTTATAGTTGGGTGACTGGGGTCATGTGTAAGACTAATGATAAACCAAATACAGTAATTACATTTTAATAGGATTTAAGAATTCCACACTAATTTTACAAACAGTTTTAATTTAAAACTTAATTTTAGACGACACAATAGAGAACCCTTAAAAATATATAAAAGCATGAGAGAGAAATAGGAATTCCATCATATCAACAAATCATGAGCTCCACTAATGAGAAGGAGTTTCGGAAGGTGAATCTTGTTTTCTTTAACAAGTGTGGCGGTTATATGGTACCGAAACAATAGTTTGTTATCAGTTCGATAATAATACGATTTCAGGAGCTTTTCTTGAGCATTATGGAGAAATCCTGTACGGAATATTATAGAATCCTTTTATATTTCGGCCACCAACTTTCTTGACCTTTTGGCATTAAGAATCCCATTGAATCCCTAATTTTATTGTATTTAACATGTTGTGTAATTTCATAACGTTCTTCTATTATAGTAGCAGGCAACTTGAAACCCTATAATTTTGTCTGATTTCAGTTGTCTCTATAGGTAACACAATGTAGTTCGAGAGACAATATATTAGATGCAAAGTGGCCAAGCCAAAATAAAAAGGTTTGTACGCCTTAACGAGTAACTAAATATATAAGCTAATTTTTTTAAACGACATTAACATTATAACAAAAAATATAGCAATAAAATCAAATACAACAATAGCTAACGACTTACCAATGATTTGTGAAGCTCTCCTAGCAATTTTGATAACAACTTGCTTTATCACCTCTTCGTAGTTTACAATATAAGATTTCTCTCTCGATATTTATCATCACCAATCAATTAAGTCTTTCTTGAAACACTGTGGATCGTAAAAAAGATTTCAATAACTTCAACTTTGATAAAAGAACTTTTTTCTGCAAATGCCACCGTAACTGGAATATTTAATAATATTATGTATGCAATCTTTGCATTCGGGAAATTTTCTTAGGTCTCCTTCAAATGCTTCAAAACTTTAATGGAATTACTAAATTCCGTGTTATATAATGTGTCTGATGAACTAAACTTCAAATAAAGTTCCTCACCATCAATATTCGATCTTCATTTATACTTCAGTGCATTTTTAAGAAAATTACAAGACAACTTAAGTTCTTCATCTTCAATTCCCCTCAAGTTATCTGAAAGGTTGGAAGGAGGAACGACTAACCAGTGCTGTTATGATCGACGTATCTTGTTTTTTCAATTGTTTCTTCTTCTTCTTCTGCCGCCGCCACCACCACCACCACTCGAAAATTTTGGACCTGTATATATATTGGGCCAAAAAAAGGTGAGAGCTTCACACGCAGGCCCAACACTGGGGGGCCACGGCTCCCGACCCACCCTTCCGAAGGGCCAATTTTATTTTTAATTATATATGTTTAAAATGTATTTAATTAGATTATAAATTCAGTTGCGCACATAAACGTTTTCATAATTAACCATTATAAGAAAATGCAATGTTCCCAAGTTCAAGTTTTAAAAACAACACAACATATTTTTTATGGGTCTTATTATTATTATTTTCTTTCTCTAAAAGATTAAGTGTCCCAAAACTTCGTTTTTAGTAATATTGGCTTTTTTATTCAAAAGGGGCTTGCGACGCAACTTGTTCTCGTTTAATTGTCATTTTATTGTAATCGTTTTGAGTTTAATAAGAAATATAAAAATAATTAATAAATTTGTTATTTAAACTATTAAACCAAATCTAAAAAAAAACAAAAATCTATATTACTTGTCCGGGCCCAAAACGTTCCGAGGATTCTCGGAGCCGGCCCTGCTCGCACGCCTTATTAAGGGTTGGCCCCGATTTTGCGTCCAAATGTTTTACCATTTGTGTCACTATGGTTCAATATTTTTTGTCATTTGAGTTCAATTTACTAACCCCGTTAATTATTCAAACATAAATACAATATTATAAATTTATAGAGATGTTTGGCGTGTGTACGCACATATAACTTACAAGTCAAAAACAAAGAACTAACTACGTACCTTATATAGCAAATATAACAAAAGAAAGTATTACTTGATCAAATGAATAGCTACGTAAAATATAATTTTATGAAATTGCCCAACTCGAACCTTTGAGAAAAAAAGTATGGTATTTCGCTCCTTGAAAAGACCATTAGAAATTAAGAATAAACGTACTTCATGAACAGAATATGAAGCCGTACAAAATTGCTTAAAAAGCAGATTCTCTCCGACCAACTTTTACCTACGCATTACTATCGACTTTCGTAACAAAGCTCATATGACCATATCTAGAACCTAACATCATTATCTGTCACCAACCTAAAACATTCTCTTTTCTCCACATATTATCCTCTAAACCCCTATATATCTCCCCATGTTCCTTGACAATATTTCACACAAAACATATATGAAACTCATTTCCTTAAATCATAAAATAAAAACAATACCGTTTTCAATAGTTAACGCTTCGATATTCACCGATGGATAGAGTGAGCCGAATGGTTTGTGACAGGCCAGTGGTGATCTTTAGCAAGAGTTCTTGCATCTTGTCCCACACAGTCAAGTCTCTCTTCAATGACTTTGGTGTGAACCCGACGGTCTACGAGCTTGATGAGATAGCGCGAGGCCGAGAGATAGAGCAGGCATTGTGTGGGCGTGGGTGTGGTACGGTCCCGGCTGTGTTTGTTGGTGGTGAGTTGGTTGGAGGAGCTAATGAAATCATGAGTCTTCAACTCAAGAGTGCTTTGAAGCCTATGCTCATCAGGGCTGGAGCTTTATGGGTTTAACTTGATATATGATTGCTCCAATAACGTAATATTATGAATGTAATAAAGCACGCTATGAGTGCAGTTAAATAAACAAATAACTTAAGGATGAAAATATGATGATTGATGATAAGAACGTATTTCTGTTGCAAAATTTTGATCTCATATTGCTACCTTTATAGTTTGTTCTATGTGAATTGCCTTATGGGATTTAGGTTTCACGACGAATTTGTAGACATACTAATATAATGGTTATTAATATCTTGTATACATAATTACATACGAGTTTATAATTTTGACCCGGTCGACTAAATTTTTAGTAGCGTTGGCAAAAATCATGATAACATGCCGCATATATATATATATATATATATATATATATATATATATATATATATATGGGTGGGTTAACATACAATAATGACTTATCAAATATTACGTACGCAACCTTCCAGAGCATTAGATTAAAAAACACGAGGTGGCAATTTCGTCGATTACAAATCGACTATGATCCAAATTCGGAACTCGTCTCGCAATCTAATCCAATTTCTAAACTCTAATCACAGCTTAAAGTATGAAATATATAAACTCCAAAACCAAAACAAAATCGAACGACGTTGAACATAAAGAAATCTTCAAATTGATCAAAAAATGATAATTTAATCAATCTAATTGATATGCAGAAGTATTTAGATTCATCAATCGATTATGGAATTGCGGAAATAATGCACTCAATCGGGCTCTGATTATGGTTCAAAATATTATGTTTAAACGTTCTGAAACAAAACTAAAGACCTTTAAACGTTCTGATAAAAAAACATCTTTAAACGTTCTAATACGTTCAAAGAAGTTTCGGGCGTTACAAAAATGAACATCTTTAAACGTTCTAATACGTTCAAAGAAGTTTCGGGCGTTACAAAAATGAACATCTTTAAACGTTCTAATACGTTCAAGGAAGTTATGGGTGTTAAAAAAATGAACATCTTTAAACGTTCTAATACGTTCAAAGAAGTTCTGGGTATTCAAAAAAGTTTAGAAGTTCTGAACTTCTAAACAGAACTTCTAAACCAACAAAAAAATTAAACACCTGTAACATGAAATTGAACACTGAAATCACTTTATATAATCTCGTAATCATTAAACAATTATCAATCGACCGTTAATTTGATCATCAATTAAACCATATGAACAACATATGGAACGTCTGTAACTGGATTTCTGCAAATGTCGTATTTCAATTCAAAATAAATTGAAGTGTGTGTCTGCAAACGACGCCGGTGACGATGGTTGACTCGATGCAACGGTTAATTAGGATGGAAACAATTTGAAATAATTTACAAATTTGACACCGCGTGTTTTTTGAAATCTAGGGTTGAGGGTGTCGCACACGTAATGTACAATAAGAGATTATTGTATTTCATCCTTTATCTATATATATATATGTATATATATATATGTGTATATATATAGGGAGAGGATCATGAGAGAAGTCCTTTCTATGGAGAGAACTAGAGAACTAATAATGAAATATTTGTAATTTAATTAAAAAAATATTTTTACATTTTTTTTCCTTCTTTCATCCTTCTTATATTTTGTTATTCTTCACCACAAAAAATATAAAAATAAAAAAAATACAAAAAATGAAAAAAATTAACGAGTAATGCATATATGCAATACACCGACTTTTTTTATAATGCATATGTGCAATTGTGTGCATTTTGATATTTGAAATAGTGTTGAATAGCATATATATAGTTGTTTGTATTGTATATTTGCAATAGTGTGATATTATATACAAAAATTAAAAAAAATCGATATAATGCATACGTGCATTTGTGTTGTATTACATATATGCGATAATGTGTTTTGCATACAATTATTAGTGTCGTATTTGCATATATTCAATAGTGTGTATTTAGATAATGTATTTGTGTTGTATTATATGCAATAAAACACTATTTTATATATAAAATACACATTAATGCACATACGCATTACATCGACGATTTTTTTTTTATTTTTTTATTTTTAGGAACAATATCATCTTATTAGGAGGAAAGAAAAAAAATTACAAAATAATTTTTATAAAATAGTTAAAAATAATTTTTTATAAAATATTTAAAAATATATATATACACACACACACTAGGTTTTATCCCCCGTATTACGGGGTTGTTTTATATTATTTGTTTCTAATATTTATTTATTTTTTTAATTTTTATTTTTTTATTGTTTGAAAGTTAATAATATACTTATGGTTTGATGATAAATTATTTCACAAATAAATGAGATGTTATAACCCGGTTTAAAAACTATATGGGTTTGATGAGACATAAAATCCATTTATTTTTTTATTATAAAATTGGTTTTTTAATTATAAATAATATATAATTTTTTTTTAAATAAATCAGATATTATTTTTTAGTATATCCCTACTTTGTAGGATTTTTATATTAAATATTTGGTGAGATTAGTTTTTAATGTAGTGAGATGTTATAACCCGTTTAACAAATATCTGGGTTGATGAGACCCATACCCGTTAATTAGGGTCAAATGCATGAGAAACCTTCATTTAAAAATCAAGCAAATCTGATGACTCCAAAAAAAAGGGGTAGCGATCACATCGCGACACGTAGGATTTTTTTGGTTTCGTTTATATTATATATATATATATATATATATATATATATATATATATATAACCATCAATGTTGATGAAGTTATCAATTCTTATATACTTGAGGGTAGAAATAAGGCGATAATAGTGCAGAAATGACCGTTAAATGGGTAATACCGATGTGCCTCTCTTCCAAAAAAATTATGCTTATATTAAAATAGATCTCATCTTGATAACTTATTTCCTTTACATGACATTCTAAATCATAAAAGCCAACAAACTTGTGATATATTTAGTCCAAATAGATTGACTTTGTCGACCAATTTATATCATAGTATTTATCAACAAGTCATTAGACATTGTTTTAATTTAGGTAATCCCAATTTCAAAGAAGAGGAAAAAAGTCCTCCGTTATAGGCGGCCGAGGGTACCTTCCTAGAGGTTCTTTTTTAATTTGAATCAAGGAGCACGGGAGAATGAAGAGTAATGATTTCAGCAAGAGCAGCCGGACGGACTACCATTGTGAGTTTAGTAACTACTAGAGTAGAGTTAAGTCAAAAGGTATGGTATAGCAGCCTTTCCGAGCGAGCCTCTGGGATCTCTTGTAAACCCCCATGATGTGGTAAAGGGAGGATATTAGGGGAAGCAGTGTCGTACTTGTGATGGTTCCCAAGGATCCAATATGACCACTTCACTTAGGTCTACGTTGCCACGATATTGTTCTATGGAAGCGGGCGAGCTGTTAGAAGTTCGGCCTGCTTTTTTTTTAAAGGCGAAGCCCTAATAAATGGGGGATCCATGCATGGTGGCGACGCCTCCTATTGTTGAGGTCTTAGAGGAGGCGCCCCTAGTAGCGAAGTCCAAGGGCAGCAGCCCCTGGCTCGGTCGAACTGATAATTTTTTTATTTCGGAATGTAAATGTTAAATTTGTTATAAACGATGGGCACTTATGTTGAAGCTGGTGGGATTTCAAAATGAAAACTACCAAAGATGGGTTCCAACCCTAAGACGAATATGGCATATTGTCATTTTGGTCGAATTCTCTAGTTCTTGAGTATTCACAAATACATACGCGTAGGGCTGTAAATGAATTGAACAAACACGAACACGGCCTTGTTCATGTTCGTTTGTTAAGGAAACAATGTGTGCATGAATGGTTCATGAACAATTACCGAACGAGATTTTATGTTCGCGTTCGTTTACTAAGGAAATGAATATATTCACGAACGATTCATGAACATAAACAAACAAAATAAAATCGACGGAGACTAGAGATTCAGATCAATGTATTCATCAATGCGTATGATGAGAAAGGGAATGCAAAAACGATGTGAGAATATGATTATGTATTTTGTGTTAGAGGTAATAAACTAAAGTATATAAAACATTTAGATAAAATAAATAAATGTATAAAAAAAAATTTATGAACAACTTATACAAATGCAAATGAATGAACTTTCAAGAACACATTATCGAACGCTCTAGAACTTAATTAAACGAACTAGTGCTTTGTTCATGCTATTTTGTTTAACTAATCGAACAAGATTTCTTGTTCATGTTCTTCATTTACTAAACGAACTTCCCATCGAGTGTTTCACAAACTGTTTGCTAAACGTTTGGTTAGTTTACAACTTTGCACATACGAAACTCTTGTCTTGTGTGAGTTGTATCTGATTTAAAACTCGGGCAAACCACCGAATTAATTTGACCTGAAAGTATTTTCCAAATCACTAATAAAGATCAAATTAATATGCTATTGATCAAGATGACGAACAAAGAATCTATGAAAGACATGGGGAGTAAGTTTACCAAATTTGGCAAGTTTGAAGGGAAGACTTTCGAAAGTTTTGAGATTTGTCAATTTCGGTTTATTTATTTAACTGACCCAAGCTCGTACTCGGATTCTTATTATTTATAAAACTAGGTGCTTATTAGTAATTTCTGTTATTTAATTTATTTTATATTGTTTTGATGTTTAAACATATTAAATTTTTTTTTAAAAAAACACGTATTTTTCCCTAGAAACGCATTTCTGGAAAGTTGCCAAAACCACCTTGCCACATCACGCGAACTAGGTGGTCTTGGTGGCCACGCAACGCGACCACATGGCTGCAGGAGATCAGATTTGTTTAGGTTTTTTTATGTCGGATCAGTCAGTACGTTAATTTCCACGTTTGTTATTATTATTATTATTATTATTATTATTATTATTATTATTATTTAGCCTAAATAATAAAGGTGAGTAATTCGCACCCCCTTTTTCATCTTTTACTTTTTTTGGGGTAACATGCGTACCTTATACATCAAAATTATTTATTTATTTAAATCTAGATTTATGTATTGCTCACTCAACTTTATGTTGATCAAACTTTATTTTTGAGCGTGTTACAGGGTTGCTAGTTGAAGATTGGGATGTTTGAGAGACGTTTAGTTTATTTTAGGTTATCAAATTACAAGCTAGTTTGTATGATGGTTTGTTTTGTTTGTATTGTGTGGTACTTGATTATGAAATAAATTAATCAGTTATTGTCATTATTATTAATAGTATCTTGTGAGCTATTGTGCAATCAGTTGCGCCACAACATATTCCGTCGTAGGTTGTGGTGCGACATACTGGTATCAAAACCGAAGGCTATAGCATAGGTTGTTAGATGTAATGACCTGGTAGCATGCTTAGGGCCCATACGTGGTTTTGTGATTGCCCTAATTGTTTATATATGATTGCTCATAGCTTGGTTAATTAATTATTTCTTATTTATAATTGATGTACACATACACACGTGACTACGTGACTATGCCTCATTCTCAAAATTTTTTTTCAAAATCCTAATTATTATTTATTTTTGGGAATTTCCTTAAGAATTCCCTCGAGTTTTTTCCATTCTTCACTAAAGTATGGGAATATGTGTCGGGTTTTCGTGGTAACTGGAAAGGGGAGAAAACTATGATTCGGACCTTTGCAAAACGATTCCGAGAATCAAAGGATAGATGATATTCCTTTCATGGGGGTTTAAATCCAAACATAGTATTTGAACTTATAGGCTAAAGAGAAAACGTGTCACATACTTCCAAGCTTTAAGTAGTCTAGTGGTTATCTTAAATAAAGATAACTACATTCCTTGTTTATAACCGAATTCACGGTGATATGTGGCTACAGCTCGAAAGTTTGGATTTTGGACCTTCAGGATCCTCGAGAATTTGTTATGATGATTTCTTGCCAATACAACCATCAATAGTAACAAATGGATCAACTCATTCCACCAGGACCTCGAATACTAGAGATTTCAACACTATAGCAGGATCCTTAACCGGAAATACCGGCACCAGTAACATTTGTTATAGTAATACTATTCATGCGACTAATGTTGAGACCTCGCAGGATATTGGAATAAATTCGGCAACGTAGAAGGAGCTACAAAATCTAAGGGACTTGATCTATAGTGTTCATGGGATCGTTTAACCAATGCCCTAATCAACTCCCATTAGCCATAAGATTTCACGATTTGCGTCTCCTATTTGTTATCTCGAGATCCCAAAACAGTTCGAGGCTCCTAATATGAAGCTATATGATGGGACTTAAGACAGACTTCTCATATTATGAAGACCCCGTTATGAATCCTTGCAGAAACTTGGAAGAAGCCAGATTCATGGCATTAAGATTTATAAGATCGGAAGAAGAGAAGATGATCCAGCAAAGGCTCAATGCATCCAACATCTATAACAATCTAAACATGAAGTCAGAATCCCCATCACCAAAAATCATACTAATATAAAACCTACTATAAAAGTGACAACAATAGGGGCAACGTTATGAATGACGATGAGGATGAAGAAAACTACCCTAAGATTAATCATTATTGTTATAGTAATACTATTCATGCGACTAATGTTGAGACCTCACAGGATATTGGAATAAATTCGGCAACGTAGAAGGAGCTACAAAATCTAAGGGACTTGATCTATAGTGTTCATGGGATCGTTTAACCAATGCCCTAATCAACTCCCATTAGCCATAAGATTTCACGATTTGCGTCTCCTATTTGTTATCTCGAGATCCCAAAACAGTTCGAGGCTCCTAATATGAAGCTATATGATGGGACTTAAGACAGACTTCTCATATTATGAAGACCCCGTTATGAATCCTTGCAGAAACTTGGAAGAAGCCAGATTCATGGCATTAAGATTTATAAGATTGGAAGAAGAGAAGATGATCCAGCAAAGGCTCAATGCATCCAACATCTATAACAATCTAAACATGAAGTCGGAATCCCCATCACCAAAAATCATACTAATATAAAACCTACTATAAAAGTGACAACAATAGGGGCAATGTTATGAATGACGATGAGGATGAAGAAAACTACCCTAAGATTAATCATTATTGTTTTATGTATGTATATCTAGGGTAATGTGTGCTATGCAGAATCTTGGAGACAAGGATAGATGACCACAAGAAAACAAAAAGAACAACTCTTGGATGGAAAAATCCAAATGGTGTGTCTTTCATGAAGATTTTGGTTAGATAACAGAGAACTGTATGGCACTTAGAAAAGAAACCAGTTATATCCTAAGCTAGGGCCACCTATGGGAATTACTTAGCAGGAAAAATAACTGAAGTCAAGATCCTGAAAAGGTTCCAAAGAGAGCAAAATCCCCACCTTCAAATGCAAAGATAATGAACTTCAACTCCGGCGGATCAGGTATCTATGGAACCTCGTATTCAGCAGCAAGAAGAAACGCTAATGTAGCTAATTCTGAAACACCAAAGAAACCGATGAGAGCTACAAACTTCTCCTACCAATCAAATGTTTCCATTAATGAAGGAGATCGGGGTAACATTCATGATCGTCATCATGATGGTCTAGTTATTACTTTATATGTTGCTAACTGTTTTGTTCGTAGGATCCTGGTAGATGGTGGCAGCTCAGTGAACATCATCCAATTGGAGGCATTATAAAGGATGAATATTTCTGAATCCGAGATCATAACAAAATACTCAGTCATAGTGAACATCATCCATAAAGATATTCATATTTGTAATAGTCATGATTACTATTAAACAAAGCCTCAATTTTTCACTTTAGATTTTTGTTCAAGATCTGTGGCTTGTCTATAGTTATCACGAACTATAGCTAAATTTTTCAGCAACTTCTGAAATTACTTTAACATGTTCAACTGACACAAGAATAGAAGAGTTAGAACTAACCTCTTCGATTTTGGTCATGCGAGCAAAAGAATCTTGGGGCTCTTGGCTTGAAATATCTGAATCGTCTTTATCTCTTATTCATCACTTTCATCTGCCAATCTGTCATCTCTCGCATCCTAAAACTGCTCAACCATCTCAAACATAGCCACGTTTACTTGATTACCATTAGGTGAGTTACCTAACAGTCTTTGATTCCAATCAATGCCATCAACAACAATCAAAGCCCCACCAATTTCACTGATTCACACAAGATGTCTTCTCTTTTGACTCAGGATTATACTTCTTGATCAAAATTCTTTCTTGAGTCTAGGGTCCCGAATATTCTTTCATCGCGTTGTCACACTCCTTTACAAAGTGACCAAATTCTTGACTGTAGCATCAAATCTTAACTTATCAAATTCAACCCTCTTGTTTAGTGTTGCATGTACTTGCCAGTTTTCTGCATAAACTTCTTTACCTTTCTCACAATAATAGCCATGTTCCATTTCAGATCCATTAATTCTAGATCATCCGGATCAATCTGGTCATATTCCTCATCAGTCAACTCACTTGTAGAAATCTTGCTACCCACCAATTGTTCATAAGATGTGAAACTACTATACAATTGATTACGATCTTAATACTTTAACCAAAAACACGTGCTAACACATTCGTTATTATCTACTCTAACGAATGTGCCATTCAATAGCGAATGTGCTTATTATAAAATTACCAAAATACTCCTATACTATAAACAAAGACCAAATACGTTAACCAAAGATCGAGACAAACAAAACGTGTACTAATAAACTCGCCTCATCTCGTTCTCTTTGTCTTCATTACGTGAACTTCTTGGTCTTCCAGTTTGAATAACTATGAATCCCGAACGCATGGCAAACACGAACCACGCGTTGGAATTGCATAGAGCTTTATTATCTTTAACATCTGCCCAAAGAATCTAATTCTTGTACATGACATCGTTTTCAGATTCCGATAAGTTAACCAACCACATAGGGTCGATTACTCGAACAAACTCAGTCTTCAACCTCGATCCCATCACAATCACGGCTTCACCCGCTCGATTTTCATAATACCACCTAATGAATTTCTTGTAAATAATATGGGGAAAAGTCTTCATGGGAACTTTTTACAAAGTGCTAGGCGGCTTTACCTTAAGTACCAGCTTCCTCCAGCCCGCTCTTGGATCGATCTCATTAATGTACCTGCGTGTTGGAACTTGTGGCTTGAAGTACTTAAAACCATACTTTACCTCGTGTAGAAGATGCCTATAAATCCAATCCGTCATCTGGTTTCCACCAAGATTAACGAATGGTCTATTGGCCAGTGTACGCACATATCACCTCAGAAGATTAAGAACATCAGAAATACATTGAAAGTATTGTAAGTCGTGTTCCTATTTAACCATGCAAACCTTCAACTCCGAGACGTAAAACCACGAGACTATATCACCCTTCACTGTATTCGAGGCGATAAATTTCATTATTTGATAAGCAGTAGCACGAGCTTTCAACTTCTTATCATCTTCCTGTTCCGTATACCTTAACACTCCAATAAGCTTTTTCATTCTCGACTTATTGTGCTCAAACATACCCTCAAACACATTATCATCCGAATCTCTCGAACCCGCCTCACTTACTTTAGATTTTTATCCTTCTTTTTCTTCATTTCTTTCTCCAAACGCTCTTCGGCCTCTTGATAATGCTATGTAGTAATCAATGGAATTCCTTCATCTATATTCATGCGAGTATACATATCAAGATATTCCTCAGTTGTCACGTCTTCGACCTCCACATATTCATAATTAAACGAAGTATTCCCAGTTGGAATACTCGTGTTAAATCTAACATCCTCATCATCCAAGACCTCCACGTCGTCCTCTTTCTCCAACTCATCCACATCATCCTTACTATCCCAGAAGCAAAATGATTTGTTATTTTGTTAACGGGTGGTCAACAAATTCACCTTCTTTGATTCTGTTCACGTTCACCATACTCATTACGATACCTCTATCATAATCCATAAACAACATCTTGTTTGCCTTCATGAAATCGATTGGTTGCACATTAGTAGTATCATGATACATTACTAATTTCGTTACCGAATCTTCAACACCAACACCACCAGATCTAGATTCACCAGCATCTAGTTGCTGATCACCACTCGCACCAGCCTCAGGGTCTTTATCGTCATCATGACCCTTCAATATCTTCAACATAACATCTTTACAAGTAAGCTGAAGGATAACTTCGTCTTGTTTCTTGATTTTCTCCCTCCGAATGATAACCAGAGCGCGTAACTCTTGGTTTTTGCGTTGCACATAATATAAATAGCTAACTGTAGGTTCCCAGCCAGATCTACACAGGAATATCTCGTAACACGAGGGTGCGGAATCCCCACGTAATACGATACGAGCGTAAGATATATAATACGTTGAGACGATACACAAACACACGTTACAATACTAATAAACACGTTTGTATTGCAACACTTCAACACGTGATCTCAATATCACTTACACGTTCTGCCTCGAAACCCTTTCACAAAACAAGCCGAAGCTGAGGTTATATAATTCTCGACAACTTTGCCTAACATGTTAGGTGAAGTTGTCACAACTTCGCTTGTCTACAAGTTCGCCTACATCCCATGCGAACTTGTGTGACATTATATCTAAAACCAAAACAAACAATCTAACACGATTACAGACACATACAAAACACTAAATACTGAACTTCTGACATTATGCACCAACAGACTCCCCCTTGGTAGTAGCTTCATATTTCTATCTTCATTCACGTGTTTTGTAATCCCAAAAATCTTGTGTCACCCGTCTTCAAGCATGAACCCCCTGTCTGACACAAACAGAGACCACCCTCTGGTACTTTTTGGCTTCATCTTTCCATGCAGGAATATAGAATATCTTCTTATCATTTAGCACCTGCAAGTCAGCTTGAGACAAATTTACCAAGTGCATAGGATCATACACTCTCAGAACTTCTTGTTCATCTTCATCTTCCATAACCGCTTCAGCTGTTTGGCTATCAACGTACCACCACTTTAGACTCTTTAAAACATCCTTGGGCATTGTCTTCATCGGCACTTCTTTCAAACACCGAACCGGCTTATATTTCATCACCATCCAAGGTTTTCCATCAGCTCGCATTCCTCTTTCCTTATCTTCAACCAGCTTCCCTTTCTGCGGCTTTAACAATTCAAAACTTCTTCTCTTTCACACTTTCTTTCCACACAATCTTCCCAATTATTCTGGCCATATTATCATCACTTCTATTAATCAACCCCAATTTTGCCAAATCCTTCAACTCACACTCAGGAAAGATATTGAGAGATCTCAACATCCTCTTAAAATACTGAATCCCATCAAAGCGTTTAATCACAAATAATCTCAACTGCTCATCATACAGCCAACAAATAATACCCTTCTTCGACTCGATCAACTGGTCTAACTCCTCCTCAAAGTCAGATTCACTGTCATTTGAGTCTTTCTTTCTCTTACCATGTATTATTTCTTGTGTGACCAGAATCTGTCGTGCTTCAGCGATATCGTAAGCGGAGGAGTCAGAGTCGGTTCTCTCAGAATCTGCTACAGACGTATCTACCATTGAAACATTCACACCAGATGCCTCAGCTTCTAGTGCTTGAACCTCTGCAGCTGGATGAATCTGCTCCATATCAAAGAACCCTTGGCCACCAAAAGCAGCTTCAAGATCTACCTGTTCCTCTGGAGCTGCAACAGGATCAGCAGGCAAAGCTTGCTGTACCACAGGTGGTGGTTGAGGAACATCAGCCTGTTGCGGTGCCGGGTCCCGAAATTCATCTCCACGAGGAGCAATATGAGCAGGGTTCACCAAATAACCAAACAATGGAGTGTGCCGCGGACGAAGCTCTGGTTTGCTACGTGCGCTTGACGACCTACATTGCGCAAAGATCCTCTTACTTACACTCTCAACATAATGGATGGGACGTCGTTGAGGTAGTGTAGGTGCTACATGATTCAAAATCATCTGTAAGAATCTGGGGTACATTAAAAATCTTTAACGAGCGACCGCGCGTCTCTGACGATCGATTTCATAAAACACCATCTGACTGAAGCTGTACGGCTTGTTGTAAGTCAGGGCTGTCATAGCAGACTGCATCGTTGCCCCCATACCGTCAGTACCAGCTTTACGACCCGACATGCACACAATCATCACGTGCATCAGAAAACGCCACTGATCCAGCAAGAATCCCTTTCGCCTTTGAGTGTCACCCAAAGGACCCGAATAGCCCATACGTAAAAATGCACCATCTCTGAATGGAGCTGAAAAATCTGTAGGATCATCTCTAGTTTCAGTCCCGAACTGCAAGGCGACTCTGATCTGATCTGCTGAGAACTGCACCTCCTGATTATTCACTGTTGTGCGCATAACCGAAGGCTCAACTCTACAGTCATATTCTACCGTTCACCAGAAATCTTCTATATTCGGTAGAGAAATGGGGAGAGTTGTAGTGATGGCGTGAAAAATTCGTGAGCGAACGAGGAAGGAGATGATCTCTCGATAGTCGTCGACACCACTAGCATCCGGATCCAAAGTAATGTACATGTTGTGACCCGGAAAGCACTGTCGGTTGTTATCACCACCTTCGTCACCACCAGCACCACCAGCACCTGCCACAGCAGCCATATCTGAAAAACAAACGGTCTAAGTTAGAACATCGACAAAGAAGATCATAACTTCGCCAGTTACCAAGAGCGAAGTTATGATAACATCTTATGTGCAGGCGAAGTTAACCATATGGCGAAGTTGAGTGCAACTTCGCCTTAATCCTAACTTCGCCTGAGAACAACCAGGCTAATTAATTAATTAAACATGAGCAGGCGAAGTTATGCATAAGGCGAAGTTGAGAACAACTTCGCCTAAGCCTAACTTCACCTGAATCTGAAACAGCGAGTACAGAGGTCCGATCCTAGGTTGTTTGGTGAATTTGTTATTGAAAACAAGAAAAGATGTTACTATGGAGATCTAGACGATTTACAGAGTTACGAACACATTAGAAACAGATTGGTTTATCAATTGTTTAAAAGTTAGCATAAACAATGTCACACATCGAATCACCACGGCCCTTGATTATCACCATTAGTATGAATTACATGTAATACCGAGCCTACACACCTTTAACACGGATTGGAAACAGATAATACGGATTCAAGGATTAAGTACGCCGAGGGTTAGGAGTGTATATAAGTTCGTCGAGGGTTTGACCAGGTTGACCCATATATAGGTTTGAAAATGCAAGGGCGAAGTTAACCTTAACTTCGCCCCTGTGACAACTTCGCTGCTCAACAGATTATCATTAACTTCGCTCAAGGTCAACCATGGTCAACTTCGCCTCTTTACAAGTTCGCCTAAAGTGTACTCAGAAGCAAAGTGTGCTCGGAAAACAAGGTGTACTCAGAAAACAATGTGTGCTCGGAAGTAAAGTCTACTCGGAAAGCAAAACACTTGTATTTTTAAATTTTTTAACTAGCACAAAGTGTACCCGGAAGCACTTTCCTAGCACAAAGTGTACCCGGAAATCAAAACACTTGTGATTTTTCAATTTTCAACTAGCACAAAGTGTGCTCGGAAGTAAAGTCTACTCGGAAAGCAAAGCACTTGTATTTTTCAATTTTTAACTAGCACAAAGTGTACCCGGAAGCACTTTCCTAGCACAAAATGTACCCGGAAATCAAAACACTTGTGATTTTTCAATTTTCAACTAGCACAAAGTGTGCTCGGAAGTAAAGTCTACTCGGAAAGCAAAACACTTGTATTTTTCAGTTTTTAACTAGCACAAAGTTTGCTCGGAAGTACAAGTGTGCTCTGATTACTTAGTGCTCGGAAACAAAGTGTGCTTGGATTCGTTAGTGCTTTTTCATTTTCTTTCACATAACACCCAACATGCTCCGGAGCAAAAGTGTGTTCGGGAGCAAAAGTGTGCTCGGTAGCATGGGTGTGCTCGGGAGTACTTGTGATTTTTCATTTTCTTTCACTTAACACCAAGCATGCTCGGGAGATAAAGTGTGCTCGGTAGCAAGGGTGTGCTCGGGAGTACTTGTGATTTTTAATTTTCTTTCACTTAACACCAAGCATGGACAACTTCGCCTCTTTACCTTAACACAAGTTCGCCTAACTTAATTTACAAAACAGGACCTTATAAATTTGATCAAAGTGCAACTGTCTTTTAAAATTCTCCGCTAAAGATTTAAACTTTACGATCAAAGAACCAAGTAACCAAGTTTTAAACCACAAAACAAAATATGCAAAGAAAATTTTAGTAATTAAATAAACGGGATCAAATAACAGTCTAGACGGGGACCAGCATGTTTTAGAAAAGATCCAAACAGGAATCATACTAATTAAGTGGCTGTCACATAGATCCATGTTCAGCGGTATTATGACATAAAGAAACAGGTTGTAAGCAGGTATAAAACTTAGTATGGTTTTCATCGCTTCTGTGATACGGATTAGGTTCAATTAAGCTCAAAATTTAGATGGACATCACATGAGAGATTGTGATGCCTCCTATCTATTCTCAAAGCGTATTTGGCTTTCTCCAAGTCACCCCGAGTTGACTTCGACCCGTAGTGTCTGATTAAACAGTAAGTACATATCGATCTTTAGAGTCTTCTTCCCGGTCTCTTTCTTGCCTCTTGATTGATATTTGAAACAACATAAGCTTCAGAAGGCTTAACAACACAGATATATATTTAATAATTATTTTTTTTTAATAAAGACATTAACACAACTTGATCTTTTAGACAACTGCAAGTCCCGAATCTGGATCACTGCAGGTACTTGACACTATCTTCTCGGGAATCAGAACACTCACGGGCTCGTGTATGACTGGATAATCACTTTTCTGCCTATCATTCGGAAAGATGTATATGGAGACATGCACAACTCAGAATGATTCTCCACATTAAATCGAAGAGATTTAGTTTGAATCACTTCTACTTTTACGCACCATATAAAGCTACCATAACTTACAATGGCTGTTCTAGAGTCTTTTAGGCTTAATAACTTCACTAGTTAAGCATACATAAATAGTTTTTCTATCACTTTCCAGGGTTGGATCAATTTTCTTTTAAACATTGTATTGAAACTTCTTACGAAGTTAAAGACTTGAAAAATTATATCATCTCCCCTTTAAAAATTTTAAATTCTATCACCCCGATCAAGTCAAAGTCTTCAGGTAAACGGCTATCCTGAAGATCCAATGGATCAGCTGGACCGACTACATACGAGTATGTGTCCTTCTAACTAAGTATGAACGACTATTTTCAGCAAAAGAATAAAAACCCATCATAAACCGCCCCGGTCACTTTCAGTCATCTGGTTAATGGCTATCCTCATAATCTACTAGTAGAAGTAAGGACCAAATATATCCGAGGATGTGTCCTTCAAACTGAAGCAACCGACATAATTCTAAGTGATAGTGATCTTTTTTTATAATAAAGTGGAAAACAAAGTTACTCGGGATTGATCATCCCATTAAGCTCAACAAGATTTTGAAAACGGGATCGGTCAAACGCTTTAGTAAAAAGATCGGCGAAATTATCCAAAGAATCAACATTTTCAAGCACAATTAATTTCTTCTCAGCACAATCCCGTATAAAATGATGACGAATGTCAATATGTTTGGTTTTGCTGTGTTTGACGGGATTGTTAGTTACTAAGATTGCAGCAGTGTTATCAATGCAAATAGGAGTTTGAGTGAAATTCAGACCGTAATCGCGCAATTGCTGTTGTATCCAAAGAACCTGGGAGCAGCAGTTCGATGCTGCCATGTACTCTGCTTCGCTGGTGGAAATGGCTACTGAGGTCTGCTTTTTGCACTGCCACGGCACCAATCTTCCTCCCAGAAACTGACATCCACCGGTTGTTGACTTCCTGTTCTGTTGACTTCCGGTTGTTGACTTCCTGTCAGAATCTGTGTAAGAGACCAAATCCAGTTCTCCCCCTTTCGTGTACCACAATCCCAACTTAGGCTTGCCTTTGACAGAAGACATGATTCTTCTGTTGTCATCTCAGTTGACCTCATATCCATTACATACGTATTCTTTTCTCTTGGAGCTCTCATTACCACCCATGCCTCTGGTATCTTGAAACCAGGATAAGGGACGATTGCCTCGTTTTTAGTAAAATGCACCGTGTATTCTTTGTCACAAATCTGAGATACACTCAGCAAGTTATGCTTCAATTCTTCTACAAATTCACCTTCTCTAACTTCATTTTTCCATTCGTCACAGTTCCAATACCACTGATTCTACCTCCACTCTCTCCAGCGAAACTAACCCTACCTCCTTGAACAGGTTTCCAATCACGTAACAATTTCTTGTTACCAGTCCTGTGCCGGGAACAACCACTATCCACAACCCACAGATTGTTTATAGCCCTGTTCGACTGTTCCTGCACAATTAGAGAAAAAGATTAAAATCTGGGGATCCAAGACCAGTACTGCACAATTAGAGAAAAAGATTAAAATCTGGGGACCCAAGACCTACTGGTCTTGGGTCGGTTAAATCTGTTGACCGGCATCCTATACTTTGGTTGCCCAAAGTCAGTTTGAGGATGATTTATGTAAGTTCTGAAAGGGAACCTTTTTGAGGATTGACTATGAGTCCATCCAAAACTTAGTGAATCAACTGATTATAATTGTTGGTTTGGTAGTTAACTGGGGAAAAATGAGACCGATTTCTTTGAAATCTTGGATTAGTCCAATATCTGAGATTTGATGAGTTCGCAATCTTACCCGTATGATAATTAAAATTCCATTTATTCTCAGTTTTCGAAGGCCTCATACCTCTAAATATTCTCTGGTTTAGAGGACAATCAGCAATAAGGTGTCCTATTTGATTGCATCTGAAACAACTTCTGTGTTCAACTTTTGTCTCAACAGTTGTTGCAGATGTCGAGGTTGCATTACTACCCGTTTTTCTAACATATGGTGGGACGAACGGGTTTAGGGAAGAATTCTTTTCGTTAGGCTTATATTCCTCCCCACGTTTTAGTAACACTACCTCTTCCTTTATCTCACCCGATTCGGATGACTTGTCCGAATTTGATGAGACAGAGCTAGGAACATAAACCTCAACATTGGAAATTGGCTTACTCGTTTCGCTCTTATTAACTTCAGGTTCTTTAGTCGAAATTTTGACTGGAACTGTCTGACTAATCTCAACATCAGCAGATTTCTGATTACTAGGTTTATAGGTATAGTTATTGTTATACGGTGGTGGAACTTCAGAAAATCCAATTCCCCCTTTGTTAACCGGGGAACGTTGAACACTTATGATGTGATCTAGCATAGCTGATGAATTTCTAAATTGTTCAATTTTTCTGTTTAGTTCCACAACTTTTACCTGGTAATCAGCTATCTGTTTATCTCTTTCAGCAATTAGTTTGGTTTTTTCTTCTAGCACTTTATAACTAAGATCAATTACTTGTATTTTATCAGCTAGACTGGCTTTAAGACTTCTGATATCCTTTTCACTAGCTTTTATTTTTACCGAGTAACTGTTTTCTCTAGTTTTAGTGTAGTGATGATCTTCTTTTAACGTTTTAAATTGTGCATCCAAACTAATAAACTGATCAGTTACTGTTTTCAATTGTTCAGACAGATTTTCACATTGTATACAAGAGGTTCAGAACTTACCTCAGAGAGCCGATCGTTCAATTCTGCCATATATGCTTGATTTTCTCCCGTCTCCATCTCACTTCCTCTAGTTTCGATGTTTACTAAGTTAGCCTGTTCGAACACTTCCTCAACTTGTATATTCCAGTTGTATCCACCATTCTGTCTAGATACCATAACCCTATTCTCACTACCTCCCCCATTCTGTTGTGCAGGCCTGTTCTGACTTCGTTTGACTCTCTCATTTGTACATTCCTTAGCAAAGTGACCATTCTGTTGACAGTTGTAACATCGAACCTTTGATTTATCAAACCCTGGTCTTTCTCCAACGAACTTTCTACCCGTTTTCTTCATGAATCTCTTTACCCTTCTTACTATCATAGCCATTTGCCACTGCAGATCCATCTCCTCCAAATCATCAGCATCCGTGAGTAGTCGTAGCTCGGAACATTTGACGAGAAATTTCCTGTTGTGGCTTGAGGTTTTGAAGAATTACTACCTCCAGCTACGAAACATACGTCGCCATCCATATTGAGAATCACATGACCATCTCGAGTTGAGTTTGAGTTTGATTCTCCCTTTGAGTAGTAGGCAGAGGATTCTGATTTTGAACTTGAACTTGGAGTGACTTTCGCACCATACATTTCCGGATCCTGAACCTGATCAGTTGGTGTCTCCTTCCGAACCATGTTATGTTCAAAATTTCGTAACTTATTCACTGTTGTTTCCAAATCAATATTGGCAAAGTCTTTATCCTCTCTCATCAAAACCGTGTACATTTCTCATTTTGGTGGAAGAGCATCAAGGAGTTTCTCTACTATCTTTTCTTCCTTGTATTCAATGGAGTAATTACTAAGTTCGGTCATCAAGTGATAATATCTGGTGATGATATCGTCAAGTGATTCATTTTTCAAATACTTGAATACAGAGAATTGGGTTTTTAGTAGCTTTGTCTTGGAAGCACAAATCCCCACATTTCCTTCATATCGATTTTCTAGTGCTTCCCATAGCTCTCTAGCAGTTTTGTACTTCTTGAAGGTATGAAGAATCTCTTGTGGAAGAGCCATTGTTATTACTGCATGAGCTTTACTTTCTGCCTCATACATTTTCTTTTCCTCCTCTTCCATCTTACTGTACTTCTTAATTTGATCACGACCTTCAAACAGGGATGTTGGTGGAATGTATCCATCTTGAATGCAAACCCACATTTCTTGATACTTCACGCACTGTTCAAACCGATCTTTCCATGCAACGAAATCGGTACCCTTAAGCATTTTTGGAGCCTTAGTAGCTGAACCGGCTTCAACCTCCATTTTTACCAGTTTTGTAATGTTTATTGAAGTCATAGTTGAAAGAAACACGACTCGAAATAACAAGAAAGTATTTATTATTTAAAAAGTGACCAGACAGCGAAGTTATGACAACTTCGCTTGTTAACTTCGCCTGATCCTAACTACGCTTATACTCAACTTCGCTTGTACTCAACTTCGCTTAAATTCCTAACTTCGCTGCTTACAACTTTGCCTTCTCTATAACTTCGCTTCTCTATAATTTCGCTTAAACCCTACAAACAGTGACGGCAACTTCGCCTGATGAACACAAGGTTTTTGTAGGTTTTAATTGGACGTATTGCGAGATATGTGAGGGCGTAATGGGCTATATTTGATGGTGGGAGATGGGTAAGACACAAAAACGAGGTATTTCAACGTAAACTCGTTCCGCGAATAGTCAAACGGAACAATCTTAACACCCGTGTGATAATCCCGAACCACACAATCACGAGTAAATGCTCTGATACCAATTGTAAGTTCCCAGCCGGATCTACACAGGAATATCTCGTAACACGAGGGTGCGGAATCCCCACGTAATACGATACGAGCGTAAGATATATAATACGTTGAGACGATACACAAACACACGTTACAATACTAATAACACGTTTGTATTGCAACACTTCAACATGTGATCTCAATATCACTTACACGTTCTGCCCCGAAACCCTTTCACAAAACAAGCCGAAGCTGAGGTTATATAATCCTCGACACCTTCGCCTAACATGTTAGGCGAAGTTGTCACAACTTCACTTGTCTACAAGTTCGCCTACATCCCAGTCGAACTTGTGTGACATTATATCTAAAACCAAAACAAACAATCTAACACGATTACAGACACATACAAAACACTAAATACTGAACTACTGACATTATGCACCAACACTAACCATCTTTCGTTGATCGGAACGCATATGGTCTTGAAATAAATGATTAAATGTCATCGGATTTTCTTGCTAATGTATCAAGGTCAACAGCTGCATCATCTGTTTCTAGTTCCGCAAGTTGAAGAACGTTGGATTAACAAGCTGCATCAGACCTTCCAGAAAATTGAATGACATGAAAGAGAAGTCTGGATGTTCATAGGTCGTTGAATAGGACTTGTAGTAGCAACGGTTTGTTGAGGAGTCGGCATCGGAGATAGCATAGCTTGAGGAATAGATGCAGACCTCGAATCAGTCGAAACTATGGTTGATAATGTAATCACTGGAGTACTCGTTACAGTAGTAACCACCGGTGAATGTTCAGATGTTACATTAACTATTGGACGTGGTTGGGATTCCACGATCTCAACCCCATAACCTCTACGGGTTCTACGTTTAGAAGACCTATCAGTTTCCACCTCTTTAACTTTACGCATACTTTCAACAGCTTCACGATCAGCTCCACTTGGACCATCATGTCCATCACCTCCATTATTTCCACCACCACCACCACCATCTTTGTTCCCACCTTCACCACCTTCACGTTCGGAATCCGAATCGTCATGGATCCAACGATCATTAGGTGGAGCTTCATAATTATCACAACTAAATGACCAATAAGCCTTTTGAACTTTGGCCTATTATCAGTAGTCTGATTATGATATGTTCTAACACGCCTAATTGTGTCTTCGTACATTTGACCCAAAATTAACATATAATCAAAGTTATGTGAATTTTTCACCAGATTCGGTTCAAGATGATTAATCATCAGCTGCAAGAACCTCAGATTCATGAGGAACTTATTCTTCACATGCACTACGTGTAAAATGACCTTCGGTCACATGAAAAAAGTGTGGCCGTAGGTCTTTAGCCACCCAAGTCTGTTTCAGGTCATGTGTGACCAAAGGTCACGACATCAATGGTATCATATGGCCACAAACAATATTTAGTGGCCTTATGTGGTTGTAAGTGTTACTAAAGGGTACCAGCATTAGTTTTTGGCCATCAAGAAGCCTCTCCAATAAGTGTGGATAAACGGTAGAAAATGGCCACATGACTCTTTACTAGGTGTGACCATTGCACGTATAGAGCCACATGAATTCATGTTTCAGCCACATGAATATTATAATAATGTGGCCAATAGGTTTGTGGTAAGAGAGCATTGTGATCTATACCGTGTGGCTATAGCAAAACAATGGCCACTTGAATTTAATAATAGTGTGGCTAATTATATCATATAGACACTGGATGTTACATTAAATGTGGCTTAAAATGTTTACTTGCCACTCAAACACTCCTTTGTAGATTATAGTGTGGCTATTGTCTTACCGTTTGTCACACATAATGCTTTTCGTACTGTAAAGTGTGGCTACTGTCAAACTTTTCGTCACACATAATGATGTATTGTGTGGCTAATCATATCATATAAACACTGGAGGTTATTGTCAATGTGGTTAAAAATGTGAACTTGCCACTCAAACACTCTTTTGTAGTTTGTGGTGTGGCCATTGTCTTACCGTTTGTCACACATAATGCTTTTGTAATATAAAGTGTGGCTATTATCATACTTTTGGTCACACATAGTGATTTTTCCAATGACGTTTGATCTCGTTCTGCCACAAAAAAAAAACCAAGTGATGAAAGTGTGGCCAATGGCTAGTGATGGACACACGAAAATATGTAGGGTGTGGTTATTTTATGCCATTTGGTTACACTTAGTGATTTTTTTATATGATGTTTTATATGATTCTGTCACACACACAAAAAACGAAGCAAGCATGGTGTGGGTAATGGTTATTTATAGCCACAAGAATTTTTGTGTTCACGGTGTGGCTATGTCATACTTTTAGCCACACATAATTTGTTATATCCATTAACTTTGCTATCATTCCGTCACAAAACAATGCTTGTGTTGTGGCTAATGGTCATTTATAGACTCGAATTTTTTTAATTTGAAGTGTGGCTATTGTCTTAATTTTGGCCACACCAATTTAATGTGTTTCTATGTGGCCAATAGTGTGTAATTAGGCAATATATAATTATTTTTAACTTTTGTGGAGTAATATAAAACAACTGTAAACAAGAATGACAAAACAAGATTAGAAATAAATTATATTAACAATAATATTCACTTAGCAAATCTATACATCTTTTTGTAAGATATATGCAAAACAAGCTATACCTATATATATATATATATATAAAATAACGACTACCTACATACTAGCTAAGGCGTCAGTTTTCTTGGCACTGCTTCTTGTCATCTGTTTGGTCACCCTGTTTATCATTGTGTACTTTGCCTTTAGCTTCTTGCCAGCTCTATCTGGTTTTTTTGAGGATGGGAGTGGTGGTAGCTGGAACAACAGAATATGAAAAACAAATATGTATAATTAATGTCATATTTTGTAATTGCATAGAACAAAATAGTATGCCTTCAAACGAACCGAACGTTCGGTGAACTGTTCGGCGGGAAGTTCGTTTATGTTCGTTTATTTCATAAACGAACGAACACGAACACAAAGTTTGTGTTCGGTTAATTAAACGAATGAACATGAATACATGTTCCGTTTGTTCATTTATGTTCATGAACGTATGTTCGTTTATGTTCGTTTATTTATATTTGTTTATTTCTGTTTATATATTCTTGATTATGTATTAATAGAAAATATTTAATTATTATCTAGATAAGTCATCTAATTAAAGGTTTAAATTTTTTAATTTTTGTTCATTTAAGTGTTTCCATTTATGTGCGTTAATGTTAGCTTATGTTCATTTACATTTGTTCATATACGTACTTTTATGTTCGTTTATCTTTGTTCAATTATGTTAGTTTAGATTATAAACAAACGAACACAAGTGTTCATTTTTTTTTTAAATAAATGAAAATGAACATAGATATTTTGTCGGTTAAGTTTTCATATAGGTTAAAGTTAAATGAGCGAACACAAACATGCCCTTATTTGTACTTGAATAGAAATAAAAGGGAACAAACCTCCGGGTCACATGAGATTAGGTATTCTGGCCAAGCAACAAAAGTACCAGTGGCATCACCAACGGTCATAATTTCACATGCCTCACATGGAATAATTGCTTGTTCCTTGATGGCTTTATCAATACTAACTTTATAGCAACCCTCCGGGATTGCTTTTCCATGCAACTGTTGTGGAACCGGTGACCAATGAATTCTACCATGTGCCACCTTGGTACGCTTGTCATTTGGTAACAAACGACACTCATACACCTATAAACAAGCATGGAAATTATGATGGCTTTGTTGAAGTCAATATATAAGTACATACCCATGGATATACCATGTTGGTGGGAAATTAACAATGTTTCGCGCAATACATACCTTTATTTTAGGAGGTGCGGAAGCTTCATCCATAGATACATAAACTTTTCTTTTAAGGCTTCTCCGTTTTACCAAAAAACCATTCAATAAATCAGCTTATGGATGGAAATCAATCAACAATTAAAGGGAAAACTCGGAACAAAAAATATGAAACTGTCAAGTACTGTTGGTTTTTTCGAGTCGTTACTATCCGGAGTGTGGTGTAGTTGTGTTGATGTTTGGTAAACAATGTTCTCTACAGGGTTCATTGGTAATATAAAAAAAATTGGAATTGTTAGACATATTAGGTTATAAAATATAAAAACTCAAATTTCCAAATACTTACTAATATTGCGCTCTGGAATCGACTACCGTTTGGTCAACATTTTTGTCCACGGACTTGGCCTTCATTCAGTAATAAAAATGATCACACTCACAATGGAAACGGATTATAAAAAGTATCGAAATTGTCAAATACTTAATGATGTCGCGCTCTGGGAAGTGACTACCGTTTGAAAAACTATTTTATCCACAGACTTGTCCTACAATTAACTTACGCAAAATCAGCAAACTCACATGGAAAGTTATTTATTAAAAAAATTCAATCAAACTGTCACATGCTTACCTGAGGAGTGGATTATTGTTGCACAGCCTCACCTGAGGTAAGGATGTTTCTCACAGAATTGGCCTGCAAATCAATGTATTAGGTTATGGAAAATGAAAAATCACATGGAAAGTTGTAATAAACACAGAAAAACTGTCAAATACTTACTGGTGCTAGCATTTTATTTTGCCCCACAACACTAGTACTTTGGTAGAACCAAACTGAATGGGAACAACATTTACCTACGAATTGTAGCAACAAACAGTGCCAATTATGTATGTTGAATGCATTAATTAATATGTTTATATGTAACATATGTCACTTACTTGACTTGCCGACAACATTCCTTCGAGATGTCTAAACCTGGATTTAAATGCTAATTGCTCCTTATCACGGCTTGCTAGCATAGCATTCGTGGATTCAAGTAGAGCAGTCAACTTGTTCACCACTTCATATCTCTGCGCCGCCTTATGATCAATTTGGGCAATCCGTCCCTTAAACGAGCCTTTTACCCGACTCACACCCCAATATTTACCTGCTGTCAATCCTTTCCCAATCCCTTTTAAAAGCCCACCTTTCTCTTTGTCAAGTACTAAGGTCACGACATCTGTGCACGGTTCAAGTGTCAGGGCTTTGGAGGCAATATGTTGTTCATGCTGAACCTGCATGAAAACAAATGTCAAACTGCCGATTCCTTACAAGCATAAAGCGTCAAATTTCATGAACTGTTGTTGAAGCTGTTAACCAGCAGTTCTTAAAAAATAGCAGTTCTGTGCGTTTATTTCATGTTAGTGAAAAGATACTAGTACTTGTTTAACTAAATAAACCAATCACACCCAGTAAAAAATATCCCGTGCAATATCCGTAGTACTAGATAAACTACTATAAGTAAATAAACCACTGCTGGTTTGGTAGTACTATTGTTGACCATCCTAACCAGTAGTTGTATCCACATCAAGCGTGTGGCAATGAATTGAATTCAACATGATTTAAAAACTTTAGTACTAAAAGATACTAATTTGGTTGCCACGTCTTCGAAAACAACATTCTTGTATGAACCATTTTTGTCCTCCCATGCTTTCATCCACATTAATGCACAGCCGACCGTCTCATCCGGTGCAAGTTCCTTGTTTTTGACCTTGTAAAATATTTAAGAGAAAGTAGCTGGCGGTCATGTATTAGACACATAACCAACAAATCATTTAACTAGAGAGTGAGGTGATTACCAGTTTCTCTCCAAGGTAGGTATAACCCCTTTGTCCCATGTGATGATCAAAAGCATTATGCTCAAGCTCCCTTTGTTGAAGCCGATTGTTTCTTCAACCACGCATTATAATCATTTCATTATATTTAAAAACATAAACCTTATATAGTAGAGGATTTATACCTGAAACTTCTCTGATAGTGTGTACTCAATGAAGCGATCCCAGTCTTCTTGCCTGATCATCGTCTTGTGTCCCTTGGGTATCGCCTTCAACTTCAGAGGTTTACCGACGTTCGACATAATGTATTTGGCATACATTTTTCTTCAGAAATTCCGAAGAAGGTGTCCAAGCCGATTCATCACAGAAGGCCTGTGACACGCCTCAATCTTAAAATATTTATGCATAATATAATGCAGTAAATGTAAATTACTTCAACAAGCATAAATTACTTCTCAAAATATTTATGCATAGATGTATGGATTCATCAAACAACATAAAACGTACAAATAAAAATAAAGAATAACTGTTATTTGTTCCAATAGCTTATCACTAAGCTCTTTTGTGACCTCCCTCCAACTTAAATGTCTCAATACAACTATTTTCCTCACAACATCTCTTAAAAAACTTGCAAAATTTGATCTGGTTTGGCCAGTGAACCTACCCAGATTATCAAACTCCACTACCAGTCTGACACCACCAGAGTTTGCATAATCGGTCCGTAGCTTAGCTAACCTCATCAACCCCCCTTGCAGTTTTTATAGTAGCCAAACTGTTGATGGGTTTGATAGCCTCCAAACTGTTGATGGGATCGATCGCCTCCGTCGAGATATCGTCGTCTCCTTGAGCGTCGTCGTCGTTGGGTTCCCCCTGGAGTAGCCTCCACTTTCGTCTGATTGAGCGTCTGATTGAGCCTCCTTATCGGAGTATAAATCATGTTCTGTATCGATAATTGGTTCATCTGTAAGCTTCATCTACGATTGTTTTTTCTGTTAAGGATTTGAGTGCATGGATTTTAATTTGTGGAGTGCAAAAGTTTTTTAATAATTTAGAGTGTAATTTAATTTTGAACTAATTTGGAGTTTTTGAATATTTGAACTAATTTGGAGCCAATTTGGAGCTATTTCCACCCTTTTAATTAAGAACCAATAGATTAATGGCATATGGCATAATTGTTTAATTTAAATTAAAGGGGATTTCAACTTGATTCAATAACTGATTTTGTACATAAGCATGTTACTGGAGTATTAGAATATTTATATATGTTTTTTACATAAGCGTGTTACAAGCGTAATTGACTCGTTTGAACAGATATAAACATATTTTAACCTAATATTTTACAAAGTGTTTTTTTGTTTTTTTTTATATTTAACCAAGTGTTGTTTACGATTCAGACAAGCGTATCACAAGCATTTTTAACAAAGAAAGAGATAGCCATTCGATGATCCATAAAACATGTTAAGAAAGCATTTTAAGATAATCCATAATTACCATTCATCAAAAGATGCCATACAAAAAGTCCCATTACAATACATCACAAAAATCCAAGAAGAGAGAAGCACCATCACCATCACTCCACCTTGTCCACAATCTCCGACCCCAGCTCCTTACAACTCATGTTGGTTGAAACCGTAGTTACGGTTTCAACCAGAGTCCCACAAACTGAGTCATAGCATGCTGACTGTTGTTTTAGATAATCAACAACCTTTGCCTTAAACTTAGTGTCTGGTTCCATCAACATGTTTTGGTAATAATAAAATTTGTATGTTTGTGTTAAAACATAGATTCGACATGTAACTATTAACTTACATTAATAAGAAAATTGATATGTTTCTGTTAAAATGCGAGTTTTTAAATTTGACTGAATAATTTTAACTATAATTAAATACCTTCTTGAGCCCACTCAACCACTGTATTAACAACTTTATCAATATCTGCGCATGAGACATTGTTTTCTTGACCTGGATCAGCCATTGGATCACCAAGACATACATCTGCATCAGCCACTGGATCAGCCACCACTGGATCAACCACTGTATTAACAACTTTATCAACTTTATCAATAACAGTATAAGCGTTTTAAGAGCGTTTTAATTATACTTATAATTAATTTAGCCCAAATACTATTTTGAGAAGCCACTGGATCACCAAAACCAACATCTGAATCAACTATTGCTACAGCTGTATAAGTATTGGGATCTTTCAACTTAAACAAAATAGTTTTGAAATGGGAAAGAGAAACTTGAAAGAAGAAAATATAATTTTTTTCTCACTTAAATTAAAAAGTGAGTTGTTTTTTATGGTGTTAGATTCTTGTGTCTTAGGGACCACATTTTTAGTGAATCTGTTTTGCCATTCACAACATCTAGCAAAGATATTGTGATTTGATGGATGTCTATCATTTCCTTCATGGACCAACTCGTTGATCTCTGAGCAAATTTTATCAAATTTCTTCAAATTTTTATCCATTGCCTTATTCCAAGACTTTAAAAAGAAAATATAGTTATTATTAATTCAAAAACATTTTCTAAAACATTGCCTTATTCCAAGACTGTAAGCAGATATCCTAGACAGTGGTAATGGTGTTAAATAATAGTCAACCAGCTCCTGGGTGTGTGTTCCCAATGGCATTTGCAGACTTAAAGGTGAATAAATGTCATCGTCATTATTATCCGAAACTTCTTCAGCTGTTTGATCGGCATTATCCGTTTCAGACGCACTTTGACCATCAGTTTTTGATTATATATAATATTATTATATAAACGTTGCATTAGATGAAATACATACAGATATAAGAGACGAGAGTTTTTTAGAAGAAAATAACAAGTTTCTCACCATGTTCTTGTTTCTCCCCAGCTGCAGTGTTTTCTTCAACTTCAGGCTTACCAGCAGATGCATCACCATATGCACCACCACATGCAGTCTCATCAAGCACCTTCCCAGCAACACTAACTGTCATAGCAGCAGTAGCAGCAGCAACCGTAACAACAGCCTCATCAATCCCCTTCTCTTCACCACTAAATATCATAGCAGTAGCAGCAGCAGCAACCTCAGTAGCTTCTGCAACACCAACTATAATATATACCTCATCTCCATCATTTCCATCATCTTCTTCTTATGGAGAACCATTAATAAACAAATATTTTTCCATCTTATTAAGAGTAGTTGACTTCAAGCATTGTGACGAGAGTCCCATATGGACCATATTTTTGTCTGGTATTCATGTGTGTAAAGCATCACAAGGAAGGTGATCGGACCTTTATATTGATTGTTGATAACTCTCCAGTCTTCCTTTCTCATTTTCAAGTTTTCAATAACATAGCTGCACCAGCCCATATTTGGAATATTCGAAGTTGTATCAATTGCGGTGATGAATCGTTGATTGACTGTTGTTGATTTTGTCATAAATCCTATAGAGGTGTTGAATAACACAAGGAAAGTAATCTTAAACAGGTCGCCAACTCCTTGATCCGCGACCAATTTCTCTCTCACATGCTTTATACTTATTCTTGGAGTCGGGAATTGATTTTTGAAAAAAGTTGTATTAACGTCATCCCCCAAACTTGGTCTACTCTTGTCTAAAACTGGAATCTTACCCATTGATATCCCCAAACCTTCATGTACTTTTTGTGGCGTTATCTTAATAACACCGCTCCCAATGTTCAATTCATTTAAACGGTAATTATAGTTCATGAGCAAACAATATCCCAAAGTTGTTGGAGTTTGGGTTACTTGAAGTCTTAACAACGCCCCGAAACCCATTTCTTCTACACAAGTTTTTTGGGCAGGGGTCATTGCCTTCACAGCATCAACAATATTATATGGTGCACACCTATTTTTTAATGTTTTGTCTACAAATTCAACAAAAAAGTTTTCTTGATATCCTCTCGGATGTCTTCTTTTATTTAATAGCTTTCATTTTTGGACGTTGAAAGTCCAGGTCAGAGGTGTTGTCTTCCACCTCTTTTCTCTTTGACAACAACCTGTTAATTTTTGTTTCAAGGTCTGCATCAGAGTCTGTTTCCACAACATGTTTTGTTTTCACCTTTTTCACCACCGGAGTAACTTTTTTAGTCTTTCTTTTATCTGTATTTTCATCTCTTTTCTCGTTTAGATGCTTAGCTTTATCTTTATCAGTCTTGTTTTTTTCGACAAATGAATCACATACATACAATAAACGCTTATCAAACATCACATTGATAAATCTCATACCCGAGCCATAACATGCTTAGCAGACGGTTATAACATGCTTTAATATTACACATAGATTTAAAAAAACAAAGATATGTATTACAACAACAACACACTTATAAAACGCTTTAATACATGATGGTAGCTTTACATAAGATGATTTAAACAAATGCTTTGCAAAATTCAATTTCTGATGCTTAAATTCACAAATGGTTACATTTTAAGAATAATTAAACCTAAAACACTAAGAAAATAATAAGTTAACACATGTTCCATCTTTATTCTGAGACCTATCGTGCTTGTGCTTCGACCTTGGTTTCGTTCCAGAAGTAGATGAGTTAGGGTTCTTCATTTTCTCATTATGCTTGTGCTTCGGCCTTGTGCTTCACTAGTAGAAACGAATCATCGACGGTGTTAAGGGATATTAATTTACTTGCGAGGTTCAGTTGAATTTTGGGAATATATATCGTCGTTTGGGGGGTAATTATTTGACGATCTTACCCTTTTAAGAAAGCTGAGGCACGTCCTTTTAAATTTTAATAGTACGGTTAGGTATTATTGTACAGTATAAATATATATATATATATATATATATATATATATATATAATATTAGTGGCTGGTTGTCACACCCCAATCTACGGCAGAAATGTCGGGGCGAACTGATTGCTCACAGCTTTTCAAAGGTTACTATCATGCAACATTATTTAAATGACAATATTTATTTAATTCGATTTAGTAATTCAAATACTTCAAGTACAAAATACAACTTATTAAACAAACAACAATTACAAATTAAATTCTTGATTTAATTATTTTCTAACTTAAATTCTTCATTAAGTCTTCACCAACCTGCATTAAATTCCTACGATAACCTGCATATGCGTATAAAATAGAATTTTATCAACAACACATGTTGAGTGAGCAACACACCAGTTTAGTTGTACATATATTATATATAACAAAAATATGTAGCTGCAACAAGTCATATGAGAATAACAAAATAACCAAATGAGCAAGTATAAAAGAGATGTCGAGAAGCACTAAGGCTATAAACACTGGCGTATGATCATACTAGACTGAGATTATGTTGGACCTCTCCGAATGTTGAAGCATACAAAGCAAGTAAGCACAAAAACAAGTAAGCTATAAATTTTTAACACATAAGACAATAGTTGGAGTTTTGTGTGTAAGTATATATGAGAAAGTATATTTACGCATATGTCCCCAAAACGTGGAAAACAAGTAAAATAGAGGAATGTGGTACTCACCTTAGTGATTAAGCAAGAGATATGGACTCGTTAAGCTATTAAGACAGATCGAACTCCTTAGGAAACATGGACGAGATATCCTAATAAGGAATAATTGCGGAAAATAAATATAAATTCAACAACGTATATACAACTAGATAGAGACTCGGGAATTTATGATCGAGTAAGTTCTTTGCGAAAATTAAATATTACTTAGTCTTATTATAAATTTTATTATCAAAATTTTATTGTAATAAATATGATTTAATTATATAAAATACATAAATACTCAAATAAATATTTATAAAACTTTGGGTGGATTAATAAAGAGATTTGTTTTTCTTAAATTAAAAATGCATTTAATATAGTTATAAATATATTTAATATTAGTAAAGATATCTTTTATATTCGTATTGTAAATAATAAGTAATTGATAATAAATAATCATGTTTATATAAAATAGAATCTTTTATAAATACTTACACTTATAATTATATTATGTTAATTTGCAATAAGTCTTATATATATATATTAACATAAAACCCTTTATTATAAAACTTTAACAATTTTAGAAAATATACATATAAATATCTGTATATATATGTATACATATACGGTTTAAACACGATTCGTGAAAGTGTTCAATTGTTATGGCGGTTTTATAAAATACTAGTCATTTATGTATATTTATGATATAATTTAATTATATTAAATAGATTAATAAATTGATTTATATGAATTAAAAATTGATTTAAACCTAAAATCCCTACAAAAATGGGCTGGGGGAATCGAACCTGCGCCCCCAGCCGCTCCTGAGTTTTAAACGAGCTGCAACAGCCAAATGAGCTAGTTGTTTATTCAAACATAACATGGAAAAAAACATTTAAATAAACTCTACCAGAAATCCCCATTTCATTAGAAACCCTAGAATCACAATTGGTTTAATCTGTTCCTTATAATCAATTAGATGTTAGGGTTAATGTAATACGATCAAAGGTGATCCTAAAACACCATTTAATTACCTTCAATGAAGAATAGAAGGGGGAGAACGATGCAAGAACTGGCCGGCGCTTGAAGGCTATGAACGACGATATAAACAACTATTAAAATCCAATTAAGCAGAGGGCTAAGGACGACTAGGGTTAGGATATGATAGTTGGGAGTTTAATTGTGTTATTGTAATCATTTATATGTACAAGTAACACGAGTTAGGGTCAGCGTAGTTAAAAAGGGTAAAACGAATCAAAATTGATTGATTAGCTATAATTATGGTGTCGGTTTAGCCGTAAATGGAAGGTATAATATGATATTGATCCAAATTTCCATATCAATTACGGGAATTGAGGTGCAAGTAACAATAATTAGAAACGGGTTTCACTGAGCGGGTATGGATTTGGGTATACGGGTCTGGGTATACCAAATTTTGGTGGGTTATGAAGTAAATTTGCACTTAAGCCCCTAATGATTGAAGATGGGTACACAAGGAGGTAAAAGTTTATATCTTGGGTTAAATATGCCAAATTGAGAAAGATATAATTATAAATAAATAAATAAATATAAAAATAATTAAACAATTCAACTCGATTAACGAAATAACCTGAACATTTAACCGATTCGGGTAAAAGTATAAGTTCGAAAACAGAGTTGTTACAGTCTCCCATAATTTAGGGAATTTCATCCCGAAATAATAGATACTATTACAAATCATTAAATTATTAGGAAATGAAAATTTTAAAATAAAATTTAAAAATATATCATAGCAGAGAACTTTGAGTAGTAAAAATAACGCTCCAAATGCAAATCCGATAAGGGCACTTATATATAGGATGTATTGGCGGCGTATCCGCCATGTCCTTTTCATTTTTACATTTGTATCGTTATCGCAACTACTTTCAATTATCTATTATGACACACAACTTTACGCTTCACGATTTCCATGCGAGGACTTCGATAATTATGTTCCGGACCATAATTATTGTTATCGTCGGATGGTTCACATGATTTGTCTAATCGTGTGGGTTTACAAAACGTTTGATTAAAACATGACTTTAAGGAAGCTAAAGTTTTAAGGAGTTTTAATTTAGAACACTAGAAAGTCACTAGTGTATAATCTCAAAACTTATAGTGAATTTTAGTAAAGCAAAGATATTTTAAGACGACTTTTAAACGTAAAGATATAAGTATTTAAAGTTGAAGAAGGGGTAACTTATAAATAGTTAAGGTTAATGAAGATAAAAAAATAAGATGGAAGTAGGCTTCAATAAACAATTTTAATCAAAGGAAACTTTATTTACTAGATAAAAGGTATATAGTTCAAATTGGAAGTAATTTAAGGCCATGAAGAGGCGTTACAATACGTAATTAAGAAAAAGACAAAATAAGGTAAGATAGATATAGGGAACGACAAAGGTCTTCATGATCGTTGAGTAGCTTAATTGGCATGACTTGAGGCACCATGAGGAGTTGCAAGAGTAGGAGCACTTGAGGTAGGTTGATTTGGTATTGCTTGGAAAGCTGGAGCTTGAACGGTTTGCAAGAGAGTTGTTTGGTGAAAATATGTCTGTTAAACTTAAGATAGGGGTTTGATAGTGTTGGGTTAAGTAAGGTTGACCTTGATTAATGGGAGGAGCTTGAGGGACATGAGGTTGATGGATTGGAGCTTGGTAAGCATGGGTCAAGTAGTATGGTGTAGTCGTGGATTGGGCTAGATGAGTTTGGGTAAGTTTAGGGCACGCATTACGGAGATGATTTGGGTCCACAACGGTAGCAAGCAAGTATATTAGGAACATCAGGTTGAGCATGAGGGGTAGGTTGTTGTGGGACGGCTTGCGCATTAGGCGGGACACGGCAAGTGTTAGCAAAATGGTCATAACGGTTACATTGGGTGCAACGACGGCATAGTGATTTAACTGAGTGATGATGGTTACAAATGAAGCATGACGGAAAAGGACAGAGGTAAGGTTTCTTGTTTGAGGAGACTTGAGGGTGGGTAGGATTTGTTGCAGCAAGGTTCTTACGTTTCTTGTTTTGAGGATGAGTGGGGGTATATGGTTTGTAGTCACCAGCAGAGGGATTAGCGGGAAAAGTTGAATCGATTGTAATGATGTTTTGAATTTGGGTCACTATCCTAGGGATTGCAACAGTTATCACTTTGGCGATACAGACAACCATACAATGATTGTGAGAATCAAGTGATTGATGTCGAGGATGCGGCGGTTACTTAGCTGAGACAGTCTACGAAGATCAAAAATAAAGATTCATAGGATGAAGGATGAGTTGAGGAAAACATTAGGATAATAAAATGTCTAAGTATGTAGGTAACTTATAATAACATTGCCATAAGAAGTAAAGGTAATTGCGTCATTAGGATCAAAAGTAAAAGTTTATGAGATGAGGGGGGTACATTGCGTAAATAGTTGTTAAATGATGTAGTCAATAAGATTAACGTGTGATGACTACTCGAGGAGTTAAGTCAGTTTAAAATTTATATTATTAAGTTAACAATAAACTAACGAAATATAAATTGTGGGTGTTGGCCTCCCATGGGATGTCCATGGGAATTTGAATGGCCCAACTAACTAACGAAAAGAACAATTGAGTTCAGCTCATGAACGTCACATAGCAATTTGATTGTCCAAACTAATTAACGAATTAACAGTGCAACGAAGTTTGTCGGCCCAATGAGCATTACACGGCGTTTTAACCAAACAAACTAAATAACGAACTGTCGAAACAAAATATGGGTAGTCGGAGTATCTTTTGAACCACCACATTTGATTACTCCAACAAAAATTCGAAAACAAGTTAAGGAATGGATAGTAGGAGTGCCCATGGGTTCAATGGATTTTCCACTCAACTAACCATTTAAATAACGAAACGCAATAATCGGGAAAACCGTGTTTAGCCACGTATCACCATGAATTTAGTTAAAATCAACCTAAGGGGTCGGTCGTATGGCATTTATGGGTCTCGCTCAGGTCCATAGGGTTGAGTACTATGGTTAGGTTATCACCCAGGTAAGGAATAGCGTCTTACCTTTGGTTCTTGGAACCGTTTTGCCAGTGCCCAAGTCACAGTTTCTCTTCACCTTTCATTTATCATAGGGACATGCCACATAACCTAACCTTAAGGTGTACGACTAAAAACAACAGGTGGGAATTCTTAAGGAATTTCCCGTAAATAAAAATAACAATCTAATTTCGAAAATTTTTCATTGAATGTTGAGGCATAGCCTCGGAGTTTTTGTGTGTTTGCCTAACAATACAATAGATAATAAATAATTATTATCTAAGAAAGCTGTAAAAAATTTAAAATTAAACACATAAAGGTAAACAGATAGGCACGTGTGGGGCTCCTAAACATGTGTCTAAGGCAATATCTAACGACCTATTTTAAACCTTCGGCTTTGATACCAATCTATCACACCTCAACCTACGGTGGAAATGCCGGGGCGAACTGATTGCTCACAGCTTTTCAAAGGTTACTATCATGCAATATTATTTAAATGACAATATCTATTTAATTCGATTTAATAATTCAAATATTTCAAGTACAAAATACAACTTATTAAACAAACAATAATTACAAATTAAATTCTTGATTTAATTATTTTCTAACTTAAATTCATCACTAAGTTTTCACCAACTTGCATTAAATTCCTACGATAACCTGCATATGCGTATAAAATAGAATTTGGTCAACAACACATGTTGAGTGAGCAATATACCAGTTTAGTTTTACATATAGTATATATAACAAAAATATGTAGCTGCAACAAGTCATATGAGAATAACAAAATAACCAAATAAGCAAGTATAACTGAGATGTCGAGAAGCACAAAGGCTATAACGACTGGCGTATGATCATACTAGACTGAGATTATGTTGGACCTCTCCGAATGCGGAAGCATACAAAGCAAGTAAGCACATAAACAAGTAAGGTATGGATTGTTAATACATAAGATAATAGTTGCAATTTTGTGTATAAGTATATATGAGAAAGTATATTTACGCATATGTCCCCAAAACGTGGAAAACAAGTAAAATAGGGGAATGTGGTATTCACCTTAGTGATTAAGCAAGAGATATGGACTCGTTAAGCTATAAAGACCGATCGAACTCTTCAGGAAACATGGACGAGATATCCTAATAAGGAATAATTGCGGAAAATAAATATAAATTCAACAACGTATATACACCTAGATAGAGACTCGGGAATTTATGATCGAGTAAGTTCTTTGCGAAAATTAAATATTACTTATTTTTATTATAAATTTCATTATCAAAGTTTTATCGTAATAAATATGATTTAATTATATAAAATACATATTAATACTCAAATAAATATTTATAAAACTTTGGGTGGATTAATAAAGAGATTTGTTTTTCTTAAATTAAAAATGCGTTTAATATAGTTATAAATATATATAATATTAGTAAAGATATCTTTTATATTAGTATTGTAAATAATAAGTAATTGATAATAAATAATCATGTTTATATAAAATAGAATCTTTTATAAATACTTACACTTATAATTATATTATGTTAATTTACAATAAGTCTATATATATATATATATATATATATATATATATATATATATATATATATATATATTAACATAAAACCCTTTATTATAAAAATTTAACAATTTTAGCAAATATACATTTAAATATCTATATATATATGTACATATACTGTATAAACACGATTTGGGAAAGTTTTCAATTGTTATGGCGGTTTATAAAAATACAATTCTTTTAATTAATATTTATGATATAACTTAATTATATTAAATAGATTAATAAAATGATTTATATGAATTAAAAATTGATTTAAACCTAAAAACCCTACAAAAACGGGCTGGGGGAAATCGAACATGCGCCCCCAGCCGCTCCTGAGTTTTAAACGAGCTGCAACAGCCAACTTAGCTGGTAGTTTATTCAAACATAACAAGAAAACAAACATTTAAATAAACTCTACAAGAAATCCCCATTTCATTAGAAACCCTAGAATCACAATTGGTTTAATCCGTTCCTTATTATCAATTAGATGTTAGGGTTAATGTAATACGATCAAAGGTGATCCTAAAACACCATTTAATTACCTCCAATGAAGAACAGAAGAGGAAGAACGATGCAAGAACATGCCAGCGCTTGAAGGCTATGAACGACGATATAAACAGCTATTAAAATCCAATTGAGCAGAGGATTAAGGACGACTAGGGTTAGGATATGATAGTTGGAAGTTTAATTGTGTTATTGTAATCATTTATATGTACAACTAATACGAGTTAGGGTCGGCATAGTTAAAAAGGGTAAAATGAATCATAATTGATTAGCCATAATTATGGTGTCGGTTTAGCCGTAAATGGAATGTATAATATGATATTGATCCAATTTCCATATCAATTACGGGAATTGAGGTGCAAGTAACAATAATTATAAACGGGTTTCACCGAGCGGGTATGGATTTGGGTGTACGGGTCTGGGTATACCAAATTTTGGTGGGTTATGAAGTAAATTTGCACTTAAGCCACTAATGATTGATGATAGGTACACAAGGAGGTAAAAGTTTATATCTTGGGTTAAATATGCCAAATTGAGAAAGATATAATTATAAATAAGTAATTAAATATAATAATAATTAAATAATTCAACTCGATAAATGAAATAACCAGAACATTGAACCGATTCGGGTAAAAGTATAAGTTCGAAAACCATAGTTGTTACAGTGATGGTGGATTAAGGTGGTCATGATGGTGGTGGATGGTGGCGGAGGTGTGGTAGTTCGCGGTGGCGGATGTGTGGTGGTGGTGGGTAGTGGGTGGTGGTGTTAGAGGTCGGTGGTGGTGGTGGAGGAGGTGTGTTGGGTGTTGGTGGTGTTGGTGGTATGTGGTGGTGTTAGAGGTCGGTGGTGGCGGCGGCGAAGGTGTGGTGGGTGTTGGTGGTGGTGGGTAGTGGGTGGTTGTGGTATGTGGTTAGGGGTTGGTGCTGGAGGTCGTTGTGGTTTATGCTGGAGGTGTTGGTGGTTGGTGCCAGTGGTTATGGTGAATGTGGGTAGTGGATGGTGGTAGTGGGTGGTGTGTAGTATGATTGAGGATATATAACCCATGAAACGATGATGGTGCTATCATGTATGATGACCATGATGATTGGCCCAATAATACGCTAGTAACACGCTTATTTACAAAATCAGTTATATATATATATATATATATATATATATATATATAGAAAAGAGTTAAAATTAAAAATAGTTTCCTAAGAATGGTAAGAAGGACATAAAATCTGAAGTTTGGAAACCATGTAGCCTAAATCCTAGATCCTAGGAAACTATTGGACATTTTGAAAACTATCCAAGCAAGCTTTGTGAATATACTTGTCCGAGCAAGGTTTGTAACATGTTCTTTTATCGAGCAAGGTTTTAAAAGAGAAAGATAGTTTAGATCTATTCTTACTCTTCCTAGAAAACTATCTTTTTTTATTTTAACCTACCCCTATATATATATAATATATATATAGTTTTGTTTTCATTAAAAACTCCTTTTTCACCCCATAAACACTAAAATAAAACACTTAAAAAAACCACTTGTAGAAGCAATCGATCTCCATGGAAGAAATCTCATAGCGGACCACAACATTCAGTAACAGAAGCAATCGATCTCAGGTTTATTGTTTTTGTGGTCAAGAAGCCATTCTAAGAACATCAAGGACCACCAAAAATCCAGGTTAGAGGTTCTTTAATTGTGCATCTTAGGTTAGTGAAATTGAAAATAAAGATGGAATTCATCCCGTCTTTTTATGTTGATTGTTGACCCTAAACTCTATATTTTTTAATTAAGGGCAACAATGTGATTTCTTTATATGGTCTATTTGTTGTTCGTCCACAAGATCTGATGTGCGCTCAAGATCTACAAACATAATTCCTATCTTGATAAGGGAAAATAAATCATTAGAGAATCAACTTGCAAGTAGTGTAGCTTCACGGATTGAATCAGAAAAAAAGTGAAGAAATTGTATTTTATTTGCTTCTTGTTGTTTTTAGGGCTTTTAATTAGTTTTGTAATCTGAGTAAAAAGCTAAGAACTTTGTTATGATCTCAGACCAACTATTATGATGTATTTTTATGTTTCTGGATGGATTTAAAGGCCTTTTAATGAGTAGTTTAGTTTGAGTGTTTTTAAATGAGATATTTGACCGTACACTGTTTATTTTTTTCATTAAAAAGGGTTAATATATTTGTTTAATAAAAATATGTTCCTGAGTTTCGAACCCGCAACGTTTGAAAACATATTAGAACCTCTTCTAATATTTTTATAACGAAATTTCGATGTTTATAATTTTCATTTTTGCCGCCAATTAATCGAATTATCTTATATGGAAGACTCCCAAATCAATTAATTGACCAAATAAAATCTCATAGTCTCACCAAACCCTTATAAATCTGCTAACGTATTTATTGAACTCTCATCTGCTGCCAAAAAGCTTCATTAATCTCAGGTGTGTACCAAATATTTTTGCTTTTAATGTCATACATGATAAAATTCCAGTTAAATTTTTTGACGTTAATTACTATATATATATATATATATATATATATATATTTATATCGTTGATGACAAAGTTAATAATAAAAACTCTTGGAAGATGGGTAAGTCTTGGATGTCAGTAGGCGACAGGTGCAATAAAAGCATATAAAGATGGTGTTAAGGCGTTTCAAGATTATGCAGTTCGTAATTGCAAGGAGACATCACCACCAATTTCTATGTCATGTCCATGTGTTCGGTGTGTGAACCACATATCTCTTAGTGTAGATGATGTAGAACATCACTTGCACAGGTTTGGAATTGATAAGAATTATACTACTTGGATAAAACATGGAGAAGCCGAAACCAACATTCCAACTAATGTTAATAATACTGGGTTTGCCTGCACTAGCATTCCAACTAATTATGATATTAATACTGGGTTTGTTGACACCAACACTCAAACAGATGCCTGTGAAACTGTAGAAATGGTAAATGCTACAAAATTCAATTTCAAAGGCGACAAGAAGTATCAACAGTTTCTACAAGTACTTGCTGACACTGAGATGGCCCTGTATAAAAGATATCCTGACTTCACCAAGTTGTCTACATTAGTACAACTATTCAACTTGAAGAGCAAGCACGGGGTATCTCATAAGTTCTTTGATGAACTTCTGAAATTCTTGAAAAAGATGCTACCTACAGATACTGAAATGATAAATAATATGTATGAGGGAAAAAGGATGATGAAGGTAATTTGCTCAGGATAAGAAAATATACATATGTGTATCAATGACTGCATTATTTAGTATAAGGATTACAAGGATTTGGAAGCATGTCCAGTTTGTAACAAGTCAAGGTGGAAGGTGGATGTGAAGACTAACAAAACTTATATAAACATACCCGCTAAGGTACTGTGGTACTTTCCCATTATTCCATGATTCAAGTGCCTCTTTCAATCAAAGACCACATCAGAGAATTTAACATAGCACGCAACGAGTACCAATAAACCCAGTGTTTTACGCCACCCATCAGATTCACCAGCATGGAAAGCCATAGATGGCAGGTACTCCGATACCATCGGAAGCGAGCCAAGAAATCTTTGTCTAGGGATTTGCACTGATGGGGTTGACGTACATAGAGGCAACAGAAACCACAGTGTCTGGCCTGTTTTAGCAGTCATTTACAACCTTCCAACTTGGATGTGTGTAAAAATAAAGTTCATCATGCTTTCCTTATTAGTATCCTGAGTGTCAGGAAACAATATTGATGTGTTTTTACAGCCTTTAATTAACGATCTAGCATCTTTATTTGAGGTCGGGGAGCCAACATATGATGCATAGAAACAATAAATGTTTACACTACGTGCAGTTGTTTTATGGACGATTAATGATTACCCTGCTCTTGGTACACTATGTGGTTGCCCTTACAGTGGATTCAAAGGTTGTGTAGTATGTCGGGGCGACACTCAGTGTGATCGACTTTATCACACAAAGAAGCTGAGTAATGCTGCCCAAAGAAGGTATCTATCACATGACCACCTATTTAGGAAATAAACAAAGACGTTCAATGGAAAAGAAGAGATGAGAATCACTAAAGATCCTATCACAGGGGAAGAGATATACGATGAGGTCAAAAACATTAAGAATGAATGGGGAAAGGGATCAGAATCTCTAAGTGGGAGTAAGAGAAAAAGGAATAACACAACGCCGAAAGGGATCAGATCTCTAAAAAGGGATCAGAATCTCTAAGTTCAACATATGGTACCAACGGCTCAGCTACTGGAAGCATTTACTTGTCCAACATTGTATTGATTTGATGCATGTTGAAAATAATGTGGCAGAGAGTATTTTCAGGACGTTTCTGAACATTCCTGGTAGGACAAAAGACGGATTGGCACTAGAAAGGATTTGGAGTTTTTAGGGATTAAAAAGGAGTTGCAACCGAAAGCAAAATGCAACAATACAGAAGTCTCCACTAGGGTATTGTTCTAAGTTCTCTAGTTTGGTGAATCTTAAAGAAAAGACGCTACAAGTCCTTAAATCACATGATTATCACATGCTTATGCAACAGTTTATGCCCCTTGCAATACGGTCCATCATGCCAGAACCATGAGAAATGCTATAATAAGGCTTTGTTTTTTCTTTCTCAATTCAATTTGTAGCAAAGAAATCATTGTAAAAGATCTTGATAAGTTGCAGGTAGAGCAAATAGTTACATTGTGCCTGCTGGAGAAGTACTTTCCTCCATCATTTTTTGATGTCATGGTTCACTTAACCGTGCACCTTGTTAGAGAGATAAAATTATTTGGGCCATCATGCTTTCGTTGGATGTACCCTTTGAAAGGTGTATGAAGGTTATCAAAGGGCATGTGCGAAACAAAACTTATCCAGAAGGGTGCATTGCTGAGGAGAACATTGTAGAAGAAACAATCGAGTTTCTCAGCGATTACCAAAAAAGCATCAAGAGTACTGTTGGTATCCCACATAATAATCATGATGATAATGGGGATACAATTCCTGTCACATGCGCTAAATCAGTTGAAGTTTCTCATGGTCTCTTAAAGAGAGCACATTTCTATGTGCTGCAGAATACACTCCAAATAGTGTCGTATATAGAGTAAGTATTACTAACATATATATACTCTAAATTATATATATATATATATATATATATATATATATATATATATATATATATTCACAATATATTATACTCCTACTTGCAAACAACACAAGACCTCTTTGAAAAACCAAATGCCTGGTAAACGACAAGCATTCCTGGAGAAGGAGCATACCTTAAAGTTTGGTGACTGGTTACGCGACAAGGTAGATCAATTTATTAAGTCATCTGTAATTATTAAAAATCTTTTATAGTTTTTGCAATGTAGGTGAATCTAATCCTTATAAGGAAATTAAAGTTGAAAGAGAGCTAGCGGTCTCCCCAGGTTCTATATCGGAAACCGTAAAGTGGATTGCACACGGAGCACACCGCAACGTATAAAAATACGACTCATACGACATCAACGTTTTGAATATCGTACAAAATCTCATGCTGGTAGAGTTTACTAGAACATCGAGGTTTGTGTAGAGGCGGATGACATGCACATCAAAAAAGACGTGGTGGCCTATGGACAAAACTTTTATTTTGGGGTTTTGCATGAGATATGGGCCCTAGATTATCATACTAAAAGAATTCCGGTCTTCATGTGCCGATGGGTTGACCGTAAACATGTCAAACATGATATTTTTGGTTACACGTCGGTCGACCTAAACAAATTTGTCCACAAGGATGATCCGTTCATATTTGCCTCACAAGCACGCCAGGTGTTTTATTGTAACACCCTGAAGCCGCAGCGGAAATGTAAACGGGATGCAACAGACATCTCTGATATCAACCACATTGTTTATAAAGAAAACTGAATGCATTAATATACTTCAAATTACATTATCTCATACTTCATTACCGTCTAGGTGATACACACATCATACAATTCGATACATAATTCTATTTATTATAATGTATCCTAACATCCCGCACGCAAATCTTACACACATCAAGCACTTAGCACGTAAGCAATCACTTCATCTTAATTGTACCTGAAAAGCATGTGAGAAAACGGGTCAACTACGAATAGTTGGTGAGTTTCACAATTTGAGTAAACCCTTATAAATCCATATCAAAATATAATATTATCTGGGGACACTGTTAACCCAGTACCGTACTCATTCCGGGGACAATGTTAACCCAGAAACACGATGTAATTATGCTGAGCCTACAAGTGAAACCTCTGACTATCACACACAACCCCCGTGGCATATCCCCTGCCCACGGACCCGTGGCATATCCCCCGCCCACGGAACTGCCCCAAACCGCTATGTCTAACATTACATAGCAAAATATATATCAACAACAAAATAGACATGTGCAACTGGCTGGGAAACATCAGCAAATCCATGCCGGACCAGTTGGGTTTGTCAGACCAATAGTACTATCCACATTCTACCGGCTTTCAGTTAATCACTCGTGTTCCGGGGCCTTAGAATGTTAGCAACTCAGACAATTACCATCTTAGTACATTTCAGTACGATTCCCGTACAATAAAATATATAAATCCACGCAAATCCATGCGTTCAGTATGTATTTAAACATTTCAGTAGTAACATGCTTCCGCCCCGAGAAAATATGTAAAAACAGTTCAGAAAAAGGGGCTCGTGGAACTCACCTTAGCACATGCAAGCAGGTAACAACAATCATTATCAGTTAACACGTCCAATCTGTAATATGATTCCTATGATCGTTACTATATACTCATTATTAATATAACTTTAACCGTATCAACCGGTACATCTGGGGACACTGTTAACCCAGCACTGTACCCGTTCTGGGGGCAAGGTTAACCCAGAAACACTTCTCCGGACTCAGATTGTGATATCGTTTAGAGTTCCATGGTCACAACTACTATTAGTCGTTTTTCTCGTTTTGCGTGCCTAGCACGGTTATCCGTTTTTACGTTTCAAAAATGAGTTTGGTCACACACGACCCGAGAGTAGTGGTTGACTGATAATTTAATTAAAGATGTGAAATTAGTGCTCGGTTTAGACGCCCCGATTGGCCGCGGGACCCGTTTCCGTATTTGGCGTACCGGAAACTGTTAAATCGGTTAAAAATACCCAAATCATCCGAATTATTTTTGGATGATTCATTTTTACTTGTTTAACTCAATTATATGAAAATAGTTCATTTTTAGGGTTTTTATACACCAGTCAGCTCGCTTAAGCGAACTTCACCGGTTTACGCGTTTTAACTTTAAAAGTTTGATAATTAGCACAAATAATTATCCGTTTAATCTCGGATCTTGAAATTTTGCACAAATCACTTTTTGACAGTGGGGAATTTTATAAAAATATTTCCAGAATTAATTTCCATATTTAAAATTTACTTATCTATTTTTAAGCACCATTTAAACACTAAATATTTCGTAAATACCAAACGATCTTAGAAAAATCCCAAATTTTTCCTGTATGTCCCCTGCCATCCACATAGTCCCCTGTAATTTTTCCAGAACCAAAATCTTCTTTTACATACCATTTTCACTAAAACCGAGCTAGAAAACCCTAGAACTCGTTTAACCGAAGAGCCTACTTAGACTTCTCCAACTGACCTCAAATTTTGTGTGTAACTTATACATGATATAAAAAGCTTATCTGCAATTTTCCAGAATTTTTCATGATATTTAACTATTTTTCACCGTTTTTAGCCAAAACCGAGCATTAAATTCACCAAATATTCATCCTTTATCCAAAAATTACCAAAAATTCACAGAACTCTTATTTTCATATATAGAGTATCCCTGTAAAATTTCATAACCCAACTCTATACACACCACAATCTGTCCAAAAACTCCAAAACCGAACATTACCGAATATACCTTTCGTTTTCCGCCACTACAAGCTACACACTCGTCTTTCCGCCTTATCTACCACTAAACACAGAGCCTACAACCAACATACCACAATACCAAGCAAGTTACACTCACGATCAAGCCTCTTACATTATAGTTTCGGTTATGATTCAAAAACAAAGATTTAAACCGTAAAAATTCGTTCTTGGTTCGTTTAACCACTTTCTTGGACCAAGATCTCTTGTATAACCCGTATACATCACTTGATCATGCAAGAATCGGTTTTCATCTTTGAAACCTCATTTTCTTGCAATTAAACTCAAGAAACGAAGATGGAAACGTGATTAACTCGATTCTTTACCTTGTTTTCTTGCTAAAAATTCTCGGTTTTGGATCACGAATTTGAGAGAAGATGAAGAACTTGAAGATTTGATGTAGAAAAAAGAAATGTGGAATGGGGTTAAACCATGGAGGCCGATCGGAAATATTGAGGGGGTGGGGTGGGACCCACCTCTTCATTCTTAGCCACATGATTGGATTCTCGTAATCCGGATAACGTTTTGGATAATCTGGTTCAGTTCGTTTTTCTGTTAAATGTCTAACTCGGCTTAAAATGAGGCTAAAACGGTCGTTTTTCGGCTAAAAAATGAAATTTATATAATACCGATTTAAAAACTTTAAAAACTTAAACCATGTCATTTACTAACTTAAAACATCATATCATTAATTATCGCGCATCTTTTTCGGCTTGATCGATCATCTCTTGTTTGGTTTGGTATTAAAGGTTTCGTTTGATGTACCGACGTACCATTAAATCGAAATTCTTTTTCTGTGCTTTAATTCACTTATCCCGAAGCTTTAATACTTCGTAAACATCACTAAATATCATATATCTCGTCTATAATAGAACCCTCGATTCGTTCGGGTTTCAATAACTATCGATCGATTAATCGCATATTCAATACGATGAATTATATATTCACGTACAATCAATACAGTGAACCATGTATTCTCGTATAATTACTATGGTAACTCATGTATCCAACATTAAATATGACGTAACTATTGTCTACCGGTTAGGGTATACCGGGTTTCGTCGGAATCGTTACATTCTCCTCCCGTTAAGAAATTTCGTCCTCGAAATTTTACACGCTCACTATCCCTTTCCGAGAGAAAGGTGGGGGGTTTTTCCTTCAGAATTCACCCTTGCGTTACCAGGTATAATCTGGTCCTCGCTGTGAATTCCACTTAATCTTAATCAATAAAGCTTGGTATGTCCAAACTGTTTAGTTTTCCCGTCTACTATCTCTACGGAATTATTTATGATATCAAGCATGTTTTCTATGAGTACCTCCATTACTAGTACTTTCGTTGCCTCATCGCTTAGGTACTTTTCAATCCGTATACATGGCAAAACAACATGTATCGTACTTAATCCCTGGAGTACTTTAATCGATAAACTAAATGACCAATCATGGTGATAGTCTCATGAGGTCCAATATATTAAGGAGCTACTTTCGGTTTTGCCAAACCTCATATCACCTCTCTAAGGTAATGCCTAAAAAAAATGTCTTGTCACCTTTTTCCAGTGACAATGGTTTTCTTTGAATGTTGGCATACATCCTTTGCCAATCTCGCGCTGCTTTCAACTTGTCTTAAATATTATAAAATCCGATTGGTTGTTTCTCGAATCAATTCAAATCTTATGGCTTGAGTGACGCCCATTTTCAATTTAACAAATTGGTGATAATTACTTCACCCATAGAAAGCTTCAAGCTCTCGATGCTTCCTTCCCCGCCTTCCAATATTGGAAGTAGGATGACTATTTCGATCTGAGATAATTGAAAATGGTACTCCACGACGAGATACCATTTCACCAACATGAATTTGGGCGAGAATTCATTGTGGTAATCGACATGGATTGGGATGAAATGCGAGGATTGGTTAATCGATCCGCGATTACCCAATTTACCTCATGCCTTTGATATATCTTGGGAATTTGCGTCCCGAAATCCATTGTAATTTATTCCCACTATCATTGGCGAATTTTCTGTCGTTGTGGCGTTCCCAAGGGTTTTCGGTATGCAGCCTTATCTCTTGCATAACTTAAATATTCACCAACATACGTAACCATATCTTTCTCCAAACTCAGCCATTAATAAAATCCTTTCAGATATTCGTATCATCAATAGTCTAATCCGATCCCGGATGTATGGAATATTTCGATCTACGCGCTTCGTCCATGATTAATTCACGAAGGTCATGGAGGGTCGGGATCCAAACCCGATTTTTGAAGTAGAGAATTTCGTCCACGCGTTGTTCGACATTCTTCTCATTGCCGTAAAGCCCCTCCCTTTCCAATTGTTCCTCTTTCAACGTCTCACGTTGAGCGACTCGAATCAGGTCCGAAAGGTTCGATTGGACTATCATCTCTAGCGCCTTCACTCGCAATGGCTTAACCCGATCTTTCCTACTCAAGGCATCGGCTACGACGTTAGCCTTGCCGGGGTGATAACGGATGTCACAGTCATAATCGCTTAACAACTCGACCCATCTTCGTTGCCTCATATTCAGTTCTTTCTGATCGAATATGTGCTGCAAACTTTTATGATCGGTGAAGATGGTGCACTTCGTACCGTAGAGATAATGGCTCCAGATTTTAAGTGCGAAGATAACCGCTCCCAGTTCTAAGTCGTGAGTAGTGTAATTTTTCTCGTGTACTTTTAACTGTCGGGAAGCACAGGCTATAACCTTATTATTCTGCATCAACACGCATCCTAACCCTCTACGCGATGCGTCACAATACGCGACAAAACCATCGTCTTCATCGGGGAGACTTAAAATCGGCGCTTGGCACAATTTTAATGGTTTCTATCTTATTTGGATCTTTGCGAAATCCTTGTTGCTTTACAACATGACCAAGGGATTATGCCTTCTTTATTCAAAATCATATTTCGAAAACTTCGCGTATAGCTCATCTTGCTTTAACACTTCCACAATTTTCCTTAACCGTCGTTCGTGCTCTTCTTTACGTTGCGAATATATCAAAATATCATCAATGAATGCTATGACAAATTTGTCAAAGTAAGGTTTACAGACTCGATTCATGAGTTCCATGAATACTGCCTGCGCATTTGTTAACCCGAACGGCATGAATAAGAATTCATAATGGCCGTAGCGAGTCCGAAACGCTGTTGCTGCAACGTCCTCCTCTTGGATTTTTCATTTGGTGATAACTATATCTAAGATCAATTTTCTAAAAATAAATCGCCCCTTGCAATTGGTTAAATAGATCATTTACTTCGAAGAAGTGAATATCTATTCCTGATCGTCACTTTATTCAATTCTCCCTAATCAATACATATCCTAACACTTCCGTCCTTCATTTCCGAAACAACACTGGTGCACCCCATGGTGACTAACTAGGTCGTATGAAACCTTATCCAATAATTCTTGCATTTCAGTTGGTGCAAGTCGGTAAGATGCTTTAGCAACAGGGCCAGCTTGAGGTATTAAATCGATTCTGAATTCGACCTGTTGGGTTGGCGGTATTCCAGGAAGTTCTTCTGGGAAAACTTGTGGAAATTCACGTACCATCGGGATATCTTCTATATGTTTTCTTTTAAATACTTTGGCAATCGCGTTTGTTAAATACACCACGTCTTTTTGTCTTAAATATTATAACATCTCAAGATGAGATTAGAGTGGTAACTTAATACCGTACACTTTTCTCTGTATCTAATCGCTTCTTCATCCGAAGGAGAGCTTCTAATCATCTTTTTTTTTTTCATATTTGATTTCAGCTTCATGTTGAGTTAGCCAATCCATGTTAACTATTACGTCAAAACTTCTTAACTTTACTGGTCGTAGGTCAATAAGAAAAGGATTAATCGTTCCGAATAATAGGGCAATTCCGAACAATTTAGTTAACCATTAGGGATTCACCGTTAGCGATTCTACAGTATAGGGTTCTATAGTTTCACTAATCGGTATCTTTCCAAATGATAGGAGGTTAACAGGAACTAACTTCTATCGGCGACCGTAAAAATATCACTGAAGCCTATTGATTTAAAACTACAACGTACTTGATACCACCTTTGGATCATGACGTGCTTTATTCGAATTACTCACAAAAGCTCGGCTCCTTGCGTGATCAGAGGTTGATGCTTGTCATGAGGTTCGTCTTCCAACGACACATTGGTTCAACTTTGGGAAATTTCTCTTGAAACGTTCTGTACTGCCACATTCATAGCAAGTACAACTGTTTGGCATAATTTGATTTCTTCGGATGGATTGTTATTGAAGCTGTTGGGTTCGGAGTGGTTGTACACGAATGGGTTAGGGTTGCCGGTTCACATGGCTTTAATTGGTTCTACAATTAGGGCATTACGTCCATCTTTACCGCACCTGTGGCCTAATATCACTCGACATTCTTCTTCCTGCCGATAACCTTATTTTCCACATTTAGGGAATGACCCTTCATGCGGTTCATGTTTTCACACCAGAACTAGTCTTAGTATAATCCTGGGTTGTAGGACATACCTTTATCATTTCTCTTCTTGAACACTCGACGTTTCACCTAACGTCCTTCCATTCCGCTTCCCATAGAGTCAAATATATCAATGCTGGCTTGTGACACAACCCTTCCAAAGGTTGTATATTTTACAGGATTGACTATACTCCTTACCGATGGAGTTAGTCCCCAATATAGCGCTCACTTCGCTTAGTTTCAGGAGTAATTAGCCATGATACCAGACATGGCAATTCCTTCAAACGATTAGCGCGTTCTGAGTGATCAGCACACAATATTTCTATCTTCCATAGCTCAGTTTCCAATCTCTGAACTTAATTACTTGATTAAAAGTGCCCTAGCACAAGAATTTCAAATTCTGACCATATCATCTGAGTAAAAATTATCTAACTATACTTTTGTACCATCGTGTTCCATCACGATACAACATAATCTACCAACATATCTGTAGCATATTTCACTACACCATGTTCTAGACTCTTACCAATATCCTTAACCATTTCGATCTTTTCTATCCACTCGCTAATCTATTCCTCCCTTTTACCATCAGTAAACTATTAATAATTTCCTTAACACAACCAACCAACATATCCTTTATACCGGATCTAATTCATTACGACTACTATTCATGTTTAGTTTATAACTAATACTTGTAGTCATAATAGTATCCGGTGGGACATTATCACTCTTAGTAATACCACTAAGAATTGAAATATTCATATTCATGTGATTGCTCGATCTATAATTTTGCGATCACATTCGCATCAACACTAGCAGTGATCTGTGATACGACATTCGGTATCATCATCTGCTATCTTTGAGCAATCAACTGAATCATATCAATCTCCATCATTGGAGTTACTCTTTTTATGTCATTCTGCCGTACTCATACCGTACGCAGTAATCAATACTAATCTCACTGTATAGCTCGTCACCAGCTCAATCATAACAGCAGGTACACATACACACCAAATATTATCATACATATTACACATACCAGTATCTAGTATATATGTCCTATAAATATAATAACATATGGACTTAACCTAACGTCGGTTAACGTTTAAATATGTTTTATAACCCTTGTCACCAACTGACATATAGATCTTTCTCAACAAAGATTAATGTTTAATATACTTGATTTCAATATCCTTCTGCATGTCAGCATAACCGATACATGCTCACCGTGAGCACCAAACGATTACGTACCACGGAGTTATAATATCCGTGTCTATTTGTATATCCGGCATACGTGGTATACCACCAACGAACAAACAACCAACCATGCTATAATGATTCCAACACCTCTTTGTGTATGGGTAATTGTTGGTGCATAAATGTCAGTAGTTCATAGACTAGTGTCTGTAATCGAGTCTGTAATGTTATTTATGTTTTTGTATAAGCGAAGTTGTCAACAAGTTCGCCTAGGAGAACTTGTTGAACAACCGAAGTTATGGACAACTTCGCCTGAACATATCAGGCGATGTTTTCGTGTATTTATATTAGATGTTACGGTTTGGTTTAGGTTAATCAGTTGGTTGTTCAAGTTAGTCGTTTGAGTTGTTCGTGTAGTTGAACGTGTGTTTTGTAACAGTGATATTTACATCACGTGAGTTCGGTTATAATATATAACGTGTTTCGTGTATTCGTGTGTTTGTGTTCTATACTCGTAACGATCTACGCAGGGATTCCACACCTGAGTAGACCGCGATATCTCGTGCGATCCGTCCAGGGAACCTACAGTAATCATTCTATTCGAGCATACATGGGTATAGGCATCTAACGGATGTAAGGTTAACATAGGGAGTTTCAAGGTTCAAGGTGATCGCGCAACATGGGTTGCCTTCAAATATTATTAATTACTATTATGGGAAACTCTATCACTTGCTCAGTCAATGTCCTCAGGTGTTTTAGGTTTGCTAAAATCAGTAATTCTCGATCTGGAGGTGGTATGACTCATATGTTTGAGAGTGAGAAATACATATATATATATATATATATATATATATATATATATATATATATATATATATATATATATATATATTTCTTTATATTATTTTTATCTGCTCATTTATTATCAAACTCATTATTATTATTATTATTTTATTTTATTTATTTATTTATTTATTTTCCTTAATGGAATAAGATTAGGTTCAGGTACAGATCCATCCGTACGTGAGGGTCGTCGGTTCGGGTGAACATAGGGGGTTATTAGAATATACGGTTCCGGTGTTGGTAGGGTAAGGGGTTTATCAATTTTGGTTGGGAGTGACGGTTACTAGATATTTCTGGTTAATGTCAAACGGGAGATCTAATTTGGTACTATCATAACTATGACCCGATAAGTCAGACTTATCATCAACCGATGCTCTAGAAATTTCAGCATCCTTGGTACTTTTTATTATTTCCTTCCCCGGTTCCTTATCCGGGTCCCATTTCTCAATACATGTACCCACAAGATATGTACATATATATTTATATATATACACCTTAGCACGTATAAATAATATTATATACTTTACACATATGTTGCCATTTTTACCTATTAATGTACCCAGTAACTTCCCCTGAATTCCCTCGTGCAGACAAGTCTGTTATTATGTTCCGGACCATAATAACTCACTTGTCCATTCAAGTTCATCCAGACCCCGTCACTATATATTATTAGTTGATATTCAGATCCTATAATACTTGAGCTACTGGTTATATTTTAGGTATCTTTTAAAGACATCCTAAATCTGTATAACCAATGGCTCTGATACCAACTTCTGTAACACCCCGAAGCCGCAGCGGAAACGTAAACGGGATGCAACAGACACCTCTGATATCAACCACATTGTTTATAAAGAAAACTGAATGCATTAATATACTTCAAATTACATTATCTCATACTTCATTACCGTCTAGGTGATACACACATCATACAATTCGATACATAATTCTATTTATTATAATGTATCCTAACGTCCCGTACGCAAATCTTACACACATCAAGCACTTAGCACGTAAGCAATCACTTCATCTTAATTGTACCTGAAAAGCATGTGAGAAAACGGGTCAACTACGAATAGTTGGTGAGTTTCACAATTTGAGTAAACCCTGATAAATCCATATCAAAATAAAATATTATCTGGGGACACTGTTAACCCAGTACCGTACTCATTCCGGGGACAATGTTAACCCAGAAACACGATGTAATTATGCTGAGCCCACAAGTGAAACCTCTGACTATCACACACAACCCCCGTGGCATATCCCCCGCCCACGGAACTGCCCCAAACCGCTATGTCTAACATTACATAGCAAAATATATATCAACAACAAAATAGACATGTGCAACTGGCTGGGAAACATCAGCAAATCCATGCCGGACCAGTTGGGTTTGTCAGACCAATAGTACTATCCACACTCTACCGGCTTTCAGTTAATCACTCGTGTTCCGGGGCCTTAGAATGTTAGCAACTCAGATAATTACCATCTTAGTACATTTCCGTACGATTCTCGTACAATAAAATATATAAATCCACGCAAATCCATGCGTTCAGTATGTATTTAAACATTTCAGTAGTAACATGCTTCCGCCTCGAGAAAATATGTAAAAACAGTTCAGAAAAAGGGGCTCGTGAAACTCACCTTAGCACATGCAAGCAGGTAACAACAATCATTATCAGTTAACACGTCCAATCTGTAATATGATTCCTACGATCGTTACTATACACTCATTATTAATATAACTTTAACCGTATCAACCGGTACATCTGGGGACACTGTTAACCCAGCACTGTACCCGTTCTGGGGGCAAGGTTAACCCAGAAACACTTCTCCGGACTCAGATTGTGATATCGTTTAGAGTTCCATGGTCACAACTACTATTAGTCGTTTTTCTTGTTTTGCGTGCCTAGCACGGTTATCCGTTTTTACGTTTCAAAAATGAGTTTGGTCACACACGACCCGAGAGTAGTGGTTGACTGATAATTTAATTAAAGATGTGAAATTAGAGCTCGGTTTAGACGCCCCGATCGGTCGCGGGACCCGTTTCCGTATTTGGCGTACCGGAAACTGTTAAATCGGTTAAAAATACCCAAATCATCCGAATTATTTTCGGATGATTCATTTTAACTTGTTTAACTCAATTATATAAAAATAGTTCATTTTTAGGGTTTTTATACACCAGTCAGCTCGCTTAAGCGAACTTCACCGGTTTACGCGTTTTAAGTTTAAAAGTTTGATAATTAGCACAAATAATTTTCCGTTTAATCTCGGATTTTGAAATTTTGCACAAATCACTTTTTGACAGTGGGGAATTTTATAAAAATATTTCCAGAATTAATTTCCATATTTAAAATTTATTTATCTATTTTTAAACACCATTTAAACACTAAATATGTCGTAAATACCAAACAATCTTAGAAAAATCCCAAATTTTTCGTGGATGTCCCCTGCCATCCACATAGTCCCCTGTAATTTTTCCAGAACCAAAATCTTCTTTTACATACCATTTTCACTAAAACCGAGCTAGAAAACCCTAGAACTCGTTTAACCGAAAAGCCTACTTAGACTTCTCCAAATGACCTCAAATTTTGTGTGTGACTTATACATGATATAAAAAGATTATCTGCAATTCTCCAGAATTTTTCATGATATTTAACTATTTTTCACCATTTTTAGCCAAAACCGAGCATTAAATTCACCAAGTATTCATCCTTTATCCAAAAATTACCAAAAATTCACAGAACTCTTATTTTCATATATAGAACATCCCTGTAAGATTTCATAACCCAACTCTAAACACACCACAATCTGTCCAAAAACTCCAAAACCGAACGTAGCCGAATATACCTTTCGTTTTCCGCCACTACAAGCTACACACTCGTTTTTCCGCCTTATCTACCACTAAACACAGAGCCTACAACCAACATACCACAATACCAAGCAAGTTACACTCACGATCAAGCCTCTTACATTATAGTTTCGGTTATGATTCAAAAACAAAGATTTAAACCGTAAAAATTCGTTCTTGGTTCGTTTAACCCCTTTCTTGGACCAAGATCCCTTGTATAACCCGTATACATCATTTGATCATGCAAGAATCGGTTTTCATCTTTGAAACCTCATTTTCTTGCAATTAAACTCAAGAAACGAAGATGGAAACGTGATTAACTCGATTCTTTACCTTGTTTTCTTGCTAAAAATTCTCGGTTTTGGATCATGAATTGGAGAGAAGATGAAGAACTTGAAGATTTGATGTAGAAAAAAGAAATGTGGAATGGGGTTAACCCATAGAGCCGATCGGAAATATTGAGGGGGTGGGGTGGGACCCACCTCTTCATTCTTAGCCACATGATTGGATTCTCGTAATCCGGATAACGTTTTGGATAATCTGGTTTAGTTCGTTTTTCGGTTAAATGTCTAACTCGGCTTAAAATGAGGCTAAAACGGTCGTTTTTCGGCTAAAAAATGAAATTTATATAAAACCGAATTAAAAACATTAAAAACTTAAACCATGTCATTTATTAACTTAAAACATCATATCATTAATTATCGCGCATCTTTTTCGGCTTGATCGATCATCTCTTGCTTGGTTTGGTATTAAAGGTTTCGTTTAATGTACCGACGTACCATTAAATCGAAATTCTTTTTCTGTGCTTTAATTCACTTATCCCGAAGCTTTAATACTTCGTAAACATCACTAAATATCATATATCTCGTCTATAATTGAACCCTCGATTCGTTCGGGTTTCAATAACTATCGATCGATTAATCGCATTTTCAATACGATGAATTATATATTCACGTACAATCAATACAGTGAACCATGTATTCTTGTATAATTACTATGGTAACTCATGTATCCGACATTAAATATGACGTAACTATTGTCTACCGGTTAGGGTATACCGGGTTTCGTCGGAATCGTTACATTTAAGTTCAAGATTAGCTGGATAGAAAAAAACATGTTATCCTCATGACTTCACCCAAGAATTATAGACATTCGTATGACGAGGTGGATGAGGAATTTAGTACGGTAACTTTCCCTCATGAGGGTAATAGATTTCCACGTGTACAACAAAATAAACTGCTTCATAATGAGTCCCTAGATGATTACTGGAGGCCCTGGCGAAAGCCTACAACTATTCGTAATGGATATTGAACCCAGCATAGAACTGTTGTTTCAAAACCAGCAGTTCTGCCTATTGTTACAGAGCTGCTGGTGAGGTCGTTGATTATCAGAGAATATGTGCAATAAGTGTTGTTTTTACAGAGCACCTGCAAAGAATTGCTGGTTACAATAGCTGAGGGTTTCAGAAGACATATTATGGAGATGGACACTGATGTCGGAGTTGTCGACCAACATTTTATTTTCAAACCCAACAGTTGTGTACATTAATATAGTAGTTCATTCGCCTAGTTAGATGTCAATAATGCTTAAATTTAGTTGTGTTACATGATATCACCATTCTTTACTTTGTACTTATTAATTCAAAGTAAATAAATGTTGGTTGTTTTTAATACTATTACTACTTATACATGCCGGTTTGTCGAATTCATTTCATCTTCTGGCTATTTTGGTCAATTGGTGTCAAGTTCCAATAGAAGTGCATGTTTATTTCATTTGGTTAAGTTCAAACAGACATTGACTAAATACACACATGCAAATATCAAGTGTAATGCTGAGACCAAATAAGCAATAAATATAAAATACATCATCATGTTATCTAGGGGTGTTCATTGTTCGGTTCGAAATCGCGAAACCGCCCAAACCGGCCATCGGTGACAGTCATCATTTCTCCGTCTGATGGTTTTGTTTCTTGCACACCATCTATTTGTTTATATTGTTCTTCTGCTTATATTTCAACATATTTTTCAACAACTGGTTTTCCTGCAAAACATTAACTCATTTTATAAAAAATACCATTATGTCCTTCTTTTCACTAACCTGCATACCCAAATTGTACCCTCCATACTCAGATATTTGACCAAAGCATCTGTGGGTCTTAGACTTTAAAGAAACCTTTGAACAAATAAAATTCAGTTTTGAAAAAACCCTTCCAAACTCAATGCCATCATTAGTAACCTAATTTATGATTTGGTGATGGCATCGAGTTTTGGAAGGGATTTTATCAAAATTTATGATATTTGGGAAGTTGAAGCTACCTGGAAACCTTAGACGTTTTCTGCTTGGCCAAGTATGGAATTCACATATCATATATATAAGCCTAATAAATTTCAGTCAGTAGTTTTATTGCAGTCATTAAAGTCTCAGTTGTTTTATAGTTGGTTGTTGAGTAACTGCATACTACCTGTCAAAATGGTTTTCACACGCTTTGGAAACGCTCACAAGCTAATTAATTTTGGAAATTAGTTACATTTATATCAATTTTAATCTTGGAAAAAATCTTAGAAATAAATTTATGTAATGATAGCCTACATTAAGGTTAATTAAAATATAAAAAACTATATCTCACGCTTGTAGTACGCTTTAAATAAACTATATCTTACTAGATAGGCAACAAATCAACTTAACTGCATTAAATTACCATCTCAACTACCAAAAATTAAATTTTAGGTCTATATATTGTAACATCTATTTTGTTATTCACTCATACTAGCATCTATTTTTAAGTTAATTAAAATAAAATAAAAAACTATATCTCACGCTTGTGGTACGCTTTAAATACGCTTAAATCAAAATATATTAATTACATTTATAGTTAATACTTAAATTACATTACATTAATATAAAAAAACTAATTACAAATTATTACTAGCTAAGTCCTACCATCAGATCCCATATCTGAATCTACATCCATCGGATTCTCAGCTTCTGGAGTCCGAGAAGGCATGATCCTCTCCCACATGCCGTCCGAAGTGTAGGTAGAGTCCTTAAGCCTTCGTAGGTGAAGGTTCACCTCAGTATGGAATGTCCCATAAAGGGACACAGCCTTGAAGTCCTCTATTCCATCCAACCCAATCCTGGCAACCTCGATGCCCGGGACTTCCATCAAAAAGCTGAAATAATTAGCAGTGGTGAACCCAAGAAACCTAACCATTCGGTTAAGTTGTTGGTACGTGAAGGTTTGAGGGTGGACATAGTCCACAAACCTCACCCTTTGATTCTTCCGGACTGCGCCAAAAGAAAAGTGGAAAACAATGGTGAATAAGTCTGGGTCGTAGTAGATGGGTGCATGAGTACCCGGTTGTCGTACAACCCAAGTTGAAGCCATTTTCGGAAATCGGAAGGTGGATTTGAAAATCAGAAGGTGGATTGTGAATAATATGGTAGAAGGTGGATTGTGAATAGTCAGGTATATTGTTAAATCGGAAACTGTGAGTGATATTTAAACCCCATCGGAAACCGGTACATCTCCCTTACAATTTGAATTTGGCGGCACAAGAAACTGGAAAGACAATGATGACGTAGCCACTCTTCAAATCAAAGTGTGGCCATTAATTACGTTTGGACACACTTAAAAATATTTAACTATAACCATTTATCACTTACAGCCACACATAATAAGTGTATCCGTGACAATAAAAAACTTAAGAAAAATAAAACTAAACTACTCCTTGGTCACACAACCTCGTATAAGTGGCCATATGTTTTAAGGTTTTAACCACATTACTAATAAATATAATGGTTGTTCGTCATATTTCGCCGCATTATTAAAAATGTGGCTAACAAATGATACATTAGGTCACACAATGTAATATAAGTGGCTATATCTTTTACCTTTAAGTCACATCTCTTATCAATACAATAGCCGTTCGTCAATTTGGCCACACTATTAAAACATATGGCTAGTTAAATGTCACAGTTTTCCCTGAGAGTGTGGCTAATACATGTGTTTTTGGTCACATGTATCAAAGATCAAACAAACTATGACTATAGGTCACATTTCGCCACACATTTAAATAATGTGGCTAGCTTATGTCACAGTTTTTTTTTAAAGTGTGGTGAAAAGTACCTGAGTCGGTATAAAATGGTCACATCAAGAAAATCATGTGTGGCCAATACTAGTCTAGAAGGTTTTAAACGCGATCAAAGACCTTTTAGCCACACATTTAAGCCGAAGTGTGACAAATCGCCCAGACGACATGTGTGGCTAAAAGTTGTTTTTCACGTAGTGATGGCGCGGCATACAATTCTCCTTCAAATGGTAGAACACTAGCTCGGAGAAATTGAACGGCTTGTTTATAACCAACTAAATGAATGAAGATTGCAACATGATACGACATTCGTCGTAAACACCTTTACACCTACCCAGACAATGTATAAGTACGTGTAAGAGGTACTTATAATGCTCGCATAAAATCGCCTTATTGTATTGGGACTTGTATAATTCGCCTTTGTAATTCAAACTCCCAAACAACCTTCATATCATATCCTTATCAAACTCGCACCGATCATCAATAGTACCTTGAAACTGCAATACCTTTCAAATCAACGCCACGTCTATTATAATTTTCTTGTTTTCCACCGTAGTCTCAAATTATCTTCTGGAACATACTTAGCAGTATTCCATAAGGCTCTGATGATACTTAATAAATAGGAACATCAGAAGATATGGCAAAGGTGATCCTCAACCGCCTAAGGAAAGATATAACATTTCCAAACATTGGTCTTCCAAAAATATCTTCTGTTAAGAACACACAAATATTTTGCTTCTATCGTACGGTAACTCAGATATCTGAACCTCCTTTGCATGAACAACAGGTTGCTCCTAAGCTGGAGCATCGATGCTCATTTATTCAGCCATATCTGCAAATCCAAACATTTAGTATATGTTTTATACTTTAAAAAGCATAAAATTTTCTAGCACTTGGTAAATTTTTGTTTATGATCAAACTGTTAACGTCTAATTCGTTACGATATGTTACTAATTTATTAAAATTATCAATGAATGGCCACATTCGTTAAACCAAATTAAATGAATTAGCACATTCGTTAACAAATAAGTCTCATTCGTTAAACAAAATAACGAATGACACTTATTTGTTACATATAACAACGAATGTGTTTACATACGTTATCACTTAACATGAATGAATCCTTTCTTCGTTACTAAGAACGGATGTGAACAAATAAATGTTCTCATTGACTTAAATTAGTCAAAACTATCAAGAATAATCAAAAAGTCAATCATGCATTTTGAATCTGCAATACACCCCAAACATCAAATTTAAACAATAAAATTGATATCAATAGCATCGTTATGACATCGATAACAAACCCAAACCATTGATTTGATTAATCTGAATAGTTTTAATTGTCAATTGATTCTAGTTTTGTTCATTATGTATTTTATGCAATTAACCCTCAAATTGGTTCAAAATTCAACATAAAACTATCAATGTAATCGTCTTTACCTGCTAAACAATATAAAATCACCTAAACAAGGATTAAACGATTTAATTATTTATGGAAAAATTTACCAAGGTTTCTCTCTGTTCTCTCGAGTTTCTAGGTAAAGAGTTGTGAACGAACGGGAGTCCATTGGTTCACCTAGGGTTTATATACCCCGTACACTTAGCACAAATTTCTAGGCCTCATTCGTTACAATATAAATAAATGAATGATCCTCCTATGTAAAGAATAACGAATAGTGATGCGTGTGTGCGTTGCGGTTAAGATGATTGGGAGTTTTAGCTTTTGCACAGGATCGTGTTTTAAATTCATAAAAGTGATTTCTACTAAGACTAAACACACATAAAATAGGCAAGTGTACATATCGTAGATGTAGAATAGTATTGGTAAGAACCAAGTATCGATTAGTGGACACAAATGTTTCCAATAACGAATCTTTGTCTTACTTTAATCGAAAGGTTTAATCATTTTGAGGTTGATTTTTAAACTTTTTATAAAATAGAAATATATATAATATATAGGTGACAAGAAGAGGAGTTCTAGGTGAGTAATTCAATTATATGAAGGTCAACCATCTAATATCAAGAATCCACTCAATTATTCCTTGATGATTATTAAATAAACATATGGTAAACTTGTCCTAATAATATATGGTAGAGTAGTCCCTCATTTCTAAGTGAACATATTTTATGACATAAAGGAAAGTATCATGCGCATTTTAAAGTCCATCCTTTCCTAATGTCATGCTACCACGAGAATGTCAATTTAAGTAGACAATCAGTTTGATATAGTAGAACGATTAGGATTGACTTCGATTTTTCAAATACCAATTCTAACAACTTCAAGTGGTTGTAGTTAACTCACACAACCTCCCATTGGTTGATTTAATTAGATTATAATTACACATTCCATTAACATATGATTTCTTTAACTAGCATGATAACCTTAGCAATCGTGTTAACAATGTTATTTCAGAATTATCAAAACTAGAGAAATAGATCATAACTTATATCTCATCATTTCTAAGTACAACATAAGGATCCATGTTTTATCTTAAATAAAGTATCAAAGTATTCTTTTTACCATATCTAGTTTCCAAGAACATGAATTACCATGAATCATTATAAATCATCAACCTTGATGTATTGAATTAAAGTGATAAACATTTCTTCATCAATAGATAATTCAAAATAACCATGTACTATACCAAACTAAATCACATGTTACACGTAATCATCAAGTAAAACAAAGATTCTTCATAGATTATAGATGGTAATTGGAGTTTAGCTCATAATGTGCATTGTTATGAACATAAAAAGAGAAGATAACACACACATTATTAAACTAGAACAATCTAACCAAATGTGGATGAGTCTCCTTTCTTAATGATGATGGATTATGATGATGTTGATGATGGATGATGATGATAACCTCCAAGCCTTCAAACTCCTCACAAGATCTTCAATATGAGTGTAATGTGGGTGTTTTTATAAGAGAAACCCGTTTAGATATCTTCTTCAAGCACACCAAATGAGTGCAACATGCTTAACTATTTATAGACTGTATGGGAAGAAAAGCACGGCCCCGTGCTTAGTGAGGCACGGCCCCCTGTCCACGTGTCCTATTTGCATGTTGTCAGATCGTACATGATGACTCACCATGGGGGTGTGCTTCTGAGGCACGCCCCCGTGATTTTTATTGACATGTGCCTAAATTCTTCTTGTCTTATCTGAGGGTGACCACGGCCCCGTGGGCATGGAAGCACGGCCCCTGTGCTTTTGTCTTCAATCTTTGTCTTTTCTTGTAGATTTTTGTCTTTTCTTGTCATTTCTTCCATTTTTTTTGTCTTTTCGCTTGTTTCTTCGTTTGAGGCTTCGGTTTTCCTAAATTTACATTTTATTATGATAAGTAGCCTTCTGATATATGTTATTTGATAGAAGTTGCATTTTTAGAGATTATTTGATGCTAAAAAGATGTATAATTTTATGTGCATCAAATAGCCTGTTATTCGCTACTCATTCGTTAAAACATTTTAACGAATAAAAACTCATTCGTTATCATATAGCGGAAGAGAATGTGAATGGGTAACGATGTAATACATTTGTTATTTACTTTAACGAATGGTTGCCCATCCGTTACAACAATGGAACGAATGATGTTATACATTTTAAAAAAAATGAAATTTTTACCATTTCAAATAAATAAATTAACCATGAAAACTAAACTTTTGATATATTAACCTTAAAAATTACTTTAAAATTTTACCCAAAAGAAAAAAGATTACGTTAAAAATACTTAGTTTAACAAACTTAACTTAAAATCATGGAAAAATTTTTTCTTTAAATTATTTATCCACATAGCTTGGTAATCAAAAATAATCCAGAAATAAAATATTTTTGAATTTTAAGTATTTTAAAATTAAAAACAAAAATAAAGTCTAAAAATAAACGAAACATTGGTATATAAACTATGAAAGCAGTACATATATTTGTGAGATGAGCAGGAATCATATTGATCAAGAAATCCGTCCATCACAGTTTTATCTTTCACATTTGTGAGTTGAGTCAGTCATATTTTTGTGACATATTTTCTGTGAGTTGAGCAAAATAATATTCACATTTGTGAATACCCAGATGGAAATCCGCATAAAGACTTAATGGAGTCCGGAATTCTCGAAGTATCCCATCAGTACAAGATTTAAGGCCATACACCGTTGCAGTGTTAACCATTAACTAGACGCTTTTTTAGAATTTTATTTTTCATGATCAAACAAATTTAAGTCTTGTGTATGACATGCTATAACATTTCTGCCTTTATCACCAAGACTTTATAAGAGACTAACACCTCCTTCAACTTGGAAATTTGATGTTTATACCACATACTCTACCTTACTCGTTTGTTTAAGCCTACCAATGCACCAATACAGCTAAGCACGCAGCCTTTTATACCTACTTTTTTCTGGATTTATAATATAATGATCAATATACTATCATTTTCCCCTTTTTGCTTTGAAACTCATTTTGAGGAGCAATTTTTTAATGTTTTTAGAAATTTCAAAATATCTGAATGTTTTTGGTTTTATCTGTACAAACAGAAAACACAATATATTTTGTATTTTCCCATATATCTCCCGTAAACACCCAAATAACAAAGAAAGAAAACCCTAACCTACAAAAAGTATACAAAAACACAAAAAATAATTACCGAGCTTTGAGTTATCAACAAATGGTTTTAGACCACTTAATCCAAGAAAAAATTTGATTCTTGTTTCATCAAAAGCTTTGGTAAAAAGGTATGCCCTTTGATGATAAGTGTGAACTTTTTCAATGTCAATTATTTTCTTTTCTTAACAGACACGGATAAAGTGATATCGAGTTTCGATATGTTTAGTTTTAGAGTGGTACATGGGGTTGTTCGTGATACAGATGGCATTAGAGTTATCAATAAAAAATGGAGAATTAAGAAACTTCAAATGGTAATCCCGCAGATGTTGCTGAATGCCCAAAACATGTTAATAGCAACTCGAGGCTGGTACGTATTCGGCTTCGGCGGTTGAAATAGAGATCGTTGCCTACATCTTACACTGCCAAGAAACAAGCCGGTTTCCTAAAAGCTGACAACCCGCCATTGTAGACTTAAAGTTGATCTTGCATCCTCCATAGTCGGAATCTGAGAAAGCAGTAAGATCAAAACAATCATCCTTGGGATACCATAACCCGATGTCAGGATTACCCCTCAGATAGTGAAAAATACGCTTCAAAGCCATCAGATGAGTTACTCGGGGACTCAGTTGATACCTGGCACAAAGATAAACAACAAACATTATATGAGGATGCTATGCAGTTAAATACATTATCGAACCAATCATCGCTCGGTAAAGGGTCGGATCAACAGTATCCTCCAATTCGTTTGGTGACAAATTTTGACCCATGGGAAGCAGAGTAGAAGGGACTTTTACGGCAGTGATCTTGAATCGGCACAAGACATCGTTCACATACTTCCTCTGATGGATAAAGATCCCGCCGTTAGACTGATGAACCTGCAACCCTAAAAAGAAACTCATTTCTCCCATCGAGCTCATCTCAAACTTTGTCTGCATCAACTTCTTGAATTCCTTACATAATGTGTTGTTTGTGGAGCCAAATATGATGTCATCAACATAAATCTTGACAAGGAGCAAATCTTCTTCAACCGTCTTGTAAAAGGGAGTGCAATCCACAGTCCCTCGTTTGAAGCCTTTATCGATCAAATGGTTAGAAAGTGTGCTATACCTAGCTCTCGGGGCTTGGTGAAGACCATATAGATCCTTGTTCAAATAGTAAACACGCTCAGGATAGTTAGGATCTTCAAAACTAGAGGTTGCTTCACATACACTTCTTCATGAAGTTCCCCGTTAAGAAACTCACTCTTAACATCCATTTGATAAACTTTGAAATTCTTAATGGTTGCGTAGGCTAGAAAAATATGTATAGCCTCCAGTCTCGCAACTGGAGCATATACTTCCGTGTAATCCACGCATTCTTGCTGATTAAAGCCTTGCACAACCAATTCTGCTTTAATACGAACGATGACCCCATAATCATCCTTTTTAGATTTAAAAACAGATTTTGTCAGGATAGGCTTTTTAATTGGATCTGGTTTATCAATGAGATCTAAAATACCCAGTTGCACAAACTTCTACAACTCTTCTTGCATTGTTTCTACCCACGAAAAGTCTTGAAGTGCCTTAGGAACACTCGTCGGTTCAACATGAGATAAAAAGCAGGTGTATCGAGTGATGCTCATGATTCCCGAAGCATGCATATCAAAGTATGCCCAAAATACTTTATCTTCACATACATTAGCAACGTGTCACGTCGTACGAACACCCTAATTAATATTTCCAATGATGTTGTCATAAGGATGATACGAGTTAATTAGAGAGATCGAATTCTCAGAAACTACAACATTGTGTTGTAAACTAGTGACTTTTTCTTCAGCCACTTGATCATTCAATGTTTGAGAAGATTCTCCGACATGTAACTCAAGAATATCTTGAGTTTCAACCAATGAAACAGATGAAAAAATATTCAAAATCTGCATAAACAGAAACATCATCGGATGTCTTAGGTTGATCTTGTACCACATCATCATAAATAGAAGATCTAGGTATGGAAAACATTTTCTCTTCCAAATATGCACTAACCGAGTCTTTTGTTGGTACTTCAACTAATGGATTAAACAACTTAAACAACCCCTCATAATCGAACATCTAATCAGGTTCCTTGCCGGCAGGTGGAGTAGTGTATCTTTGACAAATCAACATGATACCATGTCGGGACCGTTAATCTCATAACCCAATCTACCAATTGAAAAGAATGATTACGAAATAATAATATGTGAAAACCCCTAAATAGTTGCCGATGGAATAAGCTAATATCAGGATGTTGCCTAAAACACTAACATGACAAACACACAAATAACTCAAAAGATTTCCATTAAAATATTTAATGAAATACAATTGGAAATGCTTTTAGGGTTTTAGGTGGAACATCAGGTGCGACTGCCTTTCCGTGTAGAGTATCAGTATGTATTGAAAAGTGTGTAATCAGCCATTTTCAACACGTATGCTTGAGATCTTCTTATTGTATCTTTGCTTCACCCACCAAATTACCTGTTAACTTGGCCTAAGCTAGGATAAGTCAAGAGTATGCTCTAACACACTTTTCTTGACTGAAGAATAACCTTGCTTGAGGAAGTGTAGGTTGCTCGAGCATACACTTAGAAGAATTCTAGAAGATAACCTTGATTGAATAAGTAAAAAAAACTATCCTTTAGTCCATACTTAGCGTACTTCTGAGGAGGTTGAGAAGATTCGAATCTTCCTTGATCTATCCTTTAGTCCCAACTATCTCCCCCCTAGATTGGAACAAACTCAGATGCACCTAAACAAATCCGGATTACATACACTTGTTTTAAAATACACATCAAATCCTGTAAAGCAATAAATTACATTACTGAAAAGAAATAGATTACATATTCAAATTTTGCCTCATGGGCATTACACATCAAATGAAAAATACATTAAAACATAATCAAAATTACAAGTACATCCAATGATAGTCTTTATACCTTGATTACATGTAGCTTCAGTTTCTCAAGATCATACTATTAAAAGAGAAATTGGATAGCCTTATTTCACTTAGAGTCTTTTGCCTATTCTTCCTTTCAGCTTCAGAATATTCAAATTTTCTTTTCTTGTTTAACAAAGGAAATCCAGCTCTTGCTTGATCTTTCAAATATTTTGACAAGTCATTTCTTTGTGCACCAGCAAACCTATTTCTCTGTTGATAGTCATATAAGTGCAAGTTTGCCATTTCAGTCAGTTGTTCCTTTTTGAACTCTCCAAAATCATCTCTAAAATTAATAGTCTTCAAAGCAACACTACTCATGATCACTTTTAAGGTCTTTGTCTTAGAATAAAAGTATACTTCATTTGGTAAGTCCACATTGGTAGCTAGAAGTTGTTCTCTTTGATGTGTTGACCTTGCTGTTGGAATAGACACTCTAGAAGTAGAGGCCCTTGAAGTAAAGTATTGTTGACTGAGTCTTTCTGACATGCCCTTTGGCTTCATAAATATTGTGTATCTCTTGTCTGCTCTTCATTAGTAAGTTGACATAGTCTTCACCTCTTTTGACAGGATTTTGATCATCTCCATAGTCTCCTTGTCAAGTTCTTGTTGAGTTTGTTGTGGCTCATTGTTTTCAAGCTTTTCAAGTTCTTCATGGAAGAGTTTTGATTCCCTTTCAAATTTTTGCCTTAGTTGAGACTTCCCAAGATTATCAAACACACCTCTGGGCATTCCTTTTACCATCATATTATCCCTCAAAATATTTATTCTTTTCTCAGAATCCCAATGTCCTACTTCTTCGGTTTGTTCAGAAGCATTAAGTCTTTGTACAAAATCAACTTGAGGAGCAGAGGAGGAAGTTTTTTCATATCCAGCTCAACTAAAGCAGGAAAAGATGGTGGCACAATATGGAAAATTCCTAAAACTCTTTATGAAATTACATATCAACCTTCCATTAAAAGAAGCCATTTCCCAAATGCCAAAACATGAAAAGTTCTTAAAGGAAGTTCTATCAAACAAAAGGAATCTAGAGGATCTATCACATGTGATACTCAATGAAGAATGCTCCGTCATTCTCCAGAAAAAGCTTCCAAAAATATGACTGAACCAGGAAGTTTCACTATCCCCTGTTTGATAGAAAACTTGTTCGTCAGCAATGCTTTACTCAACTTAGGAGCTAGCAACTTAATGCCATATACGGTTTTCTCCAAGCTAAGACTTGGAGAACCTACTACAACCTGTTTGAGCATTCAGCTGGCCAATAGATCATTGAAATACCCAAGAGGCATAGTCGAGAATATGTTAGTAAAAAATGATAAATTCGTCTTTCTAGTTGACTTTGTTATTTTAAGCACGGATGAAGACAACTCTATACGCCTTATCATAGGAAGACCATTCATAGCTACCTCTATAGTACTCATAGATTTTTGCACCGATAAACTCACTCTTAGGGTAGAGAATGAGGAGGTAACCTTCGACATAGGAAAATCTATGAAGCATCCGTAGTACATCGATGATTCTGCATACTTGCTGGATATGTGTGAATTAATAGTGAGCTGTCGTGTGAGAAAAACAATTGAAAAAGAATCATGCAACACACAACTGATTGAGGGGAATACACGCACCATCAATTCAAAGGATCATGCAACATTCGAGGAAGTAGAAAGAGATATAGAACCTAAAGCAAAACCTTTTATCGAAGATCCCCCCTACTCTTGAACTTAAGGAATTACCTAAAAACCTCGAGTACGATTTCCTTGAAGACAATTCTCATTTACGTATCATCATTTCTTCCATCCTTTCGAGCGATGAGAAAGAAAGACTACTCGAAGTTCTTAAATCTCATAAGAAAGCCATCGCTTGGAAAATTATGGACATCAAAGAAATCAGCCCATCATTTTTTACTCACAAGTTTCAAATGTATGAAGACTTCAACCCGTTGTGCAGCACCAAAGACGACTAAATCCGAACATGAAATACCTGGTGAAGAAAGAATTTTCAAACTGCTTGATGCATGATTGATTTATCCCATTTCTGATGCTCCTTGGGTAAGTCCTATGCAAGTAGTCCGAATAAAGGAGGAATGACGGTGGTCACCAATGACAAGAATGAGCTAATTCCTATAAGAACCGTCATGGGATGGTGAGTTTGCATTGACTATCGCAAACTCAATGATGCAACTAGGAAAGATCATTTTCCTCTACCGTTCATTGATCAGATGCTTGAGCGTCTGTCAGGAAAGATATACTACAACTTTGTAGATGGATTCTCTTGCTAGTTTCAATTTCCAATCTCACCTAAAGATCAGGAGAAAACGACATTTGCATGTTGTAACATCCCGAAACTTCTATGAATAATATTAAACTATTACTTACGTTGGAAGAATTTATTTGAGTTAGTAGAAAAATAATAATATAATAATGATGATGAAAGGATGGTAGGCTAAAATAGACGGAATTAATTATGGACTTAAGATGAAGATGGACCTAAGGTCCAAGGGCTTAAGGAGTATAAATACCCCTTAAAACCTAGTCATTTTCATCTCCATCCATTCTACACACTAGCCTACACCATAAAAAACACACACTTAATCCAAACACTCTCTACACCATTCTAATCAACGATCCAAGACCAATTGAAGGTAAGAAATCGTTTATCTCAGCTGACCCATCATTATAGAACCCGACACCGCAGCCCCCGGATGTCAAATGAGCTGTTTGGATCTAGATCTAGCTTTAATGGGGTGTTTAATCCATCGAAAAACAAGCTTAAGGGTCACCTTAGCTTGGATCTGGACCACCCAAAGCTACTTGGACCATAAACAATCAAAATCTGGCCAAATGTGGTGGTTAACGGTGGCTGCGGCGACGAAATCGCTGAAAAACCCTAAAAATGCGTTAAAGATGGGTTGACTTGCACATATCCGGCGGATCTGTGCCTATCGTATAAGTTATTGGATAGATATGTATATATGGGTGTATATATACAAGTGTTCATATACGGCGTATATGTACAAGTGAACATATGTTGCGCACATGTCGCTTGACATATACGGCACACATGTCGCTTGACATATAGGACGCACATGTCTCTTGACATGTACGACATATATGTAATGGACACGTACATGTGGGGTTTGAACTTCTCTTAAAATATATGACGTATGCAGCTTAACTCCAGCCAAGGCTCTGCTTCTTGGACCACGCTAGGGGCTGCCGCCCTTAGAACCTTGCTGCCAGGGGTGCTGCCCCCAGACCCTGATAGCTAAGGGTTTCCCTAACTTAGAAGTATTATATAGTTAGAAGTAGTTAATAGATGTTATAATTGTTACACAATAAGCCGTGCACATCTAAGGAGGGGTATTACTATAAACTCAGAAGCCGAACACAAGTGAGTCTCTGGCCCCTTTTTTCTATTATGTTTCTGGGGCTGTGTGCATACTCTTATGTGTTTAGTTAATACATTTACCTTAAGTGGTAAGTGCATGCCTTATGAACGTTATAAGTATGTGAAATGACAAGTGTAAGGATGTATGTATGTATGTATGTACGAGTAAGAAGGGAGAAGGCCCTAATAATATCCGCAAATAAAGGTAACAGACCCTAATAATATCTGCGAATGTAGGAAACATACCCTAATAATATCTGCGAATGTGGGTAGCAGACCCGATAACCATCTGCGAATGTAGGGAACAGACCCTTATAATATCTGCGAATGTAGGGAATATACGCTAATAATATGTGCGAAGGTTCTAAGGCGAAATGCTCTTTAAAACAAATAGATAGTTATATATGTAAAGTACAGGTTTAAATAATGAAAGTATGAAAGAAAGAATGAAAGTATGTATGTATGTATGTATGTATGTATGTATGTATGTATGTATGTATGTATGTATGAAAGGAATGTAAACAGGTTAAGTATGTAATATGTATCTTCAGATTATATGTAAGTATGTGAGTGTATTGTATATTGCTTGATTAACTATAACTCACTCAGCGTAGCTAACTTTTAGTATGTTCGTAGGTAAATAGATTAAAGGAGTTGGATTGAGGAGCACACATTATTAAAAGATCTAAAGTTACATGTTTTATGATGTTTTAAACTTTAAAGACATGTTTTTATGTATGAATGTTTAAAGTTTTACGTATTCCGCGAAAGTTTAGATTCACCATGATATTTGGAACTATGTTTATGAGTAAATCCAATGTCAATGTAGGGCACCGGGACCAGGGCCTTACACATGTCCCTATGGCACATTCTCTTAACGACAAATGCCCTTTGGGTTGTGTAATGTTCCAGCTACTTTTCAACGACGTATGGTAGCTATCTTTCACGACATGATTGAGGTTTTAGAGGAAGTCTTCATGGAATAATTCTCCTTCTTTGGTGATTCCTTCAATTTATGTCTTCAAAATCTAAAAAGAATGTTAGAATGATGTGAGGAAGTCAACCTTGTGCTAAATAGGGAACAATATCGCTTTATGGTTAAAGAAAGTATTGTTCTTGGGCACAAGATCTCTCAAGCAGGACTAGAGGTGGATAGAGCTATAGTTGAAACCATTTCCGAATATCCACCACCCACATTTGTTTAATCAATTCGAAGTTTCCTTGGCCATGCGGATTTCTATCACTGTTTTATCAAAGACTTTTCAAAGATAGCTCGGCCAATGACACAACTTCTTTAAAAGGATGCTCCATTTATCTTCTTCGAAGAATGTTTGAATGCATTCCAAATTCTGAAGGACAAGCTTGTAGATGCTCCAAATTTGGTAGCTCTATATTGGACACTATCATTAGAGCTCATGTGTGATGCGAGCGACTTCGCAATTGGAGTAGTCTTAGGACAAAGGAAAGAAAAGCACTTTCATTCGATCTACTATGCCAACAAGACTCTCAATGATTTTCAAGAGAATTACACAACTACCGGGAAGGAGCTTTTGGCCATGGTATTCGCTTTCAACAAATTTCGTTCTTATCTAATCCTTTCAAAAACCATTGTCTAAATCGATCATGCGGCGATTAATTACTTTTCCACCAAACAAGATGCTAAACCTCGTCTGATCCGATGGAATTTACTTCTACAAGGTATTGATATCGAAATCAAGGATAAGAAGGGTGGTGAAAATCTTGTAGCCGATCATCTATCTCATTTGGAATGCCCACCTTCACAAGGAACAACAGGGGTCAAGATAAATGACAATTTCCCCCCACGAATTTCTTATGCATATCCAGACTCCTAAAGGAGATCATCCTTGGTTCGCTGATATAGCAAGTTACAAACCCAGCGAAATCATTCTCAACGGAATGACATTTTAGCAAAGGAAGAGATTCTTCTCTGATGTCAAGTATTAATTTGGGAAGATCCTTACTAATTCCATATAGGATATGATCATATCATCTGAATATGCATGTATGGAAAAGAAGCATGCAAAATCCTGAAATAGTGTCATGAAGGACCATCAAAGGTCATCAGGGAGCATCGGCAACAACAAAGAAAGTGTTCGACGTCGGCTTCTATTGGCATACCATATACCCAGAAGCACATGAAACGGTTCGCTCATGCGATGCATGACAACGTGATAGGAACATCTCATCCAAAGATGAAAGGCTACAAAGACCAATCCAGGTTTGGGAAGTATTTGACATTTGGGGCATCAACTTCAAAGGAACATTTCAAACATCATTTGGTCATCACTACATCCTAGTTGCACATAATTACATACCCAAATGGGTTGAAGCCCAAGTTCTACCCACTAATGATGCTAGGGATGGTGGTCAAATTTCTGAAGAAATTATTCTCTCGTTTCGGTATTCCCAAAGCACTGATAATCGATCGAGGAACACATTTCTACAATGTGCAAATGGAAAAAGTATTAACAAGATACGGAGTGTATCATCGACTTTCTACAACATGTCACCCACAAACAAGTGGTCAGGTGGAAGTAACCAATCAGGGTATCAAATGAAAACTGCAGAAAATGATAAGTCATAATCACAGATATTGGTCGGAGAAACTAGACGACGCTCTGTGGGCTTTCCATACTGCCTACATAACTCCTATAGGCACAACATCGTTCAAATTGTCATACGGAAAAGTATGTCATATTTCAGTCAAGCTCAAACACTAAGCATATTGAGCACTTAAAACCGCCAACCTTGTTTTGTAATCTGCTGGGAATATAGATTCATGCATCTACACGAGCTAGACAAGTTGAGGGTGCAAGCATATGATGATTCACGTATTTACAAGGAAAGGAAGAAAAGACTTCATGATGCATGTCTAAAAGGTTAAAAACAATATAAAGTGGGATACCATGTACTTCTATATAACTCTCGCCTTCGTTTATTTCCTAGAAAATTAGAGTCTAGATGGTCCGGACCTTTCACGGTTAAGGGAGTTTGAGTATGGAACCGTTTAACATTCTTCAAAAGATGGACATATCTTTAAGTTAAACGGTCACCTGCTTAAACTTTACTTAGGAGAACTCATAGAAACCGAGATGGAGGTACTTCACCTCCATCCCATGAACTAAACCGACATAACCATGAGTCAAGCTATCTACTCCGACAAAAAAAATTAGCATGTTTAGGTTTAGTTTATTTTTATCTTTTAGGGATAAGTTAAATAATATTAATAATAATATTAATAATAATAACAATAATAACAGCAATAATATATTTTCTTATAAACTATAGAAGCTAGTACTTAGGACCAACCAGGCTTAACTAGGTTTTTAGTTTGTTGTTATTAGTTGTTTGTTTTTATTTTATGTATTTTTTAGGATTAATGTAATTTAAGACTTTTCTATGGTATAAATTTTCGATTTAGGGACAAGATTTGAACACACTAAGTCGATCGTCCAAAAACCATGACCGATATGCGAGAGAAAATTAAAAAAATCGTGCTAAGTGACTTAACACGACCATGTTATGCTCAACATGGGTCGCGATCACCCTAGGTTTGTTACAGCTCATTATCTCTAAAATCATGCAACTTTCTAAAACTGCCATTTATGTCACTCATTAACATGGGTCGTGTTTATGTTACCACGTAAATGGCTATCTCTTCCCATTCTTTTGACATACCCCTTTTTCATACAGTATTTCCAAAGAACCTACCATGGAGAGGATATGATAGAGACCAAGTTATGCAAGATCAGGAGCGGTGTCAATATATGTGGTTAGGGAACTCATGTTCTTACGCGAGAGGGTCGATGAGCTAGTTAGTATCAAATGGCGGTGGAACAATGGAACTGGGAGCTTCATGACAAGGTTGAAATCTCATGTTTCGAACACTACCATGTAGACAGAAGCATGGCAAAGCTAGAAGACAACCTCGAGAAACTTATGGCTAAACTTGCTCTCTTTAACCGGAACCAAGCCGAGAGGGCAACACAAACCAACTTCAAGACAGGACCTTCCCACATGTAGACCTTGTTTGAAGGTGGACGGGATTATTCAAGTACTTTCTGATTCTAGCCAAACCATTCTTTGAGTCTCTTTTTTTCGTTTACTATTCATAGAATCTATTATCATGAATTCCAATGAAAGTTCATGACCTAATTACAAAGGTATGTCAAGTTCCATGTCCTAATCCGACTCTAGGGCTCAGTTCGACCCATTTCGTGTCAAATCCAGGTATAATCCGAACCCTAGATCCAAGTTCCTTAAGTATGAAGTTGATTTATGCCAAAATTGTATTGTTTGTGTGTGATGCTGGAACAATTTATCTTATTTTCTTTGTATGAATGCTGCTAGACATTATTATTATCGATTATGTGTTATGCCTACTTATGGCAGCACGAATTTTATACACGTGCCTACTTTATGTTTTATTGTTGAATCAGAAAAGAAATGATGACCAAATAACAAACAATTGATGGCTTATACATCAATTGTTCTCCATTATGAATTTTTGACATCTACTACTTCAAAATAGCTAAACTGGTATACTGCTGACATAAAAGAACTGAAGACACAACAGCTGTTCTACAAACTATTGAAGATCCAAACAACTGAAGGTTCAAACACCAGCTGTTTATTAGTAGTCGATATAAGATTATCTATAGATAGTTGTATGTAATAAGTTTATCAGTAGTTTGTAACCATTTTTGGTAGCTGTCACTATGACCTTTAGGTCAACAGTAGTTTTATAGTTGTATAAATGAAGAACAGACTCTCTTCTTTATCAACACTTTTTTATGTCATATTACTCACCTAGTTCATGTACTTTTTCTCTAAAAACATCAGTGTGAATGATGAGCTAAGGTTAAGGGGGAGCAATAGATTGTAATCATTTGATTATAGTTATTCCATATGAAACCTCTTATTTACCTCAAATGGATTCTCTTAATTAAGTTGTGTATTTCATATACTAATTGAAGTTGTAATTTAACTAATCAGTTCAAAGGATTAGATCAATAGTTTACTCTTTCATTGAATTGAATTGTGTTTAATTAGCTTAGATTAAAGGTCTTCGATCCTAACATTATGTTTTTTATGTTTGGGGTTGTGGTTGTATTTTAAATATTATGTAGTTAGGATATATTCTTAGTGCTAAAACAACCCGGAAACCTGCAAGGAGAGCCTCGTTTTCCATTTATTTTTTAATCAATTAACATTGATAAAATTTGAGATTTAAGTGTTGGAAGGAGGTTTACACTTGGCCAACCCAAATCTAAAAAGCAAAATTTTTGAACAAAAATTTTAAATAACTCTTTTTGCAGTAATAAAAACCATTAGTGTTTTAAATACTGTTGACAAACCAAGAAATTAAGAAATAACGAGAAACATCTTAGAAAAATTAATCTACTTGAAAAGGTTATAAACTACAAATATTTTGCAATATAGAGACTAACTTTATGCAAAATATGGCGGTTTCACCCAATCATTCTGTTTTGTGAGAATTAAACCTTCATGCATATATTCAGAAAAATACTCATATATGGATACTTTTGATTGAGTCAGATGCTTCCGACATATTAGAACTTATCTTGAGTATTTTATTCAAGATCAGATGAAATGCTGCATAAAAGGAAAAGTAAAAGATTTCCAAAAAAACCACAAAAAACCACAGTCAAAACCATACCAAAAATAAACCCTATTCCTATCATTGATACACTAAACCTACCCAAAATCCTACCCTAACAAATTACCCAAAACCTACCAGATTACCCTTTCACTAGTAATTTCAGCATTGGTCTTTTATCAACAGACCCTAAAGAACTGGAATGCACTCTTTCGATTTCAATTTACTTTGTTTCGTACAATTCAAAAAACCTAAGTTGCCTCCATAGCTTAGGGAGAGAATCTTTCTCTTTAGCATTTTAAGGAAAAAGTGGCGCTAAGAGGAATAAAGATCACCATGTTGTGTGATTTCCAAAAGCTCAATGAAACGACGAGCAAAAAGATATGAACGATGTTTGGGTTGCTGAAATTGGTCTCACGAAGGAAGATGTAGAGTAAGTGAACCCCAATCCCAATAACAAACAAATGAGGGTGGGGGCTATTAGGCACAAAGCCGAACGATCTATTAGAGTTGGAAGTTATGTTCAAATCAAGGTTGATGAAGAACTGATCCACACCTTGGATAAACCGCTCTGACGATCTGACCTTAAAAGAGTCATTAGGATTGTAAAAACAAACAACTGTTGATTCACCACACTTTGAGACAAAGAATCTCGATGAAGAAGCTCGATTAGTCATACCTGGTGGTGTTCAAACAAATCAGAATCTGTATCCAAATTATCTGATAATTCGTATCTGAACTATTCAAAATTTCAGATATCTGAATCCCAGGTATCCGAAAATTCATATTCAGATAGCATTTTTGGATTTTTCGGATAGTTCGGATCCGAACTATCTAAAATATTAAATATAATATTTTTTAATTTTAATTTGTATTCTATAATATGAGATAGAAATCCTAATTTTGTGAACATACGCTGCTTTCTTCTCCACAAGTTTCCAACTCTCTGTTTTGCTCTCTTTCAATCTCCGAAGTCCGTCCCACCTCCCACAGGCCACCATGAGACACAGTGATTGAGACGTTGATAACCCCCAATCTCCACTATGTCACCGTCTTCCGTCACCACCTCCATGCTCCAGCCATTGTCTCACATATCTATGATCGTCTTCCGTCACCACCACTATTTCTCCATTCACGATAAGAATTCTAGTTGCTCTTAGTTTATTAAATTTACCGATTGTTAGGTTTATAATTACATATTTGTGTTTATCTTGAACAGTGGTTGTGTGTTAGTTTCTTACTTGTTTGTATTTTTGAACAATTTGTGTGCGTTCGAATGGAAAACTTAGATTCTTTAGATGTTATTTATAAAACATGTTTTCTTAAGATTTTTGGATATCCAATTCACTATCTGATCGAATATCCGAAATTTTGGATTCGGGTTCGGATTCGGATAGTGAAATCCACTATCTGAAAGGTCTGGATATCTGAAACTTCATATATCTGGTTATGAACACCCCTAGTCATACCCGTCCAATCACCCTTGCCAAATTCTCGACAAAACTTATCACCCACATACCAAAACCCTTGGAAAGATACCATCTTTTAACGTATGCATCACCTCACAAAGTGGGTGGAGAGTTGATCTCTCGACAAGCATATTCTTTGTAGGTTGTATCTTGGCTAAGATTGTTTATACATAAAACATTATATGTATATATAGATATAAACCGAGTGTGTGCGAACGTTGCGAGCACGTGACATTGCATAAACAGAAGCTCATAAAAGCAAACCATAGTTTCGAATATGACTACATATACTAACAAATTTTGCTCTAATGAAGATAGGCCTGAGGTTCATGGGCTTAAGGAGACTTTCTGAATTTCTCGGGTTGCTTAGCTTCGGTTAACGTGTAGTTCGAAGATTTTGTTTAAAGCTTGCATAACGATAAGCAAGGTTCAAGTGTGGGGAGATTTGATGTATAATAATTTTTACATCTTTTCGGCACCAAAATATCTCCAAATGAGCGTAATATCGGCAATTATATTAAAATAAATAATCACTAATGTTCATAATTTCAATCTATAGGTAAATACAACCTTAAAGAATAAAACAAGCTGATATAGGAGGAAAAGCAAAGAAAAACGATGAAAATTCAGAGCATGGCCATGCCTAGGACATACGAAGAAAAGAAAAAAATCTAGGAAGTCAAAACATGGTCATGTTAACCAAAACACACCCCATGTTGACAGTACAAGAGGAAAAGACAAAATAGAATATTCTAAAGCTAAACATGGCGATGTTTTACCAAAACACACCCCATGTTGTAAGTACAAGAGGAAAAGACAAAATAAAAGATTCTGAAGCTAAACATGGCGATGTTTTACCAAAACACACCCCATGTTGAAGTACAAGAGAAAAAGACAAATTTGGGCTCTTCTGGAAGTCACCACGGCCGTGCCCAACCAAAACACGGTTGTGTTCACCTCTGCTATATAATCTAACATGGAGCATTAATTACAACGTGACAAAAAAATTCACCATGGCAATGTTACCCTAAACGCGGCCGTGTTTTGGTGTGAAAGTACGCGAACGTATACGGATCGAAACACCAAGTTTACAATCTACTATATAGCATAATGTGTAGAAAACATTATGATATAAAGAACACAAGATGATTTCACTTTCTAATATACTTTATATTCACTTCAAATCAACAGTTAAAAATATGACAAATTAAGCTTAGTACAATAATGAATAACTAACTAACAATGGACGGATATGTCTACTATTTATAGACATACCATATTCAACATATAAGACTTATCCGGCGGATATGACATATCCGCCGCATAAGTACTTATACGTTGACATTGTACATATATGCCCACATTACATATTAAGCCTTTTTCAAATATAAAATACAAGATCCTAGCACTAGACATTATGTACTAAAAAACTCCTCCTTAGATATTGCTAGATCTTGATTTTCTTCAATCATAAATTCCAAAAACTCTTGCTTTGTATTCTTTATGTGCTTCTTCAAATGAAGGTTTTGAAGAACCTCCTTGACTTGTAGGCCTTGAAACACCAACATGCATATAATTAAACCTGTTTCAAAAAGCTCTTGTCAAATTATCTTTACGTTCTGCTTCAAGCTCAACCTCCTTCCTATCTTCCTCCTTCCCAACAGTAATCCAACTTGTATCCCAGACTCCACCAGAATGAACTTTGTTAACATAACAAACATTTACAATGCGCTGGTATTGTTGAACCTGCTCCTCATCCTTATCCGAAAAACTTGAACCTTGTGGGTGTGTAGGACTTCAATATCTTTCTCTAAACAGTTTATCAACCACATAGGATGAAGAACATCAATCACATCATATCTCTTGTTTCCTCTGTCCAGGTTGATCACAACTTCCCCTGTTGATTCATCGTAGTACCACAATAAAAAAGAATTTATGAAAATTCTGCTCTGTTGGATACAACTATATAACCTTTATATAATCAAGTCTTGAATATCTCAATGTCTTGACAAAATCCCCAGTTTCTGGATCTTTCTTGACACGAGAAACATGAAGCATAGGTTTCTGTGGAGTCCAACTCTTGAAACCACACTTGGATTCTCGAACTATAAAGTCCCATATCTACGTAATATAACTTTTATCTGGAGCACATAACAACTTCTTTTGATATATGTCATAAACATCATGCCATGGTAAGACTTTAACTCCATCAAACTTTCAAAGTATTGCATTCCAAACTTCCTCTTCACCACAACCTTTCGGATCTTCTTCTGATAAGTAATACTGATGCACTTTCCCAAAGCAGTATCTTTCTTTGTTTTCTTGTAATACTTGACAGGTCTAAGACATTGCTTCTCAGGTTCAACTTGGTTATCTTCAAACTAGTCATTCTTTCTATTGTTGGGCACCTCATCTTCAATTGGGTTACCAGATTCATCAAATTCCTGACTAATCATTTCAATCTCTTCATCAAAATCTTTTCTGAATTCACCAAATTCTCGATTATCCAGTGTAACATATCTTACAGACTCCTTTTCCAACAGCTCTTCTAACGCATAATCCTCAGAAGGCATGAACTTTGGTTTATCATCACAAACTCCACCCATATCATGTACAAAATCAAAATAAATTCATCCTCAGTGACATCCAACATCTTCGCTAACTCAGCTCGAGTCATGACAATTTCTCCCTCTTCAGCATCATAAGCTGCACCTTTCATTTGAAACATCGTTGTTTCAATTGGATCAACATCATACACCTCAATATCTTCAATCGTATTTTCACCAGTACTATCATGCTGTGTATGATCAACAGATTTCTGACTTTCTGGAACATTCTTACCTTGAGTCTTGCTGATTTTGGAACTTATCAACAAACTAGTTCCACCTTCAGTGTTATCATCATCATCACCATCATCATCATCATCATCATCCAGATCCTCATAATAATCACCAGCAGATAAATAGAGTTTACCTTCATCTTCCTCATTTTCATCATCAACATCTTCAACAATTGGTTCATTCACAGTCAATGGCACCACTTGAAAAGATTCAATAATCAAAGGCTAATCAACCTTTAGTTCATAAACAACCAAATCCAACACAGGTTCTTCCACCATAGGTTGTTGTGTAACACCCATCATCGACGATGATCCAACATTCTGCTCAATAACAATATCTTAAGATAAGAAAATCGGTTCATCAGTGATCTTACCTTACCTTTCAAATCAGCCTTCTCTTTATCATAAATCATTCTGAACTCACATTCCTCCAAACTGACATCTCCTCCATATACTCTTTCAAACACAGTAACATCTGCCTTCTCCAGTTCTGATAAAAATTGTATACCCAGCTTCTCTTCAATAATCACAAAATATTTCATGTGCTGGTTCTGTAAATCAGCTTGTAAAGGACGTTTTCTTTCACTTTCAATCAATCTTGCTTTCATTTCAAGATTCTCCTGCTTCAGCCTTCCATTTTCCTCATATAAACTATCAATACGTGCACCTTGCTCTTCTACACGCCCCCCTTTAACACATTGAATTCTTTTCTAGAAGGTCTATCCAAGAATATATTGGCATCATCGAATTCATGGAAACAACCAAACGACTGACCTAAAGAAGTAAACTTAGGAGTAACTTTTGGCGTAGACTTCTTTGGTGTTCTTTTCTTTGGTGATGGAGTTGCTTTAACATCAGGTGTCTTCAATATGTTGTCATTCTGGCTTAGATCCATGGCTGGTTCTATATCAATATCCATTTCTGGAACAAATTTACCAACCACTACTACTTCACCAGTCTCCCCCCCCCCCCCCTCCCACCCCTCAGGGTTTGATTCTTCATCAATTATCCTCAAAGATGGTTTTGCCATGTGTTTCTGTCCCCTTCTCATTTCTTTTCCTTTACAATCTCAAGGACAAATGTTTTATCCGTCTCCTCCTCTATTTTACTTTTCTTTTGTTGTTTTTTTACATCAGCCATAGCGCGAGGATCAGCAAACACACTTTTCTTTAACTCAATATCCAACTCGGTTTCCTTATCATCTTTGCCTAATGTAGCAGAGCACACAAGTTGTTCAACAATTGGAGTAACTGTTGGTGTAACTTCTTCAACTTTCACAGCTTTCTTTCTTTTTTTTCTTTTTCCCTCCTGTGAATCAGCCACAACATTGTCTTCAGTTTTAACAAACCATCTGCTCCCACCAACAACTTTAAATTTATCCATGACTTTGTTTTCATTCTCACGATCTGAGTCACTATTATCATGCCTCCAGCTATTACTCTCTGGTGCAACATAATCAGCACTATTCAGATATCCAAACAACCCACGAAACTTGGGAATATCATCTTCTTCTTTTTTTCTTGTATGACGCTAGTTTCGCACAGTTATTCACAGCCATATGCGATAAATGAATTGTCTCCCCAACCTTGACAACTCCCAAAAAATGATCTTCCACAATCAACTTCGAAAAATTATACTTTAGGTTCAAGCACAACACTACAATGATGCACATTTGATAGTCCAGAATTTCCTCATAGCTTCCCTTCCTATGCCCCAAGCATTGAACTACCACATGCACTAGAAATTTGTATGGTCTTGAAAAACTCGTCTTCAAATAAGGTCCTCGGTTAATATCATTCCGAAATCCCATTCTGATCAGGCATCCATTAATCAAACGTTCATCCAACGTGTCTGGATTAGTCTCAGCATCCCCAAATTCCAAATCTTTTCTAATGATACTCTCTGACACAACAATTTATTTTCCTTGCACCTTGGATTTAATTTCTAATCCACAATTTGTAGCATTCTTCCATAACTCAGCTACAACATTCTGATAAGGCTCACAATGAACAGTAATGGACTTGTATATACTCGATCGTAATAAAAACGGAATGATTGTCTGGAAGTGATTAACATTCTTATCCTCCAAGTCCAAATATGCACATATATTATGCAAGGATCAGTATCTTTCCCTTTACGATCCATCTGCATTAACCAATTAACAAGCATAGTTAGTTCCTAAATGATCAAACATTTAACTACATGGATAAGTTCTTTGAACATATATGACAGAAATTACGGATAAGATTTCAAAAACGGATAAGTAGATTTAAACGGATAAGTGTGTATAAACGTATAAGACTTAGACAATGGATATGACATTGTAAACTTATAAGTTCAATACCACGGATAAGACACTTTAAGCGCATAAGTGCTTTGAGCGTAACTTACTCCGTATATCTTTACCCACCCCTTATAAGTTTTACTCAACGGATATGACCCATTCAGCAGATAAGATCAATTATACATATAACATACATCACATATAAGTCAAATATTACTTATCCGTCGTATATGTATATAACATATATCCGTATAAGTCACTACATGACACATACGGCATATATGTTATTGAACTTGTACCTGTATATGTCCAAAATACTTACACGGCGTATAGGTCCTGCACGCACACATGAATAGTCAACAAATCAATTAACTGAAATTAACCATTAATTCAACAATTCAATGACCCAAACAGATTTCGTTCAACTCAAAAACCCTATCTGATTCAACAATTTTAGCAATTTTCTGTAATATAACGAAAATAAGATCTGTTCAAATTAGAACAAATTGAGATCAAAATCTCAAATCAAAGCATGAAATATATATGACAATCAGTCCTTATTGTGAAAACTCGAATAAGAATCCATCATCAATTGTGTCAAAAACATATCTGAAAACTGATTTATTTGATAAACCCTGGAAAATCATCCAAGGATATTTAAATAAGTAGTACCTTTAGCAATTATAACAGTGTGTGAATCACTGATATAATCAACGGATATGCTTGCACGGATATGAATCAAAGAACATTCAAGAGAATAATGAACAGATCTGGAAACAAACGGATATAATGAAGACAACGTATAAGTAACTAGTTTATATACACATCACTTATCCGTTGTATATGTCTCAATAAGGCATACACATCGTATATGTATTAAACTTATACACCGTATATGTAATAAACACATTTACGCCGTATATGTTTAATACATATCCACCGTATATGTAATTGAAACATATTAAGATATAAAATTCACACTTTTGAGTTCGATCATGTCCAAATTAATGACCTTGATTGAACATAGTGACTGAAATCTCATTTTACAAACTTTTAAAAAGACCAAGTCCAAATTAATGATCTTTATTGACAGGTAATCATTTTAGCCCTTTGTAAACCATTCTCACGTTTCTTCCCAAAAGATAGCAAACCATTCATCTAGAATCGAAAATAATTCAGAAATGTAAAATCTTTTTGGTTTAAAATAAAAGTAATAACAACAATTCAGAAAATTCAAACTATTTACAAACATATTTTTATGAGTTTGAGTTGGGAATCATATTGATCAACTCGCCCTTGCATCACACTTTTATATTTCTGCATAATTATAACTGGTTGTTGGTATTGTTGTCCAATTAAACTTTAACAACGAATTTTTCAGAGTGATATGATAAAAGTTCAATTAAGCACACAATATCAGGAAATGACCAGTCTCTTATCTTGATTTAGGCTTATGTTGAGTTTTACCATGTCACCCCAACTTGACATAAACCTTAGAACCAGCAAATCAAAACATTTCAAATTTTTAACAACCTTCAAAACAATATATACACCCATTATCAAGAAATACCCCAAATTTTCTTTACCATGAATAAGTATGCACGATTTCATTTGTATGGCTTGAAGACGTTGTATCCCCTGGGGTCCGTTTTGTACAAATTATGTCTAACATCGTGGTTGATCAAGTCAGTAATGAATTTGTACAAAGTACAGCATTGATCAAGTTTAATGACCTGGGTTCGGTTTTCAACATGTTTTAATATTCATGTTTGTGAATACCCAGATGATAAACCGCATAAAGACTCTATGGTGTCCATAAATTTGAAGCATCCCATCAATACAGGATTTAAGACCATAAAACCATATACCATTGATGATCCAGTCATTACTTTAAACATTTGAAAGATTTGAATTTTGGTGATCATGCTAAAACATAAGGCTTGGGTATGAAAGGCTATTACATTTTTGCCTTCATTACCAAGATTTTTGTTAGACAACTAACCCCCTTTCAACTTAGCTAGTTAAATTTATATCACTTATTATTCCTTACTCATTTGTTCTAAAGCTTGCCAATGCACTAATACATTTAAGCACACATCCTTTTAAGCCTATTTCTTACTGGATTTGAGACTAGATGATAAATGTACTATCATCTTCCCTTTTTGCTTCAAAAACTCTTTTCGTTGAGCAAATTTTCACATGATTTTGTCTTTTTATAATTTTAACATGATTTTGACTTTTTTTCAAATATTTGAATGTTTTTTAGATTTTCTAGAAATATATCCCCCCTAAAATCAAAAACCAATTTGATACACATATTTACAAAAAAAAACTTGACTCCGATGAATGTTTACTCAAGATCGGAATCCATAACCTCGGGATCATTCTACTTCCCACCTCCCAGTTTCTTAATACCGTTAAGCTTTAGTAAATGCAAAAATTTGTTTTTCTCAAAAGCTTTTGTAAAATGGTTTGCTTTTTGTTTGTCGGTGTAAATTTTATCTACGGTTATCAACTTCTTTCCGTAGCTATCACGAATTTTATCTATCGTATTTCAATCTGCTTATTTTAGAATGATTTACAACTGGAGGCGGCTACATACTCAGCTTCGCAATTCAACATTGAGACGGTTCTTTGTTTCTTACATTGCGAAGTGACCAACCTACTGCCGAAGAATTGACATTCAACAGCTGTAGACTTCGCGCTCAGCTTACATCTTCCATAATCAGAAACCAAATAAGCTCTCAGCACAAACTCATCATCTTTAGGATACCATAGACCGATTCCAATACATCCTTTAATATACCTCAGTATCCTCTTCACTATCATGAGGTGCGAGAATTTCGGATTGGATTGATATCGAGCACACAAACATGTTGGGTACATGATATCTGGCCGAAAAGCGGTTAAGTACATGAGAGAGCCAATCATGAAATGGTAAAGCATTTGATCAACCTTCTCCCCGGTGGGATAAGGACTAATTCCATGATTCAATGGTTGAGGAATGATAATTGCCATTGAATCAGCCATGTTGAATTTCGCTAGGATATCATTGACATCATGAGATTCTCCATCATCATTAAATGAAGGAGTAGATGGAACGGCAACAGGATCAGGATCATCTTGAATTTCCTCATTGAAAATCGGGGAATTATCATTTGATGTAGATTCTTGAGAGCAATCATCATTAAAATATTTTTGAAACAATAACGAAGCAGCTTTATTTAATAAATCATCTTCATGTAGATTGAAAATCTTCCAAAGGGTATCATAATCAAATAACCATGCATCTCCTGGTTTTTGCGTAGATACATTGTATCTTTGACAATCCACATGTTGTACTTTCACGATTCGATTGATTCTTGGAAGAAATGTTGTTCTCAACGGACTTGCATAACCCACAAAGAATCCTACAACCGATTTTGCACCAAATTTGCCATCGGGATCCAGAAACGTACATTGTGACTCAAAAGGTTCGATCCACTTCAAATTTTGATTTCTTTAGTTCAAGAGTTCAAAGCATGTTTTCCCAAATTTCTACACAGTGAGAACACGGTTCAGTGTATAACATGCAGACGCCACAGTCTTAGTCCAAAAGTAAAAAGTTAGTTTGGGTTGGCTAACATGGCTCTAGCAGTCTCGATAAGCGTTCTAATCTTTCTTTCAGCGTCCCCATTTTGTTTTGGAGTTTAAGGTGCGTTAAACTCATGAAGAATACCATGTTCGTTTAAATATTCCAACATCTTGTTATTCTTCAACTCGGATCCATTGTCACTTCAGATTATTCGAATTGGCAGATTGTATAAATTCTCCAACTTTTTGAACAGAAGCATCAAAATTTCAAATGTTTCATCTTTGGAATCTAAAAACATCACCCATGAGAATCTTCAATAATAATCGGTGATCACTAAGCAATACAGCAATCCAGGGATACTTTTGACATTCACGGGTCCAAATAAATCCATTTAGACTCTCTCGAATGGTAAGTTTATTGAATTCAACGCTTTTGCTGGTTGAGTCTTCTTTTTCTGTTTACCCATTTTATAACTTAAGCAATCAACCCTCAAATGAAATCCTTTCACATTCACCCCATCAACTAGATGATTATGAACTAAGTAGTTCGTCTTTCTCACATGAATGTTAACCATTCTCCTATGCCATAAGATCGTTTCCTTTGCTGATACTTTTGAGACAAAACATTGAACAGTCTTGGTTACCATGCTAGCAACACTCATGTTGAGAACATGCAAATCATTTTCTAGAGGTGCTTTCATCAAAACCCATTCTTCCGGTATCTTGTACCCCGGTTTCAAAATAATACATTCGCGATCAGTGATGTGTGTGGAGAATCCTTATCACAAATTTTTGAAATACTCAACAAATTGTTCTCCAATTCTGTGAGGTAGTTGACTTTATCAAACATTATTGTACCATTCGATAGTATTCCTTCTCCCATTGTTTGTCCTCCTTGGTTACCAGAAAATATGGCATAGCCTCCTCTAATTGATTTGACATCTTTCAATAAATGAAGGGTACCAGACATATTTCTAGAAGCTCCACTATCCATTATCCAACGTGAATCATCGAATCTTGGAATCCCCTACACACCAAGTAACCAATTAGTGAAACAAGGAAACCCAAGCCTACTTGGTCTGGTTGTTTGAATTTCTCATACAATGTTTCCTCACATAATTCATCACATGCACTATCTATTGCTGAATTATATGAACAAGCACTAGATGTATCGGAAACATCAGAAACTTTGCAAACAACATCAGAATCTTTAACAACATCAGAATTCTTAACAACATTAGAATCCTTACACACTTTAGGCATCAATCTAGGTTTCAAATCATCAATTTTTATTAATGTAACCCAGTTTTGACCTTTAGTATGTTTCTTGATATAGAATTTGTCCTTTTTCATAAAAGAACTTTCTCCAATTTCAAGCATACTTTTAACCAACTTTTCTTCTCTTTAAAGAATTTTGGTTGGAACACATTTCTGTGTAGGTGTTTGACTCACATTTTTCTTAAAAACTTTGTCCTCTTTCTTGTGAACATGATCGTGTTTAAATCGATTAGGAAATGCATAAAACAAATGTCTTATCTCATTGCAATTAAAACATCTTCCCTGGTCTACTATAGTTTCATTCGGTGAGGATTAATTCTCAAGTCCATCACGTTGTTGTTTGGTTTGAAAAACTCTTCATTACTTTGCTTTCCAAAAACATATTTTTAATAAAATCAATTGTTCGGCCATAACAAACATGATCTGTTAAAAAGGTTTGACTTGTGTCTTGTTATAAAAACTTGTTTTAGCAAATATTTTGTTCTCAATTTTAATTTCATAAGTTTTATCATATTTATTACACACATTCTCATTCAATACCTTTTAAGCAACTTGAATACATAAATCACTCTCACAATCAGAACTATTCATAGATTTTTCAAAATCAACATCTATCGAGTCAGGAAAAATTGTATCAGAATCATTCTTTGGATTGTTAATCTCAAATTTCAACACTTTAAGGAAACCTTTCGATTCTTTTTGAATGTATGAATTCCAAATTAGAGGGGGGCCAGAATGATACCCTAATCCAGTTTGTTCTTGATCACCATATTTCTTTGTAGGAATTATATGATCAAAAACATATGATGAGGCTGTGTAACTCTTTAGCTTTTGACCAACTCTTTTAGTTTCAATATTTACGGATTGTAACTCTTGCTTAAGAGCGGCATTCTCATCAATATGCCTATTAATAGCAACATGAGAATGATTTTCTCATCTTGTTGAATTCGGTTGGGTCAAGAATTTGACCCAAATGAGGAGATTTGACCGAAAACGCAGAATATGGAAGATTGGAATCTTCTCAACCTCCTCAGAAACTGCTAAGTATTGAATCCGAGCACACCTTGGACCTTCGAGTAAGCTTTTACTTAGCCGAGTATGAGATTTTGCCTCCCGGGCAAGGTTTACTTCAAATAGACTTCTTAAGTGGATATCCGAGCAAGGTATGCTTTTTATTGATTTTCCGAGTAAGGATCATTGATGTGTCATATCCGAGCAAGGTTCACTTTGTCAAGCAGGATTGTTCTTCAAGACCAAGTATTTTACTCTTCCGAGTAAGGTATGGTCAACCAAGTCTAAGAAGCCAAGTAATTGGAAGACCGGGCAAGATATTCTTTAATAATTATGGTCCGAGTATACTTGATGAGTTAATGGAATATCTCTAAGTTATATCGAGTAAGATCTGCTCAAGTAAGGTATGTATTCTCGAGTACGCCTTATCAATAAGTTATTCAATGACAATGAGCCGAACAGGACCATATAAGAACAAGGTTGCTAGTAAGGATTTGTCGGGCAAAGTTTGATAAGTCCAAGAAGATTGAAGTCTACTCGGTGAATATTTTACTTGGTAAAATATTCTTTAAGTAAAGTCTACCCGGAAACTGATTCCGAGTACACTTCTATGTTTACCAAGTCTGAAGGAAGGCCGAGTACACTGCGTACTCGGAGACTGAAGTTTAATGAAAAGCCTACCTGGAAGACTTGTTTTACACTTAGTTTATTTTTGAATATGTACTATCGGATAGGGTTTCTAGAAGGAATGACAGCTGTCTTAGGTTGGCAGGCCTATAAATAGAATAATTAGGGCACGCCTCCGAGAGAGACAGAGAGACAGAATACACACGACACATTAATTGAGAATATTTTGTGTATGTAACGGCTGTCCGAGGATTCCTTATAAACCCTAAATCGATTACTCCTTTTGTATGACTAACATTATATAAATGGAAATCTTTTGAGTGAATCCTGTGTGTGTCTTCTATCTTTGAATATTCATTGCAACCGTATGTTTGTTATTGATTCCGCCTTTAACAAACGGTCATCTTTCTAAATATAGTAACCCGTCATTAACTCTCTTGTCAACACGATTAATTTTGTGTGAGTTATGACATGATTGATTAAAGATCCGAGCCGAATCGACCATAAAAGTGGGACCTGACAAGTGGTATCAAAGATGGTTACTGCTATTTTTTAGAAAGATTGTTGCTGATTGAAGATTTGAAGAAGAATAACGTAAGCAGAGCACTGTTCGATTGATTTGTGACGTCAGCTGCCCTGTTTTTCATTTTTCTTTCAGATCTACAATTTTCCGGTGTTTTCTCTTCCTTGTTTCATTTAAAGTTTTAATCTTTATATCTAAATCTTGTTCTAATCACATCAGACACATCAGATCTGAGCATTCTGGTTTCAGATCTGATTATTTTGAAAACTTTTTATAAGAAACCGATATTTGTTTTCTCAAAATGTCTGGATATGAGGAACAAGAGGTGTCTACTAACAAGATACCTAGGTTGTATGGACAGGAAAACTTTATCAAATGGAAGGTACTCTTTAAAGCAGCCGTATGCTACAATGACATTGACATGTGGAACTCCATCAAGAATGGTCCACAAACTACTGATGAAGAAGGTACAAATGCTACTGCAACTGCTGCTATAAGAGAAAAGATGAGAAAGGTGGATGACAAAGCCTTGGCTATGATTAAGCTAGGTTTGTCTTGGGAAATTCTGACCAAGGTGGCTCATCACACAACTGCCCGACAAATGTATGATGCTATCCTTGAGATGTATGAAGGGAACACTGAATTGAAGAACATTAAGAAGCAAAGACTGAAGCAACAGTTGGAAAGGTTCAAGTATAGAGATGGAGAAAGGTTGAAGTCAATACTAGAACGTTTTCTGAGTATTGTGAATGAGTTGAGAACAACTGATTATGTAATGACTGACTTTGATTTGAATATAAAGTTGCTCAACTCAATGCCAAAAGAATGTAAATTCATCCTTCAAAAGCAAAATTTCAATGAATTGAAATTGGATGATGTGGTATGTTTTCTTCAAGCTGCTGAACTTGAAATGATTGAGAATGAGATATTCAAGGAAGATAGACCAAGTTTTCATGTTTCAAATGCTTTGATTGCACCAATGGGAAATCTGTCCATCAATAACCAATAGCAAATTCCCATAATAGAAGAACCAGCTGAACATAATATTGTGACTCCAAAATCTTTTATTGGGCGTAGCACAAGCACTCAAGGAAATCAGCAAAGGTTCAATGTGCAATTGATTAATGATTCTGACTCTGCCTCTGTGTCTAATGGAAATGTTCCTAACCCTGGAACAGGACATGTTCAAAGCAATGAGACACAAGCTTTGTTTTCGATGTTTACTGAGTCATATAATGCCTTTGTTGCAAAGAACATGATTCACACAAGTGTGGTTCAAGATGATTTGGAATAAATTGATGCAGATGACTTAGAAGATATGGATTGGAAATGGAAAGCTGCTATGTTGGGATTGAGAAGTAGAAGGCTGTACAATAGAACTGGTAGATCTCTGGTTTCTAGTCCAAATGACAGGATTGGGTTTGACAAGTCAAAAGCAATATGCTACAATTGTCAACAACCTGGTCATTTTGCTAGAGAATGCAATCAACAAAGAAATTTTCAGATGAATCAATTTCAGAATCAACAACCAGGAGGTCAACCTCAATATCAAAACAATCAATCTAGAGGTCACCAGCATTACCAGCAAAATCAGCCAAGATTCAACAACAACAGCAATCAGATGAACAATTTCAACAACAGCAGTTACAATCCAAACTTCAATAACTTTCAGTCTCAAATGAACAATCAACAACAGAACATGCAACAGAGTCAAGGATTTCAGCCTCAAATGAATCATAATCAAAACCTTCAAGGAACTCAAAATAGTCAAAACAACACTGTTCCAGCAAATCAAAATCAGATCAGAAATCAAGGAAATGTAGAAGTGACTACACAACATGAAGGAAGTTTTGATTGGAGCAGTCATGAGGAGGATATTGCTGATGACATCAGAAATACAAATGTGGCATTCATGGCCATAATTGAGAAAGAAAAGGGAACCTCCTCTCAGGTACACTCTGCTCCTACAGTTGATTTGAATGAACTTATTAGTAAACTAAAAACAAAAGTAGGCAACCTGGAAGGTGAGTATTTTAGAAAGCAAAGTATCATAAATGAGTATGAGGCAAGTGAAATGATAAGTGATGAAAAGATTAAGAGCCTTGAAGATGATTGTATGATCATTTATTGATCTCAAACAAGATACATCACTGAGATTGATGGTCTAAAGAAGATGTTGATTGAAGAAAAGGTGCAAAACACAAGACTAAAGGTTGAAACTGAATTTCTTAAGAATTTGGTCTCAACTGGGAACATTTGTGGAATACTGAATCAAGTGAAAGAACAGGACAAATACAAGACAGTTCCACCTCCATTCAACAACAACTTTATGCCAAAGGTTGACAAAGAGAAAAGAGATGCATACTTACAACAATTCAAAGATGTCTTTCAAGACAGGGAAGAATTTGTTGATTTATACAAAAAGGTAGAAGTGAATGAAGATGGAGAGTTTGTGATTAAGAAAGAAGTGAAAATGGAAAAGTCATTTGGAGTTCAAGTCTCTGAGGATGACTTTGATTTAGATGAGTTGGATCAAGATGATCTGAGTGATTTGAGTGATCAAATCACTGAAAAAGAAATTCAAGTTGCTGAAAAAGGAAGAAAGTATAAAAAACCTGAATCTGTTGATAAGCTTCCAAAGTATCCACCAATCCCACCAAAATCAAATAAACAAAATGATAACATTAAAAGGGAACATGTCTCTTTTAATATCTGTGAAAGGAGAAAGATAAACTACAATGCATTCAGACCTCCAAGCAAGACTGTATTGAATAGGATAAAGCAGAACAACAAGAAGAAGAAGGTGAATGAAAAGACTAATACAGAAATCTTTATCCCAGTTTATCCAATCTTTTCTAGTCATGAAGTGTTGGATGTTGGAGAAGTGGAGACAATGGAAGAATATGAGAAAAGACAGTCAAGGGTTATAGAAAGCAGTGATGAAGAACCTATGATTATGAAGAAGATTGTCTTTGTTAAAAGCAATGTTGAAAGACAAGACATCAAGATTGAGGAATTTGTTCCTTTTTCAATTGACTTTGATGGTTTGAAGAATCAGAAAACTTTAGGAGTCAATACACCTAAGCCAAGTGAAAGATTCAAGAAACCAAAAGAACATGAAGTCTTCAAAGGAAAGGTTTGGTGCAGAAAATGTGATGAATATGGTCACCACACAGATTCATGTCATGAAAGATTCAAACTCAAACCATTTCATGTACCAGATGGAAAAATGTATGGTCAAGACTTTGCATTGTACAAACAGAAATATAAAATGTATTTGGGAAAAGGGAATGTCTGTGGAAAGAAGACAATTAATGAAGAGAATGTTGAAATCAAAGGAAAGAAACATGTGACTGAGTGTGCAAGAAGAAGTAAGTCACCACAGAAGCACAAGAAGATGACAAAGAAGAAAAATCAGTCATTGAAGATTAATCAAGACATTCAATCAGTTAAGTCTGATGAATCATATGGATCATAAAACAGTGAAAAGACAAGAAGGAAAGATACTTATCAGAGAATGAAATCAACTGAGCTTACTGGTGATGAGAAGTTCTTGATGAAACATGGATATGAACCACAAGGTTTCACTTGGAACCTAAAGCAGAAACTAAAATTTAAGCTGTGGCTGATGTAAGAGACTACTCAGAAACAAAGGATTATGTCTTGAAAGAAAATGTCACTGACTCAGTTGAGCCTCAACGTTCAGTTTCACTTTTCAAAACACCAAGAGAATGTGGCTATGAAACTGATCATTCTGATAATCTGGAAATCACTCATGCAGATCTTGAATCTACAACACTCACTTCCCAGGCTGTCACTGAAATTGATACTGATAAGTTGCAAGTTGATGAAACTTGCACCTCATCACTTAACTAATCAAATTTCTCTTTGTGCAGGAACAAACCACTCCATTGAATGACATATGGTATATGGATAGTGGTTGTTCTAGGCACATGACTTGTGACAAGAGGTCACTTGTGAACTATGAAGAGAAATATGAATGTCCTGTTGCCTTTGGGAGTGATGAAAATGGTGGAAAGATTGTGGGTAAAGGAATCTTGACAAATGGAAAGGTGTCATTTGATAATGTGTTTCTTGTTGAGGGACTTCAATACAATCTTCTGAGCATATCACAGATGTGTGATAAAGGTTACAAAGTTAGTTTTGATGATTCTCATTGCTTCATCTTAAAACCTGAATTTGTGATTCCACCTGAGATGATTATAATGATGGCACCCAGAAATGGCAACTTATATGAGTTGAATATGAAACAAACCATTTCAAGAGGTGGTGCATGTTTTGTTTCCAAAGCCACTGAAAATGAATCAAAATTGTGACATAGGAAATTGTGTCATGTAATCTTAAAGAACATGAATAGACTGGTCAAGGGTGAACATGTGATTGGTTTACCTACAAGAGAATTTAAGTTTGATGATCACTGTGATTCATGTCAAAAGGGCAAGCAACACAAGTCTTCTCATAAGACAAAGCTCATCAATTCAATTGATCAACCACTTGAGTTACTTCACATGGATCTTTTTGGTCCTGTGAGTGTGCCAAGTATTGGAAAGAAAAGATATTGTCTGGTGATCATTGATGACTATTCAAGATATACTTGGGTCTATTTCCTAAGTACTAAGGATGAGTCTGCTGAGTTGATTATGGGTTGTGTTACAATGATTGAGAACAAGCTGAATAAGAAAGTCAAAATGATGAGAAGTGACAATGGTACAGAGTTCAAAATGGAGTTATGGAAGAATTCTGCACAAAGAAAGGAATATTTCAACAATTCTCAGCTCCTAGAACTCCTGAACAAAATGGTGTGGCAGAAAGAAGAAACAGAACTTTGATAGAAGCTGCCAGAACCATGTTGACTGATGCAAATCTGCCTGTCACTTTTTGGGCTAAAGCAATCAATACAGCATGTTATGTTCAGAACAGGGTACTTGTAAACAAAAGGCATAACAAGACTCCATATGAAATTTTCAATAACAGAAAGCCTTACATCAAGTTTTTCAAGCCCTTTGGTTGCAAATGTTTTCTATTGAACACTAGAGATTATTTGAACAAGTTTCAAACTAAGTCACTAGATTGTTTCTTTGTTGGATATTCTACTCACTCAAAGGCATACAGAGTTTATGTGAAAGATCACATGAGTGTGTTAGAGTCATATGACATCATTTTTAATGAAAATCAATTCAATACAGTCAGTGGTGCAACATGGCTGTTTGATCATGGGAGACTAATAAAGTCATTCAAGATTTATTCTGAAGACTTTGATGATTCATTCTACAAGACCAGTGTGATTGAAGAGAATAAGAAGAAAGAACTGGACTTGGAAGAATTGTGGAAGAAGGTTGCTAGAAAAGAAAAGGAATACACTTTTGTGAAGAGCTCCTCAAGCAATGCAATTGAACAAGATCTGGAGATAACAAGTCAAGACAGTCCTAATATACAAAATGATCATGTTCAGAATGGGAGTGACACAGGCAACCAATCAAATGAAGATGAAGCTGCAACAACAGCAAGATTTCATGACTTGTTTCAAAGCTTGAATCTGGGAAACAATGGTGCATCTACTTCAGGACAAAACAATGATGAAGCATCAGAGTTTCATGATGCAGAAGCTGATTTGATCATTGAAGAACCTGAACTTAATGAATCAAATCTTGACACAAATTTGTCTACAAATATGATAATACAAACTCCTACTGTTGAAAAGAATCATCCTGCTGAAATATCATTGGTGACTTGCATGAAAGAGTAACAAGGAGTCATTATGAGATAGCAAACATCTGTCTTTACTCTTGCTTTCTCTCCCAATTAGAACCAAAGAATATTGCTCAAGCATTAAAAGACAACAGTTGGGTAGAGGCTATGCAAGAGGAATTGGCCCAGTTTAGAGATTTACATGTATGGGATCTTGTAGACAAGCCACATGACAGATATGCAACTGGAACCAAATGGGTATTCAGAAACAAAAGGGATGAAAGGGGTTTGGTGATTAAGAACAAAGCAAGACTTGTAGCACTGGGATGTCTTCAAGAAGAAGGGATAGACTTTGAGGAAGTATTTGCACCAGTTGCAAGACTGGAAGCCATAAGAATTTTCCTTGCATATGCTGCCTCAAAGAACATAAGAGTATTCCAGCTTGATGTTAAATCTGCATTCCTAAATGGAAAGATTGATGAAGAAGTGTATGTGGCTCAACCACCAGGTTTTGAGGATCCCATGTATCCAAACAGGGTGTATAAGTTAAACAAAGCCCTTTATGGATTGCATCAGGCTCCTAGAGCATGGTATGATGAGCTATCAAATCATTTACTTGAAAATGGTTTCACAAGGGGAGCCATTAACAAGACACTCTTCTACAAAAGAAAAGGGTCAGATTTGCTGCTTTTACAAGTCTATGTTGATGATATCATCTTTGGTTCAACAAATGAAAATATGTGTTTGGAGTTTGAAGAGGTGATGAAGTCCAAGTACAGCATGAGTTCCATGGGTGAAATGAACTTCTTTTTGGGGCTACAAGTTCAACAAAAGGCTGAAGGGATCTTCATTCATCAAACTAAGTATGTGCAGGACATTTTGAATAAGTTCAACTGTCATGCTTACAAGACTGCTTCAACTCCAATGGACACCAAAGAAAAGATGATAGAAAAGGGGGAGTCAGTTGATGAGCATGAATACAGAGCCAAGATTGTATCTCTGATGAATCTGACTGCAACAAGACCAGATATCATGTTTGCTGTGTGTGTGTGCTAGGTTCCAGTCAAATCCAAAAGTCTCCCACATGAATGCTATTAAAGAATATTCAGATACCTGAAGGGAAGACCAGACTTAGGGATTTGGTATCCAAAGAACCAATCCATTGATCTGATTGCATATACAGACAGTGATTATGATGGATGCAATATGAGTAGAAAGTCAACATCAGGGGGATGTCAGTTTTTGGGAGAAAGGCTAGTGTCATAGCAATGCAAGAAACAGACTACAGTATCAATCTCCACTGCAGAAGATGAATATGTTGCGGCATCTGCCTGCTGTGCACAAGTTCTCTGGATTCAAAATCAGATGCTGGACTATGGTTTGAATTTTCTAAACACCCCTATTCTGATTGATAATACTGCTGCATATTTTACTGTTAAGAAACCTGTGCAACATTCTAAGACTAAGCACATTGAAATCAGACATCACTTCATCAGAGATTGTAGTGAAAAAGGTTTGATTGAAATGCAAAGAGTTGATACAAGTGATAATTTGGCTGACCTATTCACCAAACCACTTGATAGAACCAGATTCAACTTTTTTTTGAAAGCCCTGGGGATGATCAACTCTGATGAAATCTGATTAAGGATGTGTGCTTGGTTGGGTACCTCTATGTGCTACTTGAATATTTTATTAGAGGTTACACTTGCTGAATATGTTGCTGAATATGTTACTAAGTATGTTAAATGTTATGTGACTTAACTATTTCTATGTGTGTATCTCTGTGATAACTGATTATTTTATTAGAGATTACACATATTGAATATGTTTCAACTAAATGTTATTTAATATGTTTTGATTATGTCACTGTTTTGTTGTTAACTGATAGGTGCTTGAGTAACTATCTGTGCAATTTGCTTGAAATTGATGGTAATTCTTGACTATCATGTTAACTGACCTGATGTTATGATAAGAAGTTTGATCTGTTTAGGTGAAACTGAATGCTTATATGATGCCATGAGTAATCACATGTTTACGGTTACTTGAATATGTTCTTAATCTGATCTTCTGAAATTGTTAAGATAGGATAGACATTGAATGTTAGTACAGTCTGTTTTTCTTGATGATGTTAAGAATGATTAAGATTTAAGTATGTGATGCAACAGTTTGTGTCAAAATGAGTTTTATGTCAAAATTAAGTGATTCATTGAATTTTATAATGAATTTTGCATAAATACTATATTTTGGTCAAAACATGAGCAAGTTGATTAATGGTGAAGAGATATGATAAGATTATTCAGTTCAAGCTTTTAAGAAGCTTAAAAGAAGGATTTTTTTTAAAGGGAAAGTCTCAAGTAGTTATTTTTGCTGAAAATTATTTCATTTGCCCAGTTAGAAGGACATGCACCTGTGTATGTTTGGTCCTTAAATCTCTACAGATTCAAAGGATAGCCATTGACCTGAAAACTGAATGCATTTGGGGCAATTATGACTTGTTTCTTATTTCTTCACTTAAAACTATGTCAATAACTTTGACTTTGACAGGACATATATTCACATGTATCTTTGGTCCTGTTGACCACTTTTGGTCAAAACAGGATAGCCATTAACCTGATAAGAAAGAGATATTGGGGTGATTGAATATTAAACTGTGTTTTTGGGAAATGATAGTACATTGACTACTTAGCTGCTCATATGGAATCATTAGGCAAAAAAAAGGCCTTAGTATAGTCATTAACATGTATGGTTACTTTCCCATGATGATGTAAAATCTAAGGTGATATAAACATAATGAATATGCTAATCTTTATGTGGAGATGCATAGTTGTTTTGCATGTCTCAAGATAGATCTCTCCGAATGATATGGCAGAAAAGTGATTACCCAGTCATACACGAGCCTGTTGTTATTTGGTCAACCAAAATGAAACATCTTTAAATATGACAAAGAACATGCTTAAGAAAATTTGAGAAAATATCAAAAACAAGGGGAAGAATGAATAAATCAACCAAAAGTTGATAAGTGTTTTAAATATTTTATCAAACAAGAGGGTTACAACAAGAACTACAAAGATGTTGGCAAAATCTGTCTCATCTTGAATGAAAGGCATGTTGCTAACTGTAAGTCCAACGTTCAACCTCTATATATGTTTGAATCTAAAAAATACAATAAGTTCTGTCATACAAAAACTATTTTTGACCAAATACAGGAGGTTGGAGTCAAATTGGGGTGATCTGGGGAAAGCCAAATAAGCTTTGAGAAGAGATATGAGGCATCATAGCACAGTGTTGACCATTATTGCATTATGCTCAAATTGAATTTTAATCATATCACCAAAGAGATGAAAATCATGCTAAGTTTATACCTGCTGTTAACCTATCTAAGTTGTCATAATAATGCTGAGAGTGAAGTAATGAGATAGATGCTTAGTCAATATGATCCCATTCCTGAGATCTTTTCAGTTTAATAAAGATATTGTTTTAAAATGAATTATAACTGAAATTTGATCTCTAAATGCACCATTTGCACTTAAACTATGTTCTGAAATGATACATAACTTAGAAATGTCTTTAACAAGTGGTTTAAGTCAAAAAGTGTTGCATTTTGCCTAAAATAGGTTGAATATGTAAGTTCGAGTAAGGTTTGATGATTTATAACCTTCTCGAGCACAAACTGTTTGAATATGTATTTTCGGGTAAGGTTTAACCTTTCCGAGTACAAAACAGTTGATTATGTGTGAATATGTAAGTTCGAGTAAGGTTTGATGATTTATAACCTTCTCGAGCACAAACTGTTTGAATATGTATTTTCGGGTAAGGTTTAACCTTTCCGAGTACAAAACAGTTGTCTATGTGTGAATATGTTGTTTCGGGTAAGGTTTGAAAAATCTCAACCTTTCCGAGTAAGCTTAGTCATTTCTGACTAACTTTATGATTTTCGAGCATACTTTGAAGTGTTTACACTTTTCGGGTAGAGTACACTGTTGCACTCATTTTCCCGAGTAAGCTTGAAGTCTTGAGATGATTATGTGTTGAAATAGCTGTCTTTTAACAAGAAATTCTTGTTTCGAGCAAGCTACGCATGTTATATGCTAGTTTCGAGTAAGCTATGCATGTTATATGCTGATTGTGTTTCCAAGCAAACTTTGTGAACTTGAGTAAGTACACCGAGTAAGCTTTGTGTGAATATGTTGTTAGGAAAGGCTTGTTAATCTTTCCGGGCACGCTTAGATGTTACTGTTTAAGTTTGTCATGTTTCGGGTATGGTTTGAAATGTTGAGTTTCCTCGAGTAAGGACATACCTGATGATTGAATGTGTTTATCCTAGCGAGCTCAGGGCTAACTTAGGATTTTCGAGCAAGCTCTATGAAATTTTAGACTATAGCACACTTAAATGTTTATGTGTTTAATTTCATTTCGAGCATGCTCTGTGATATTTGTGGTTATGATTTCAATGAAATTACAAGTGTTTTCGGGAAAACTTTTTTTTCCGAGCACACTTTATATTTCAGGTACACTTGTGTTCCTTCAATATACTTGGTAATTTCAAACTTTAACTTTCCGAGTACACTGTCTGCTAGAATTTCTTTTCGAGCACACTTTGTACTATATGAAAGTTATTCGGGTATACTTTACATAAGATTGTTGTCCGAACACACTTTACATTTGAAAGAGTGCTCGAACACACTATGTATACAAGCATACTTGAATGAATGCGTTGATTGAATATGTAAGATGGTATGATGAAATTGTTTAGATTCATACTTGAATGAATGCGTTGATTGAATATGTTAGTTAATATGATAAAATTGATTATGATTCTTATTAGGGTTCATGCTAGATAAGTTTTAATTTGAAATTGAGAAATGCTTGAGAAACTTTATCTTTACATACTTTACCATTTTTGGACACACTTTTAAATAGATAAGGAAACCATTCTTGAAATAGATAAGATAGTTATGTGATAAAAGACAAAACATTTTTAAAGATTCTCACTTTATCTGACATGCTAGAAAAACAAAAAAAAAAACAAAATATGCAGACCTTTATTCATAACTCTTTTCTGATAAAGCTGCAGATATGTACCTTACTTTTGACTTAACTCACTTTAAAAGAAGACCTGTATATGCTATTTAAAATTTCAAAATTCACATTTCAAGAGTAACTCACATTTGTGTTTTTGTGCAGATTTCAATATTATTCAAGACAACGGTTTGAATTGAAATATTATTTTTACCTTAATTTCTTTTTACTTTCAGATCTAACTGATAATTTTGTGTTCATTGATGTAACAGAAAATCAGAAATGGATCCAACTCCAAGTAATTCCAATTCCTACAAACATCATCTTTCTGAAGAACTAAAGAAAGCATTGCAATGAGTTCAAACCCTAATGTCTGAGGTTGAGAAGATCTCACCTGCCCCAAAACAGGGGGAGAAAGTACGGAATCAGGGGGAGAATTCGCTGAAGCTTCTCTCAATTTATGAAAAGGACAGCTCAGATGATGAAGCTGACAATGTACCAGAAAATGAAAGGAAGGATCGTGAGGAAAGAAGGAAATTAAAAGGAAAAGAAATTGCACAAGAGGATGTTGAAATTAAGAAAATGGACTTTGAAATGAATACAATGGACTCTGAACTGAACGAATCTGAATCAGAAGCCAAAAGAGTCTATGAGCAAAGAATGACAGAAATTCATGACAGAGAATTTCTGAGTCAAATGTTGTCTGACAAAGACTTTGAAGAACAAGAAAATTTGTTGAAAATGTTTGAAGATGAGAAAAGGCTAAGAGATGAAGTGATGAATAAACAGAGAGTCCCACAAGAAGTAATTGACAACTGCTTAAATGATAAAGAAATTCCAAATGGTGTGCTAGTATCGCTACTCAAGTTGATTAAACAAGAAGAACCCGAGACATAAGTGAAAGAGAAACTAGACACTGTCATTGACATGATTTCAAAGGCTTTAAGCAAAGAAAAGAATACTCAAGACAATGAACTAAAAGATTTGAAATTGAAAGATGATTTGGAACAAGAAGTGGAAATTCAAAAATTCTTAAGCAAATATGGTGGTAAACCAAAATTTTTGATTAAGAATGGAATTCCTTTTGAATATGTAAAATTAATGACAAGAAAAGAGATTTTGAGCAACTTCATGAAAATGAAAGGACAACAGCTGAACTTGAAGAAGGGAGCCGCTCAGTCTCTGGTTGGTAAGTACAATGGAATGTCCAAAAAGATGGATGATCTATCAAGGATGACAGTGAAAGGGAAATTCAATGTAGAGGAATTCTGCAAACAGACAACATCCTTGCTTCCAAAACAAAACAAAACAAAGAAAAGGAAGATATCTGTGGATACTCAGGAAAAACTAATGCAGATGCACTTGAAGATGGATAAAACCCCTGACAAGGTTGTTGCAAAAGGCAAAAATCCTTCTGTCAACCACAATGTTATGCCAAGTGGAATATTCTGTGATTCCAGGACTGAACATCTGAATGTTATGATGGAAAATGGAGAGATTGTGAAGATCTTCTCTAAGATTGACTTCAGAAAATTCAATCTATGGCAATTGAATGTGCTTGTAGCACTGCATCTCTCTGATTCCAAGGAAAGGCAAAGGCCTACAAGTGGTATGCAATCAGAGTTGCTGGATTCTTGAGAGAGCAGCAAAAATTGGACTTTCCATGCCTAAACAAGCATCTTTGGCTAAATTGAAGAATGTTTAGGATTTGCTTATGCAACTTTTGCTTATGTAATTTGATTATGAAATTTGACTTTTAATTTGCTAAGTGTATGTAACCACAGAGTGTTTTGGGTCAGCTGAGGTGTTCCAATCTAGGGGGAGATTGTTGGGTCAAGAATTTGACCCAAATGAGGAGATTTGACCGAAAACGAAGAATATGGAAGATTGGAATCTTCTCAACCTCCTCAGAAACTGCTAAGTATTGAATCCGAGCACACCTTGGACCTTCGAGTAAGCTTTTACTTAGCCGAGTACGAGCTTTTGCCTCCCGGGCAAGGTTTACTTCAAATAGACTTCTTAAGTGGATATCCGAGCTAGGTATGCTTTTTATTGATTTTTCGATTAAGGATCATTGATTTGGCATATCCGAGCAAGGTTCACTTTGTCAAGCAGGATTGTTCTTCAAGTATTTTACTCTTCCGAGTAAGGTATGGTCAACCAAGTCCAAGAAGCCAAGTAATTGGAAGACCGGGCAAGGTATTCTTTAATAATTATGGTCTGAGTATACTTGATGAGTTAATGGAATATCTCTAAGTTATATCGAGTAAGCTTATGCTCAAGTAAGGTATGTATTCTCGAGTACGCCTTATCAATAAGTTATTCAATGACAATGAGCCGAACAGGACCATAGAAGAACAAGGTTGCTCGTAAGGATTTGTCGGGAAAAGTTTGATAAGTCCAAGAAGATTGAAGTCTACTCGGTGAATATTTTACTTGGTAAAATATTCTTTAAGTAAAGTCTACCCGGAAACTGATTCCGAGTACACTTCTATGTTTACCAAGTCTGAAGGAAGGCCGAGTACACTGCGTACTCGGAGACTGAAGTTTAATGAAAAGCCTACCCGGAAGACTTGTTTTACACTTAGTTTATTTTTGAATATGTAATTTGAATATGTACTATCGGATAGGGTTTCTAGAAGGAATGACAGCTGTCTTAGGTTTTCAGGCCTATAAATAGAATAATTAGGGCACGCCGCCGAGAGAGACAGAGAGACAGAATACACACGACACATTAATTGAGAATATTTTGTGTGTGTAACGGCTGTCCGAGGATTCCTTATAAACCCTAAATCGATTATTCCTTTTGTATGACTAACATTATATAAATGGAAATCTTTTGAGTGAATCCTGTGTGTGTCTTCTATCTTTGAATATTCATTGCAACCGTATGTTTGTTATTGATTCCGCCTTTAACAAACGGTCATCTTTCTAAATATAGTAACCCGTCATTAACTCTTTTGTCAACACGATTAATTTTGTGTGAGTTATGACATGATTGATTAAAGATCAGAGCCGAATCAACCATAAAAGTGGGACCTGACAAATTCTATTCCATAAACTTTTCTCACATTTTTGCAATTTCTCAAAAGCTTCTTTTATTTTATTCATCTCGTTAACAGTGTTATCAAAGTAGCTTTTAAGACTTTTGATTTAAAAATCTTTAATCTCACATTCTTCACAAACTAAATTACATTTATCACATTTAAACACATTATGTTGTAGACATACGTGATTTGCCATAAGCGGGTGTTAATCAATCTTTTCAAATTTTTCCATGTTTTCCTCTCTAAGATCCTTTTCTTGAGATTGAACTTGATCTTCATCCAGTTGTTCATCTTCTTCCCCAAAATCAATCTTCCCATGAGGTACTTCTTCTTCACTGAACAAACCTGCAAAACTTTCTATAATATCAGGTGGAAAAATAAATTGAAAATAATCAGAGGGAATATGATGAATCCTTTCATATGTGCAAGTATCAACATCCTCAATCTCTTCTTTGATTTCAGGTACAACTTGCTCACCTATCACCTCAGCTGCCTCAACTACCTCTTCAACCTGCTTTAATTTTTCATCAGCAACATCTTCAAAGACCTCAGCAACATTTCCTTGTTGAACATAGTTGTTCCAGTTGAAAACCTCATCCACTTTAGCAACATGGTATGCTTTTAAAGTTGATGCTTCAGCTTCCATTGGTTTCTTTCCAGCATCAGACGATTTGTTAGGAGAAATATGATGGTAACTAGCTTGCCTATTGTAATCTCTTTAATACGGATTGGCATTACTCTTACCAACTTCCTTGTTTGTACACTCCCTGTTGAAATGCCCCTTTTCCTTACATCGAAAGAATTTCACTTTGGATTTATCAAAACCCAAATTTGAAGATGTACCATTAAGACAATTTTTTCCAGTAATTTCTTTGAACCTTTGACCTCTTCGGATGACACTCGCCATGCACCATTTAATCTCAAGCATTTCCATTTCCTCAGGATCTATTCGATCATAATATTCATATGTTATGTTGTAATTTCCCATTCTTCCAACAACCAAACCTTCATTTGACTTCAATACAGATCCAAGAAATGTCATATGCTTTTTGACAATGTCAGCAGTTAAACCATTTGAATTCTTGATAGTCACAACAATGTTTCAATGTAAAACCTCGGGATTTTGGTTCTTCAGCGAAGTTGTCTGATTAGTAGGCAAAGTTCTAGAATAGCTACTTGAGTATTGTTGAGTTTGAGTAGCTTGAGATCCTCCCAATGAGTTTCTCACAAATGCAGCTCTTTCTGTGTAGAAAGCGGTTTGAATCTTTGGACTAGATGTAGGATTATTATAGTAAAGCCCAATATCTTGCACATCAAACTCTTCATCTTCTGTTTCTTCCTCGACTCTAATTCTTGTGTCTTTAGCTTCTCAATGAATCTAGCAAGAGTGAGACGTGCATAAGCAAGAAGATTTGATTGTTGAATCATGATAAATGTCTCCCATTCTTTAGGCAAAGCAACAGCTAATTTATCAATGTATTCATGATCAGGCCTATCAATCCCCATCCTTTTCATTTCCTTAACCATATGACAATATCTTTCAACCAGTTGACCAAATTTATCACCTTTTACCAAGGTAAAAATATCAAATTCTTTCTTCAACAATGCCATCTTGGAATTTCTCATACCGAGATTTCATTTATCCTTGTTAAGCAGTGCTCTCCAAATAGAATAACAAGACCCATTATGTTGTAGCATTTGAAATATCTCAGCCTTGAGAGATTGTTGAAATAGATTCAACATCTTTTTCTCTCGAATAAACAACATTTTATCAGCCTCATCAACTTGTGACAGTCGATAATTTGTCCCGTTCTCATTCTTATGAATAACATATTCCTCTTCAACAACCAACCATGTGTCATAAATTCTAGCTTGCACCTGAACTTCAAATTTATCCGCCCATTTTGGATGATCTTCCATTCTAAGAAGTTTTGGTGGCTTGTTAGCAGTACCCATTTCATTATCAAGATTCAAACATTGAAGATGAGTTGACGGTTGTGACACAAACGCGTTAAAATTATCCATTTTGTACAAACTACCTCAAACTGACCGTATATGTCCAAACAACCACGTATATGTTCATTCAAACGGATAACCCTTGGTCAACAGATAACTTAGGTCAAGTGATAACTCAACTTATATGGTGGATAAGACTTATTCGGACGTATATGTCTTATACACAATGAATGTACTTATCCTCTACAGTAACTGTGAAACATAATTTTGCAATTACGATGATGCAAATAATCTTGTTTTGAGCTGGAATTTGGTAGGATTGATTACGAACGGTAGACAACCATAATATGTAAAAATCAAAAGTTTTTGACGGTGAAAACATGTTGAATTGTGAAATCAAGTTGATGTGAAGGACATTGATGATCAAATCCTCAAATCTTGTGAAATTTTAAGTAGATATGAGCCAAAGCTCTGATACCACTTGAAAGTACGCAAACGTATACGGATCGAAACACCAAGTTTACAATTTACTATATAACATAATGTGTGGAAAACATTATGAGTTAAAGAACACAAGATGATTTCACTTTCTAATATACTTTATATTCACTTCAAATCAACAGTACAAAGATATGACAAATCAAGCTTAGTACAAGAATGAATAACTAACTAACAATGGACATATATGTCTAGTATTTATAGACATACCATATTCAACGGATAATACTTATCCGGCGGATATGACATATCTGCCGTATAAGTACTTATACGTTGACATTGTACATATACGCCACTTTACACATTAAGCATATTTCAAATACAAAATACAAGATCTTAGCACTAGACAGTATGTACTAACATGGTAACATGATGAGCATATAAATTGAATGCTCATCTTCCACATTCAATACACCTTACACACCATTAAATTCACTTCACCCACCTCATTTCACCAACATTAATAAGGAAATTAACCCGTCCATCCCACCCTTGAAGATTAAGGAGATTAAGCTTGCAGAAGAAGTCATTTGCATCAAAGATTTTTCATCCAAATTGATTAAATAGTTTAAATTTTATCATGTTTGCATCTATTACTTTGATAGATGACATCATGTTTATTATTTCCTAAGCTTTCATAGTATTATCTTGGTTTATAAGGAATCTTAATTAAAGTTTAATAATGTTGGTTGAACATGTGATCGGTTTTTAATAAGTAAAGGTTATGTTGTTGTTATCACTAAATGAGGAACGTTAAAATACTCTTAAAAGATACCCAAAGTGTTAAGCTTGGCGATAAGCCGAGAAATTTCTTTTCTTGTGAGGCCTTGGATTACTTTAAAATAGACACCAAATTCCGAGTTTGACGATAAGCCGGGGAATTCCCACTCTTGTAAGGGCTTGGTTGATAAATTAAACAACTTTAAAAGAGAAACCAAGTACCGAGCTTGATGATAAGCTAGGGAACTACCATTCTTGTACAAGTTTGGTTGAAAAAAAAAAATCCTAATATTGACATGGATCAAGTGAAATATTAGTGGTAATAGATCATCTTAAAAGGAGAATGATTGACAATGTTGTGAAAACGGATTGTTAACATTCATCCACTAAAATCAGTTAATTACTTGTCAAGTAAGTGTGCAACATAACCAATTTTACCAACTATTGGGTGGTTATCACATGAGTTCTAATTGTTCAAGAGTTGTATGGGTTAACAATCGATAAGTCAAGGTTAATCATTTACAACTTAACTAATCTTAAAAATCATGTATAATACAAAGGATATTTTTACTAAATATCAAGGACAATTTACTTAGTAATTTAAGAGATTATCTCATTTTTAAAGTAAGTTATTATATTGATATTTATTACAAACCACTTGCTAACATAAAATGATGTTTTAGTGGAGGTCGTGAAGTTATGCATGGTTCTTTATTTAATTATCATGGAATAACATGACTTAGAAATAAGGTGTTATTCTCACATTTAATCACCATAGCAAATTCATATCACATGTTTACCAAATAACTGTTAAACCAAGTTAAGAGGAGTTTCAACCAGGATGATATACTTTTATCCTTGATCATCTATTTAAAAATATAAAAACCTATTTTGTCTTCTAATTTATGTCTTTAATTTTCTTTTAAAACTCACTTGTCAAACCAAAGCCAATATGATATTTACTTCCGGTTAAAATAAATACAATTATTTAGTAGTAAAAATCAAACAGGTGTATCCGTGGATTAATACTTGGTTCTTACCTGTACTATTCTACATAAATGATAGGTACACTTGCATATTTGTGTGTGGTTTAGTTAAGATAATAATCATTTTTATAAGTTTAAAACTTGACATTATGTGAACAACCTTTTGAAAAAACAAACACCTTTTTCTATGCCACCCAACACACATCAGGAGTCAAAACATTATGTGTACCACTGCGTCTTTCATGTTACAACCAAAAGTCATAACAATAGAAAGAAATGAGGTGTAACGAGAAGTCAAAAACACTAGTCCACGTATCATCATGGCTTTCATGTTTCCAACTAACAACATTAATATGGATGTCACCGGAACACTTACAAAAATTACTTAAAGTTGTTGACTCGTATAACATGGGTTTGCTTTGGCCTATAAGGTACACACTTTGATTCAATCCTCTCTGGTATCACATTTGATTCTCAGAATCCTTTTGTCCCTTTTTGTCAAAGGATTGAATCATAGTGTTTTACATGCCTTTCACCCAAATTCACGGGCATCGGTCTCACAAAACCCAGATAGTTCTTAAATGTGCTATAACATCTCATTAAATTAAAATTTAATCTCACCATATATTTGATATGAACATCCTATAAAATAGGGATATGCTAAAAATATCGATTGATAAGGGCATGGGGATACGCCGCTGGTACATCCTATATATAAGTGTCCTTATCATGCCTTCCGTTTGTAGCGTTATTTGGGTCACCTGAAGATCGGTGTTATTTTTTTTATAAAAAAAATCTCTTGTCACTTACCTTATTTCTTTATGTTATGTTTTTCAATAATTTCAGGACGAAATTTTCAAAAAGTTGTGAATCCTGTAACATACGTTACTTTTCAAATTCGAAACCCGGCCCATTTTAAACTTATGTATAAACCGAAGTGTATGCTATTAATAATGGAACGTATTTATTGAACCATTTGGAGATCATATATATAGTTTTTTTTTAAAAAAAAGAAAAGAAAAAAACTAGATGGTTAATATGTAGATCATAGTTTTGTTATAATATGAATTTTGGAGGGCTAATTCTGACAAATATAAAAAAACTTGTTTTGATTCTAGAATGTCCATCGTGTTTGACCTCCATTATTTCCGGCGCCAATTCCGGTGGCCATTACATGTTTCTCGAGGAGATTTTAATGCCTAATTAACTACCAAAACAACTAATTGATTATGCCAATCAACTCGAACAGCTAATCGAGCAAGTCACACACGCTTTCTGACTCTAATTTCATGGGTTTTCCAAAATTATGAACCGCGTTAGTAACCCTATAAATACATATGGTTTTTTTCTCGTTTTGAGGACACCACTCTCGAATCCTCCTCTCTTCTCTGAATAGCCTCCCGTCCTCTATGCTAGGAAAGCTCCGTCGCTACCGCTAGATCTTTCGACAAACCGCCTTTCATCGAACTCGAACATCACCTGAGGTAATACTATGGCCACCCTTTTTTTTGAAAATGATTTTTGGGTTGGTCAAGGGAGGTGACCTTCATCTGGTTTGGTTTTGATCATGGTATTATACTATATATGTATTTATATATAATATATATGTATTCTAATAAAACAAAACCCAACAAGTTGTTTGTAAGAGGACCGATTCCATATTTTTTTAGTCCATTCCTTATTAATTTCTTTTATTATTATTATTATTATTATTATTATTAAAGGTTTATTGGTTTTGAAATAATAAAAAAAAGTGTCGAACTCAGCGCTAAAAAAACATGATATGATCTAAACCAAAATATTTTTCTTTCTTTCTTTTTTTCTCACACTTTTAGATATGTTTGTATTATTTAAATAGTTTATTTTCAGTTTTAAAAACTTTGTTTTTTTAGAAATTATGTTTAATTCATTTATACCTTATAAGTCATTGTGATTACAAACTGTTTGAAATGCGATAAACATTTATAGTAACTAAGAATGCTCTAATGAATAAGTCATAAAATATTGTTTCATTCAGCTGTTGTCAAATAAGGAATAAAATTTTAAACCCCCATGATTATCGTAGGTCCCCACAACGTTACTTCTAGAGCAAGGATTTTTCTCTCTTGGTAATTGCGCTTCGTCATTAAGCCTTCACCTAGACAACCTTACAACCTTAAGAACTTTTCACGAGGATCATTTAGAACTTATCATGTGAGTTTACATATCGCCCCTTTTCCATCTTTTATATTTTGGGGGTAGCATGTATGCTTTATTTTACTCATTTTTATTCCACATCTATTCAAAACACAATTCAATATATGTTTATGTATGATTATTACATGCTCTATGATAATTCTCTATGATAATGCTTTATGTGCTTAATTGTTTATTTTATGATTGGTGGTTGGTATCTCATCCTCATCTATCCTCATCTAGTATGATCTTACATTTACCCAAGTACATGATTTCGAATCAATGAGAACGGGTCCACATATATTTAGTTGTTTACATTTTCATAGAAATTGTAATACTCTTCATTAGCATATGAATTGTAGTTTTTATCTATATATGTATCTTTAACTAAAACCTATGTATTCTCACCAACATTCGTGTTGACAAAATCTATTTTTATACATGCTACAGGTACAAGTAATTTACATTGATCAAGGTTGAAGATATTAGTTTTTACTCTAGGATATTTATCTCAAACAATAAATATGATGTAATTGTTTTGATTATTATAATTGTGTACTTGTTTTGATATTAATGAACTAAATAATTATTTTCACTTTAAATAGTGTCTTTCGAGCTACTGTCCAATTAATATGTTACGCTCCTGCATGTTCCGCCGCCTTTGGTCGGGGTGTGACAGATTGGTATCAGAGCCGAATGCGCTCTAAGATAGGTGGGTAGATATAACGACCTAGTAGCATGCTTAGGGTCCTATTCTTGATATGCCTTAACGTGTTTGCACCCTGAATTATATTATTGATTGCAGTACATTAAATATTATTTAATGATTTAGTATTATTCTTGTACACAAAATCACACACTTAATCCGAGGCTATGGCTCACTCTCAAAATTGTTTTCAAAACTTTAAGATGATTTTTAATAAAAATGAGAAATTCCTTAAGAAATCCCGCCTTTTTACTCCCCTCTCCTTGAGGATGATTCGTGGGACGGATATGTAGTAACTGTAAGAGGGAAGCACTTGTTTATCGAACCCTTGACACCAAGGCTTGTGAGCCTAAGGAAGTGCAATGCGCATAAATCTCAATCAACCCGAGACCTGGTTGCCTTCCCGGAGTGTTCGGTAAGGGTGTGGAACTTACTAGGCCAAAGCGTATCACACCAAACGTACCTGAATATGCTACCCTCATTGTATCAAACATGGTCATGTGACGATCACACTCTGAAATCAACGATGAGATTTTGTTTAAATTTTCTTTTTATTTTGTTAAGAATGAAAATTTTTTTTGTCAAATTATTAAATTTCATCGATCTTCTAAGGGTTAAGGTAATAAAAAAAAATTTTCATGAATTTTCACAAAACTTGAAATTTCACATAGTTATACAACTTTCTTTTTTTTTCCAAAACATAATAAACTTTTCACGTGTTGTCATTGTAGCATGTCTTCTTCCCGCCTTATCAACCGTAACCGTCGCACCAGCAACTCGGGCCGTAGCATGTCATCCCGCATCGCCAAGGGAATTGTGGAAGCCCTCCCAACAATCATCTCCCAATTGCAAACTGTGAATGCTTCTTCATCATCCACTACTCAGAACCCAATTGCTTACCCCCTCAAACAATTCAAGAGTGCCAACCCGCCCGAATACCACGGTATCGACGATTCTACCGTTCTCCTCCAACCGTTCGAATAGATAGAGAGCATATTCCTCCAATGTGAATGTCCCGAGGACAAGAAAACCAATTACGCCTCGAGCAAGCTTAAGAAGAATGCCCTCAATTGTTGGAATGGTGAGAAGCGCACGCTTGGCGCTGAGGTTGCCATGGCCTTGCCATGGGATGACCTCAAGAAAATTATGTTCAAGAAGTTTTGCCCGAAACATGAGATTCGGATGTTAGAAGAGGAATTCCGGAATTTGAAACAAGAAAGCGGTAATGACATCGCCTATAATGATCGTTTCCATGAACTGAGCCTTCTCATTCCCCACATGGTCACTCCAATTGAGCGTGCAATCGACAAGTACATCTCGGGTTTGCCTATGGAAATCCAAGACTCCGCTCTAAGTCGTGACCTTCAAACGCTCCATGATGCCATCACCCTAGCCGGTACCCTCACCGAGAACCACGTTAAGGCCGGGACCTTGACGCGGAAAAATTCCAAGAAGCCCAATGATAAGCCTACATCCGAGTCCACCAAAGAACCTAAGCCCGAATCTCCCAAAACACAATTCAATATATGTTTATGTATGATTATTGCATGCTCTATGATAATGCTCTATGTGCTTAATTATTTATTTTATGATTGGTGGTTGGTATCTCATCCTCATCTATCCTCATCTATTATGATCATACATTTACCCAATTACATTGATTTCGTATCAATGAGAATGGGTCCACATCTATTTAGTTGTTTACATTTTCATAGAAATTGTAATACTCATCATTAACATATCAATTGTGGTTTTTATCTATATGTATCTCAACTAACACTTATGTATTTTCACCAACATTCGTGTTGAGAAACTCTATTTTTATACATGTTACAGGTACAAGTAGGTTACATTGATCAAGGTTGAAGATATTAGTTTTTACCTTAGGATATTTATCCAAACAATAAATATGATGTAATTGTTTTGATTATTATAATTGTGTACTTGTTTTGATATTAATGAACTAAATAATTATTGTCACTTGAATTAGTGTCTTTCGAGCTACTGTCCAATAAATACGTTACGCCCCGGCATGTTCTGCCGCCTTTGGTCGGGGTGTGACGCATAATATATACAAGGTCGTTACGTATAACCACCTATCCTATTGTCTTGGCTCTGATACAAATTTGTCACACCCTGACCAAAAGCGACAGAACATGCTGAGGCACGACGGATTGCACATGAACATGATGACACTATTAAAATGACAATATTTAATCAACTCATGCATTTAACTTAACATCAAATACAACACACCTTGCTAATTACAAATAAAAAAAAGTATATGAAAATAAATAGTTCATTTCACTAATAACCTAACGATCCAAAATAAAAATAATGTCTTCAAATCTTCAATCAACCAATAATCAAACTGGTAACGTTGCTTAAAATATTTTTTCCAACACCTATTTTGGTGAGCATTTCCATGATATTTGTATATATAATATGAGATAAAAATCCACAGCTCTTATGTGAAACCGTAAATAATAATGACAATTAAAGTATATAAATCAAATAAATGAGGCTTGATGTGCTAAAAGCGGTTTATAAGAACTTAACCTAACCTAGACACTCTAGTTTAAATTATAAATCTAGACTCTCCTAATGCTAGACCACTAGACAGGCAAATGTACCTATCAACTACAGTAAGGCCTAAAGAAGTCAGGATATCGAACCCAAAGGACACTAGCGACACCTAAACTAGACATTGACTAAGAAGTTAATGATTTTACTGATTAAATGACTCACTACTTAAACTAAAAACCGACACCCTTAAGAATTCTAGAGGATCTCTGATCATTCTCCGGGTGTGACCTACAAGGAAACTAAGGAGCGTTTAAACTTACCGGTTTGTTAGATTACCTGTCAGTCTGTCAAACAATACTAAAGTACCTTAAAAACATATTACATGTCAGTATCACTATCTTAATATACCCTAAAGTGAAGATACGGAATTACAAATAAACTAGGGAAATCTAGGAAACCTCATGTCAGAGCGTTCTAGCCTAAACACCTAATCCCAAGGACAACCCGACTATCTATTACCTCTCAGTCTATAGATAGTAGAATATAAAGTTGTAACAAATCACCAACCAATCCTATGTTTTACTACATCTAGTAAAACCATAAAATAATAACAAACACACAGTTAGCGACCTAAACATGTAACCATAACTGAAAGACATTCAACAAAACACATGCGTAACAAATATTGATAATAAATTAAAACTAGATACGCAAACACATCAAATACATTGTAAGCAGGCTCTTTAATTTAGTATTTATCCAATACTAGATACCAAAAACCAAGAAATCACCATTGACTCAACAAATATTCATCAAAAATCTAGCTAGGGGGTTTAGCCAATAATCATGAACCAAAAACAGATAAGACAGATAATACAGTTCATTGTAAAACAAATAAAATGATTCAGTTACTAGCCTGCGAACTTAAATTAATTGACATGTGTGTTTGGTAGCTTAAATTAATTGACGAGTTAGCTTGCTTTCTTGCTTAATTTCGATTTAGCTGTAAGTGCTTTGACTTCTCACCTAGGTGTGTGCTTGCTTCCTTAAATCTTTTTTTTTCTCTTGTAGTTGTGCAACTCTTCAATATCAGGCTGCTTTCTTACTTGGTTTTCTTCTATTCGACCCCACAAGCAGCCACCAATGCTCTCCTCACGTGTGCCTGCCTTGTTTTTCTTTGTTGGAAGCCTCTGTTTCTGACTTCCGAGCCCCCCACCTCCAGTAGGTTAAAACTATTTTTATATTTGAAGCATGTCACAAGACTTAAGTGGGCTATTCACTTAAATTATAGGCCTCCAAATTGTTTGTAATAAATTAATTTTAGAACATTTGAAACCAAAATAAAACTCTCAATTGTACTCATTCATTTCGTTGCCTGAAACCAGTTACCAATCTCAGAGTCTTACTTCGATTCTTGTGGCCCCAAAACTCCATGTTAAATAACTATCCAAAGCAAATATAACGTTGTATTAGTATATATGCTTTGAAATCAAACTGAATTTTTTTTCAATGTTACACATTAGTTTAGTGAGATACTTTATTCAATGTATATAATAATAATAATAATAATAATAATAATAATAAATAATAATGACAGGGTGGACTATTCAATCATTTATATCAAGCTTAGTAGAAATACTTCTTTGAAATACTTATATAACTCATTGAAATTCAAATGTGAACCAATAAGAAATATTATTTCATAAAAACTATCTCAAAACAACTCAAAGTGTAGAGAATACTTATATAACTTATATATAGCTGAGACCACATCAAGGCTCCTTTCTAATAGATAAAAACTACCAAATTACAAGGAGGTGCGTATGATCATACTTATTAAGGGTGAGGATCAGGCCAACCAACAAAAACAATAAATGTTTAGCAATTAATCATATGAGGCATATAACACACAATCGGGCAATTATTATAAGTAACACATAAATAGAGTTTGCGGTTTGAGGATTTAAGTCTTAAATCATTTTTGTTTAGCTAAGTATGCAAGCTACCTCCAACGTATTAAAGAGAAAACGGGAATGAAATTACTCATTTGGAAAGAGTGTCGTTGATGAAGAAAACATATAATAGTATCTTCAAGAAAGAGAGTCCGACAGTTTAAAGTGTGTGGTTTAGATTAAAAGATCTTGAGTTAATATTAAGTCTCGAAAAAAGAATATAAATGTTATAATAGTTCATAAACATACAAGGGTTGGATTTTCAGGAGTTTAAGTTATATTATACGAAATGCGGTAAAATAAAGAATGTATAAAATAAAATGAATTTTAACTGAAACCGGGTCTTTGTTGTTTAGTTTTACTCAACCTTTGTTAAGTTTTACATAGGGGAGTTGGTTTTGTGCTAGTGTGCATGATCCCGCTAATGTAAGCATCAAGGTCCGACTTTTATGATTTGTTCAGTTTAGTCGTTCGGGACTTAACAAGTTCCAAATCCACATCCCACTTACCAAAATGATTAAATATAGGAATGAATTCAATAAAATTAGTAGCTTCAACAAGTTTAAGATTTTGTTAGTTAAATTCTCAAACTCGGGTTTAAACGAGTGTAAGTTGGCCCGGTCTTAGTATAATACCAAGTTTGGTTTCAAAATGCCATAACCTTAGAAATATAAGTAATTTAAAGTGAAACATAAATTAACAAGGTTAGGAAAGATTATTGATGGTTTGAACGGTGACTAGCTCGTTAAGATGAGTAGTTCTACTTTTACTCGGTTTTTACCCGAAACTTGGTTTAAGCCAAGATTTGTGCCAACACTTCCAAAATTTTAAGCAATATGAGAAATATAAAGTAAACCATAACTAAAAAGATAGGTTGAACTTTTGATGGTTTGAACATTGACTAACTTGTTAAAACAAGTGTTCAGTTTTACTTGGGTTTTACCCGAAACTTGGATTCAAGCAAAGATTTGTTCTACATTTCCATATTAACAATATAATAACTAAAATATAAAAAAAATCAGATCTAAAGTGTTTGATGAAACATGGTGGCTTAAAAGTTAATTAAAGTGCTTAAACGAGTGTTCGGTTTGGTTTCGTCCTTGACTCGGTATGAAACCGAGGATGGTTACCAAATGTCCAACACCATAGACCTAATATATAAAAGAAAACTCGTATTTAGAATGTGTCATATCACATGGTTGCTAAGTTAATTAAAATGTTTAAACGAGTGTTCGGTTTTAGTTTGGTCCTTGACTTAGTATGAGACAAATGATGGTTACCATATGTCCAAAACCATAGAACTAAAATAGGGTAAAATTTCCAGATCTAAACTCAAACAAGAAAGTCAAGCGAGGAAACTTCCTGAAAAGGACCAAACAGGCCTAAAATCCACAAATATGTGTTTGAAGGTTCAAAAACCTTAAATAAAGATGAAAATTGTTTTCTTAACATAAAATAACTTGGAACAACTAAAGGATCAAAAACATATACCCGAAACGGATTGAATGCAAGATTCAGTTCCGTTGACTTTTAAAGTCAAACTTCAAGTAAAACTAGCTAGAACAACTTGCAAGATCAAACAATTTGGGAGAAGAAAGTGAAGATGAGCAAGCGAAATGGATGAGATTAAGGGGGTATTTATGGGGAAGATCAGGGTTTGAGGAAATGGATAATGCGTTTGCCCAGCGGATAAATCATTGCACTTTGTTGCTTTTATTTAAAATGATTTTTGATTTAAATAAATTATTTCCAGAGATAGCAATATGTTTGGAGGGTTCTAGAATAATTTTGGATTAAGTCTTCGTCGGTTTGGATGGTTAAAACAGGAGTTCAGGCCTTAAACGAACCAAAACTAGTTGTTGACCGACCAAACACGTGGGTCGCGCCACACGTAAGGCTGAGGCCTGCCCTATGCTCCTCGCAGGGTGGTGGTTATTGGCCAATTTTGAATTTTGGTAGTTTTAGTCCATGTAGTTCGTTTTGGGTCGTGTTGAGCATAAAATAAGTGTTTTAAACACCGTTAAAGACTTTGAAACGAAACGACATGTATGAAACATGATTACAACATAAAATTCATTATTTTACTAATATCAAAGGATCCAAAAATAAAACAGGCCGTGTTTATAACACAAATAGGAATACAAAATGACTCGAAAATGACAAATATCAGACTACCACCTTTGCCTGCTCGTTCCTCTTTACATAGACATGACAGTTTCAAGTCCACATTTTGTAGTGTGCCTTTATAATGCACGAGTAGGTGAGAATGTTGGGATACTATACATGTCACCATGTGCGGTTCACATAGCCACATAGCCACATATACTCACATGCATACAACTTTACTTATTTTCAGTAAGCATGAATTATATGTAACATATACATATGTTGTGTGAAGCTAACTAGACAATTGCATATCTTTGGTTCCCATAATCATTAAAACATCTATTTGATACACATTACTTTAAATTTCCTTTTTCCATTATAATATATCTATATATAATGTTTTTTTCAACATGAAGACCTTAATTAAATGTGGGCCTAAAGCCCTAACTTGATTTCGTTGGCCCACAGGCATGCCCTAAAGACAACTATATGTCCTATGTTCCTGTCTCGAGTCTCGGATCGATTACCGAACCCAATTCATCATAAGCATAGGTGGTTTAGGTTTAAACACTTGTTATGTGAAGGCATAAAATCTTTAAGCCAATGCTCTAATACTAACTTGTAGCACCCAAATTTCTCAAAAGCAAATTTAATACTATTTTCATGAATTTTCAAATCAGTCCCGTAAGTTACAATTCTAAAACACCTTTAGCATAAAAGGTTGAATAAAAGTAATGCTTTAATTACAAACACTACAAAATTAAAGGTTTAGCGTGAGTGATTTAACACATTATAATTATAATAAAAAAAATATAAAGAAGATACCATTTTGATCTTCAACATAACATCTTCATAATCATTTATCCCTCACTTTTGGCCTAATGGTAGGAGGCTTATGCTTTCCAGTGGAGTCTCAAGTTCGAATTCCACTTGTGTCACTTTTAGATGGATATTGGCAATATAGGATTTCAGCTAGGCCTTGTGTAAAAGCTTCCGGTTCGAACCCTGAGCCCACACGGGTTTTCATCCCACAGTGTGTTACGCTAGAGAGTTCTGCTCTTGTTGTCACACCCCAACCCACAGCGGAATTTCCGGGGCGTGAACTGATTGTCCACAGCTCTTAAGGTATTATCACGCAACATTGGAAATTTCAATATCTATTAAATAAAAATTCAATTAAAACAAATTATTCAAATACAATATCCAAAACACCAAGAAAAGATAAATCATAAAACAAATGTCTTGTTAAATTTATCTTACTTTATTCCTAAGTGATCTTTCAAAACTTGAACTAACTTCACATCACACAATAACCTGCATATACGTTAAAAATAAAGTAGTTTTGTCAACACAATGTTGAGAGAGCAACACACCAGTTTAATGTACATATAATATAAAAATAAATGTTTACAACAAGTCAAATGAGAATAACAATTTAACCAATGAGCAAAGATAAATGAGATTGTGTGAAACACGATGGCTACAACGACTGACGTATGATCATACTATTCTGGGATTATGTTGGACCTCTCCGAATGCGATTCACAATAAGCATGTAAGCAAGTAACAAGTATGGTACAAAATTGTTAACACAAATGACAATAGTTGTAGTTTGAGTATACATAGTAAAGAAATAATATATTGACGCATATGTCCCCAAAACATTGAAAGCGGTAAAATAGGGGAATGTGGTAGTCACCTCAATAGACGAGCAAAGGTGGAATAGAATACTAAGAATGAATATTCGCAGAAATCACACGTTAACGATAAAGCCTATAAAGGGAATACGGATACACTAAGTTAATGAGCTAAATCGATTATGAAAGCTCGATAACTATAATTATTATTGTATTAATATTATACTCTTCTTAATCATAATTAATATAATTATATATAAAGATATTATATGTAAAATTATTAGTTTATTGAATTATATATAAATTATATTATAATATTTTATTATATAAAAGTAAAATACATCTTCAAAAATATTATTAGTTTGTATATTTATAAATAAAGTTTACTTTATATATATATATATATTAAGTCATAAATATTAGATTTCCAAACCCGAGTTTCCGGTTCCGGTTTGCATGTACCGAAAACCAAAGAACCAAACCGTGAAAACCAAAACGACTTTTATAACCCCATATAAAAAAAAGTTTTTTTGTTAGATTTATGTATTGTAACTTCTTTTTGAATGTTACATAATTTTTAAAAAATTAATCCCTAAGTATTAACACGTCCTTTGTATAGTATGTGTAAATCCACCGCTTTACTTCCTTGAAACGATGATATACTTAAATTTGTGATAGATTCAATTACCACTTATTGCTAAAACCTACCCAAACTCAACACCACTCACCCATCTGCAAGACATGTACCTAACCATTTATCTCAATCATATGTTTAACCTCATGCTTCAAGTCTACTAACATTGTGGTGAACTTAGCACACTTGCCATACTTTGGAAGGACTAACTTGTTTCCGCCATGCAATACCCTAACCCCGCGTCCTTTGTCGACCTTATACGATTTTTCGGTTTCAATACTTAGACTTTTACAAAACTCATCAAACTCGCCTACATTTTCTTTTGCATATTTTTCTACATTTTATTTCTTTTACTAACACCTCGTACCAAATCCCAAATCCTTAGTTATTTTAGTCTTCAGTCAAATTGAATTTCTTTAAAAATAATTTATTACCTCTATTATTACTATTATTATTAAAGTTATTAATATTACCATCATTATTAATATTACTACTACTATTTTTATTAGTACCATCACCGTCACCATCATTATTATTATTACGGTAATTATCAATATGATTATTATTAGAATTGTTGTTATTATTATTATTGATATTAGTAATATTATTATTACTAGTATCATCGTCACTACTATTATATAATAATATTTGAAGTAAAATATTTGCTTCAAACAAGTTTTGAGCCCTTTTGAAACTATTTTTTTATTCAATAATATTTTTATTATTATTGTGATATAGTAATATTATTATTACTAGTATTATTTTCATCTCTAATAATAATGTAATTATTATTTCAAATCGTATTAAAAGTAAACTTTTTGTTTCAAACAAATCTTAAGCCCTTTTGAGGCTATATTTCCTTCAAGAAGTCAGGTTATTTGACAATCTTTTTCCTAGGCAGCTGGCCAAAAGAAAACATTTATTTTTATGTTAAGGATTTCATAAAATTCTCAAGTTTTAGCGCTAGTTAAAAACCTTTTGCCTAACTAAAATAGAATAATCTTATTTCACCATGAGATATAAAAACACCACGATTTACAACCGATGTGATATATCCCTTCCCTTCTTTCCCCTTCGTTAACGCCAATGAGTTTCGGATATGAAATCATGGCACCACCTTCCACGGCAACCTTCATGCCACAAACAAACCTATATTCGAGAAGACAAGCGTCGCAAGCTACATTTACTTTTCTTTATTTTTCTCTTTCACGTATGTTTCGAACTTACCCAAAGTGACTTTTACATCCACTTCTTTAGAATATTGTTTACGTAGTTTATTTTGATTGTCCATTGATTTTGGATCCATATTCGTTTGTATTTTTACGAAATGTAAATTCGTACATCATACTTATTTGCTTTGCTAAATTGGGTTACGTTGTTATTTCAAATCTCGTGGTCTATGACCCATTTTTTCTTAACAATACCCGTTAAGTGAAAATTGAGACTATGAATATATATGTGTACATAACTACCTAATAGAACATGTTTTCATGATATTTTTACATTTGAATATTTGTGACCGACTCTCTCTTAGTAAATTAGTTTACTTTGAACCGGAATTGTGTCCCATGTACATGCTGAGTTTATGTTATGTTATTTATTACACAAATTGTTTTGGATTATTCATTTACTTCTCTTCCACGCAATGTTTTATTTGAACCATTTGTTTGTTCGTGATTTCATCAATCTGAGACAAATGCGTTATTTTGCTTTAAAAAAAAATTCAATTGTTTACTTTGATAAACTCAAGGTTATTATTGGAAATTTTCTTTTTATAGACCTATTTGATTTTGATATTAAAATTTCGTTCACCCATTTCACTTTATTATAAATTTACATGTTCGTAAGATGTAATTGTTTATTCATCTCAATGTTGTCGTTAGTTACGTTGTGTTAGTGCACGGTTTCGGTGTCTATAGCGATCGAATAAGTTATAGGCGGTTTAGTCTTTGTATTTAATGTATATTGTAAATAGCCTATAAATAGGGAGTTCATGCTCATAATTTAGTAGAGAACTTGTACATAGTTTAAGTTATTCTCTCCATAACTTATCTCCACCATAATGTATTTACTCCATATTTATCAATAAACTATTATATTTAAAGTATCGATTTCGTGTTTATGCATCGGATTAGCGGCTAGATCTTGATCTCTATGATGTTCTCTCACGTTGAATATTATTCGTTAAACTTTTTGATATTTTGATATATAACAGTTTCGTTTATCTAATCTATTCTCGAACCCAATGCGTTATCAAATTTACATGTTCATATTTCGTTGGTTAAATGCTACGTTTACCTACCACATTATTCTCGATCCCAGTATTTCTATTACATGTTACGATGGTTATAATTCTAAATGTTTCGTTCTTTAATTTCATTACCTCGTTATTTCGTTTTAAACATCGTTCACTTGGTTTAGACACAATGATTCTACTTACTTGACTTAGTGTTTTAACGTTATCCTTGGCCTGAACGGTTTATTAATGTGTTTTGTAATGTTTTTACCCTTTTTAATTCATTATTTTTTTGAAGTTCTATATGAGAATATTTTTTTTCTTTATCGAAGGTCCATGTCTTAAAACCACACAATAAATCAAGTTATATGGATCATCCGACGATAGAGGTAATTACGGGTCGACACGTAATTATCAAAGTCCTCGCATGAAAAATATAATAAGTACGGTTGTGTAAAATAACTCGGAACTTGGAATGATTTTTGGAGAACGGGGCAAATACAATATGATAAGGGGATTGTGGATACGCCGCTGGTACATCCTATATATAAGTGTCATTGTCATATTTCCTATTTGTGGCGTTCTTTAAGATCATTCAAAGATTTGCGTTATTTTATTTTAATTCTGCATGTATAAAATTGCTAAATTTTCCAACAACTCCGTTTATTAGTTGTTCTCTTTTAAAAAAAAATTATTTTTATTTTAATTTCGGGACGAAATTTCTAAAAGTTGTAAATCCTGTAACATTCGTTACTTTTCAAACCCGAAAACTCGACCCATTTTAAATTTTCGGTTTTGTTTCTATTTAAATTTATATATTTTTATAATATTATTAATTAATCTCAATTTTCATTAATATATTTTATGTGATCATTTCTATACAATTATACATTTCACCACCTTTGTAGTATTACATACTCATTTAAAACATTCATAATCAAGACCAAATATTTAAGTACATGTCCCATGTAATTTACTATAATTATTATTTAACTACAACTCCTATTTTTATTTTTTATTATTATTATTATTATTAATTTTATTATTATCATCATCTTTTCATATGTTACTTAACTAATAAAAACTAATAAATGTTTTAATTCAATAAAATTTATTAAAATAGTTAAACCTTTTGAATACCCTATTAAACAATTTTTAATTTGTGTTGTAATTATATTAAATATGATTAATTTTCAATATTTCCTTAAGGAATACCAACTCTATACTTTCAATATAAAAGGTGGACAAATCCTCCATTATTTCCATACCTCAATCCATTCTTTTCTTAAGTTCTAGGTTTAATCAAGTTTAAAATAATACAGTGATAATCCCATAAGAGTGTTAAAAATAAGCTTATCAGTCTTCTAAAAACATAATAAACCCACAAATTGTTAAATTAAGTTAATCTTACCCAAACATGAAAAAGCCTCTAAGCACATGCTATATTAAAACGTCTGACTCGGATTTTGATCATCTCTCATACATTCCCATTTCATCTTAGTTTGTTGCAACTTTGACAAAGATTATGGTTTCTTTTCCTTTTGAGGCCCTGCATTAACAAGAAAACAAAATTATTAGGAAATTAAAAGTAAATAACCCAAATATCCAATAAACAGAAGCTGTACTAGTTCTCATAGGTAAATGAATACCAATAATTAACCTCTTCGTTAATAAATCAAGCCATACTACAAGTATAACTTCGTGTCGATTCATGTCATGTTAATGGGTCATATCATAAATTGCTAACTCTACCCATCAAGTAGAAAAGTTGAAAACCTAGTCATGGATATGATTGCAAATTAGTCGGGTTTATAACATTCTTCTCGTCAATTCGGTCTTTCGCATCATACTTTGATCAAAATCAACCAATTATGCTACATAATACGACTAAACTGATCTAACTGGATATGCTTAAGAAAGGTCGTAAGTCGTAATCGTAATCGTACTCAGTATATCCCACCAATAGCAAAGCTATGTTAGGGTCTGAGGAGGGTAAGATGTAGACAGCCTTACCTCTACCCCATAGGGATAGAGAGGCTGCTTCCGGTGAGACCCCCGGCTCGATAGTAGTTTTGCATCAAGCCTTGGGCATAAAGCACATAGCACTCAATCATCGGGATACCGGCTGATTGGTGCATGTACCCTCGTCTTTCGGCTATCAACGCCACCACATGATGCCTGATTAACCTTCCGCCACTTTTAACGTTATTTTCACGAGATTAGTAAAATAACGTCAAAATTAGTGCAATTTCACTTTTGCCCACCCGAGGGTTTACACATATATACATAATATGCGCGCACCTCAAGCAGGGCGTATGCTTAAGAAAGGTATTTGCAGAAAAAAAAACAAAGAACCAAGAATGATTGCTGCATATCTAAATTGACTATTAACAATTCAAACTAGGAATGTGCATGAAAAAACGAAATAGCTGACCTGTAATTGATATAACCGACATAGCTGAACTGAACCTAAAACCAACAATTTGGTTTTATGTTTTTTTTTCCAAACCCGAGTTTCCGGTTCCGGTTTGCATGTACCGAAAACCAAAGAACCAAACCGTGAAAACCAAAACGACTTTTATAACCCCATATAAAAAAAGTTTTTTTGTTAGATTTATGTATTGTAACTTCTTTTTGAATGTTACATAATTTTTAAAAAATTAATCCCTAAGTATTAACATCTTTCACTTGTATAAAAAGTAGTAAATACAGCTGTAACAACCCAAAAACCTGACCTGATTTTATCTTTTTAACCAACAAAAAAATTTACTCAAATAAATAAACTCAATGTATAGCATTGAAAATTGTTACACAACATAATGGATCGACGGACTGGGCCCAACAGAGTTGGCCCACTAAAGGCCCGATGATATAAACAAGCCCATTAAAGGCCCGAATAAATATTTGCAATCCAAAACAAGTAACTAATCTTTATATATGTTGTGGCCCAAAAAATTGACAAAAATGTTTAATAATCAATTAATTATTTATTAATCAACAGAAAGATCTAAGCCAAAAGCTTCAGACCCAAATTTATTATTTTAAGCCATTTTTTCAACCCAAAAATTTCAAGCCCAGATAATAAAACCAAAGCCAAACTGAACTTTTTGTAAAAACCAAAGCTGAATGATTTTCAAAAACCCAAAAACTGACACAGACCCATGCACACCCTTAGCTCAAATAGAATGCCTAATAGTTGCACACAACAAAAACCGTCAAGTGTCAAGATATTATCTTCAAACAGAATGCTACATACTTCAAAATAAAATGCATACCTTAACTTTTAACGCAGCCCAAAAATCTCTTCTGGGGGGTCATAAATACTCTGATCAGGAAAAATATCTTCAAAGTCTTGTTTGACCTTGTTCCTAAATAAAGGATGTGGCAAAAGACCCTTCAATAATATTCTGAATGGCAACTCATCGGGTGGATCAGGAGACTGTTTCATGTCTTCATAAATGTTCATAGCGTCACCAGGAGATCCAAACCTCAAAAACCCACGAATGACTTCTGTATACGTTTGTGAATCAGGATACATATTTTCCTTTTTCATGTTTTCCCATAATTTCATTGCCTCGTCCATCTTTTTGGATTTAGATAATGCAATAATTAGATCTTTGTATAGATAAACATCCGGTTGATACCAGTCTTGCTTTTGAATCACCCAAAACATCTGAAAAATCCATAACAGGCTAATAAGGTAAGAGTAGTGCTATAAGGAATGCCGTAGAAGCGTGTGTGCGTGGGAGAAGAAAAGGGAGGGGGGTTGTGGCGGACTTGGCAAAAGAGTATCAGAACAGTAACTTCTTAGTACAAGTTAAAACACTTAATGCATTAAAAAGAAAATAGGGCTGTGAAAAAACCGAACAATCCTAGATAATACTTTTTATATTTAAGCAGAAAGTTCGCCTGTGTTCATATGTTTAAAGAATGAACGAACACGAACAACGGCTCCGTTCGTTCAATTATGTTCGTGAACATCCGGTAATGCGTTCATTTGGTTTCGTTCAGATAATTATATTTTTTAAATACTTAACTTGATTTACGTTTTGGCTGTCAGGATCATGTTTGGGATTTAAAGATAATATTTTTTTTATTTTAAAATTTATATAACTTTATTCGAGTAATTTGGGGCCGTACTTCATCTTTGACGGCTGCACGTTTCTCCACTCGGATTGTTGATCGATCATCAGACTTCCGAGTGTGTGTCATTAGGGTTCAGTACTTGTCTACATAATATTTTTAATTTAGGAGATTTACAGGTTATTTAAGTAGGCTTGAAGATATTGTTGTTCGATCAACAGACTTCCAGGTATAACAATTGCCTGTCTTTAGGGTTCAGTATCTGTCTACAAAGTAGTCTTAATTTCGAACATGATTGTTGTTGGAGTGTTTTACATTGGGTAGTGTATATTGATTGTTGTAGATGTGTTTATTAATTTTGGTTGTTGAATTGCATATATCAGTATTAGTTACATTTTGCAATTTACATAGATAAATGGATGTGTCCCTATGAAATCAAAATTAACACAAAAAAGATCTACAAGAGAACAGATGACCTACGAAGCCAAACAGTTTTGATCACCGCTAGGTATTATTTCTGGTGAACAATTCAGCTATAAGTCAAAGAGACTGCAAGGATTGAAATTTATAGTAAAAAAGGGAGAGCTTTAAAACCAATATCAAAGAATACATTTTAGTTGCAGATTCATATTAATGCAAAAGAATATGCAGACTACATTGGGCTTTTTCTTTGAGCTAAACATACATTTTGGGATATCTGTGCTTTTATGCTTTTATGTTTGTGGTTTATATGTCTTGAGCTTCAGCTGCATCCTTGTTTCCGGCTATCAATGGCACGTGCATTTGGTAAATTTGGGATATTTGTGTGTGCAAACTATTAACAACACACTTATCTTTGCATTAGGTTAAAGGAGATATGCCAAACTGCAATTCAGCTATCTGAATTGTTGCTGGGTTGGTTTAAAAAAAAACACGACAGAACATAGTATGTATTTAGTGTAATGTATTTGTTATATACATAGTGTTGGGATAACTTTGGTATTGGTATGTTTATAGTTTGCAAAACTAGAATTTAAATTTGGTTCAACCTCTATTTTTCTTATTATTCTTATTATATATTGTCATTTACAATACAGTTCAGATTGAAAAAAGAAGCAAAATCTAAAGACAGGGCCGTAACCACCTCTTTTGGAAATGAATCACGGCTGCAATTCAGATTGAAAAACAAATCAAAAGGTAATAAACAAGTGCGTAACCACCTCTTTTCAAAACGGATCACAGCTACAAAGCTTTAAGCAACTAAAAGATTATAGCCAAAATGTTGCCACCTACTATACAAGCATGCTTTGACACATCTGTTCAAGATTTATGTAAATCGCATATTTTGTAACAAGCAATGTTCTGATTTCTGATTATGTAACTTATAATGCCCGCAAGTTAGTACGATACCCCCGCGTTCGACAAAAATACCAACGACAAGACTAACCTGGCGCAACGCTCGGGTATTCACTTAGTTATTCCCGCCGCAACGCACAGTCTTAAAAACTAATATGTAATTATGCTGGCTTGTGTTCTTTTATGTTCCTTTGTGTTCGTTTATGTTTATTTGTGTTCATTTATATTCGTCTATAAATTAATAAACACACACAAACAGTTCATTTCCTTAATGAATGAACAAGAACAAATAATTTCCGTTCAGTTATGCGTTCGTGAACCGTTCGTTTGTCCGGTAAATTCAATTCTTAACGAACGAACACAAACAAGGTCTCGTTTGATGCATTTGCATCCCAAAATAAGATTAGAAAAGATTTTTTGCTATAATAATATTTAATTATTTAAATAAAGTGATTTAAAAAGTTGTATGCATAAACAAATAAACTTTGGCCAACTTTCAAGCTAGACCCTATTAGATTTATTTTACCCGTTCCATTTTTATTTTGGAATTTAACTATAAACCCATTAGAGAAAAAACATAACCTTTATCAACCAATTCATCAAACGGGTTGAAATTGCAAACAATGAAGCAAGAAAGGCTATAACACCATTCACCACTAAGCGGGTTGCTTGTGCTCTAAGTTACTAAAAAAACATAACTGAACGCAAAATAACTAAGCAGTTAGTTAAAAAAGGTGAGTAAAAGTAAAACCTTGACGGCTAACTGCACTTCTTCTTGGCGTTCAAGCTCGTTAAGAACCGCAACCATATCCATCTTTAACAGCCTCGAGACATGAACTTTAATAAAGTTATCCAATTTCTCTTCATCGTCTTTCACTCTCTTTAATCCCAAAATAACAAAAAGAGCTTCTTTACCAATCAACTTCTTCCCTCTCCAAAGGGATCCTCTCGGTCTGCCATCGTGGTAATAACATGGACTCAAATATCTATAAGACTTTTGTTGACCATGCCCGACATCATCAAACCTTATAATTGGGTGACTGAATGCTAATGGTATTCTCGTCATGTCATGACAGACCAATGAGAAAATGGATGATTGTAGCTTTGAATTTAATATCTTTCTACCAAATGATGCTGCCATTGCAGAGAAAAGTCTAGAATAGCAAGAACTAGTGTTAGTCATAAGAGAAAAACAATTTGTGAAACGAATTACAAAGATTTACAACAACATGCTTAGGGATCAAATAGCATTTGGCAGTGTGTCTGTAACTTGTATATTAAATACTAACTAAAACACTAACAAAAAAACAAAAGATTGTATATGCAGTGAATGAAAACATTAAGGCTGTAAACGAACCGACGTTTTGAACCGTTCGGCGGGAAGCTCGTTCATTCAATAAATGAAATGAATGAACACGAACAAGAAATTTTGTTCGTTAAGTTAAATGAACAGATTCATTTGTGTTCGTGGATTTATATTCGTTTGTTTGTTTATGTTGGTTAGTTAAAGGTTTGTTTTATATTTTTTATTTGTAATAGCCAACCTAACCTAAACTTAAATTTTACAGCCCTAAAAAGGATATGCGGAGGCCTAATTATCAGAATCTATAACAATGCATTGATTGAAAAGAAAGAAAGAAAGAAAGGGTTTAGAATTAGAAAGAGTAGATAGAGTACCTACCAACTGGAATGCGAAGCAAGAGAAGTCGAATGGATTGATATTGATATTGATATTTATTCTTCAGAGTGATGTGTATTGTATTATCACCTATTTTGACACTGGAGATTGTAAACAAGTTTAATGGTATCGGATGTTTAGGGCTTGAGACACCGGTGCTTAAATTATGTGGGCGACCAAAGGAAGCTGATCTGGGGAAGTGGGCATTGAAATAACGGACGCCGTTGACTGATCCGTCGCAATTGTCCCAGTCGACGCCGACCCAATTGCCTTTAAAGTGGCGGATTGTTAACCCGATATCTCAACTCTCCCACATTAGTGCCTTCGTCTTGAATATATTTCCTGTCTATAGATACTCCAAACCTATTATTTTACACATAAGGTTGTTCATTGCTCATTTGTTTTTTTGTGTGATTGTAGACCAACTACTCCGCTTGTTTTGGTTTAGTTTGGCTCGAATATTTATGAGTTGTAATTATATTTATTAATGGAATAACGAATTCTAACAAAAGACGATAAAATGTTTAATTATAAATGACATAAAAAATAGAGAATATCTTATATAAACATAGAATAACCAAAACCCGCTTTTGCATTACATATTTGAAAGAAATATATGAGAACTCCATTGATCTATGGTGGTTTAATGGATACGTGAAAATAAAATTGTTGTTCATTCATAATTCTTCTTTTTTTTATCTTTATCGTTCATTAATTTTGCCACATTCATCTCCTAAACTAAAAAATGTTTGTAAATTGATTTAATAGAAAAAAAATGTAGATATGTTTTCATTAATGGTATGAATATTTTTATTATACTGATATAAATTTAGAATTTAGGTAATTAGTTACTTGATTAAATAAATATCGACAAAAATAAATTTTCATTAAAAATAAGAAAATAGTTTGAGCGGAAAATTTTGGCTAAGAATGAATCTTCAAGTGGCATGTGTCCCAAGTTATTTTACTTTATTAAAATAGGTAGATATGCACAAATACATAATTTGTTTTTATAATTATTATAAACGTTATACATATGTAAATATCATAAGAATTATTTACCTTGTTCTATGCAAAACTACAGGATGTATAAAAAATATGTATAAATTGTGGAATGAAAAATTGTTATACAAATAATTGAATTGCTATAATAATAGTCATACCAAAAAAGGGAACACAAAATCAATTATAAATAATTAATTGTTGTCAAAATCGGTTTGTTTGAAAGGAAATAGTTTGTTATGATTATAGAAAACATTAATTAGTGAGGTTATAATTCTAGAAAAAATTAATTAGTGAATTATGTGGCAATTCTATAGATGGAAACTGGATGACTTGGAAGTCTATGTGAACATGCTAGTTGAAGGACATGTGGATATCTTTGTATTGTTTTAATTATGGTTGGATTATCGTGTATACCCGTATATGATAAGACACAAACACGAAATGTGTATACCTGTACCACGTCATGAAAACTTATCGTGTACATGTATCCCAAACATGAACACGAACATGTTACTACTTGGTATACACGATAATACACGATAAGAGCTGGTTAGAAACACATATTTGACAACCTGTTTAATGAAACAAAATTCGGAGAGGGAATGTTCGCGAGTGGTGAGTGGTGACGGCTGAGAAACAGAGAGTGAGAATGTTTTAGGAATTTAGGGTTTAGGATAACTTATAATTTTATATATATATATATATATATATATATATATATATATATATATATATATGTTTAATTATGAAAAAACTAACCAGGTACTTAACATGTATTTTACCTGTTTAGACACGAAAATTAACAGGTAAATTTGTGTCTACCTATTTAATACACGAAACCTGTTAAAGCCTTACATGTTACCTGTTAAAGTCGTGTAGGTACGTGTCGTGTATCCGTGTCTCGTGTATAATTGTCAGTCCTAGCTTTAGCTTTAATAGTATACTAAGATTAAACATAACTACTATTACTATCTACCTATACTATTAAACAATAGAGTTTGGAAACACTTGGCCTCTTTCTATTGGTCAATTCCTATTGTTTTTATAATATATACCACTTCTTTGATTTTCTTATCAATTAAATAATTCAAAAATAAAATCTTTTAACCAACATCCAAATTATTATTTTATATAACCCGATATCCGTTTTTAATATTCGATTTTCAAATAAGTGTAACTGAGTTACCCTAATTGTCTATCTTCAATATCATCTTCCCTTATGACCCTCCCTTTAACCGCCGCTATCATCTTCCCTAATATTCTGCAATATCATCATCCCAATTAACCATCAGTTTTTCTAATTCAAGATCTTGATTTGTATTCCTCTTCTTTCCTTCACGGCCATATCCAATATTTTCCAACAATTAAACCTGATCTTAAGGTGAGTATATTACTAGTATTTTATTATAATTATTTACACTGATGTGATTCACTAGCCAGATTTTTGTTTCATGGTACTACTAGGGATAATAATACAATACTTAGACATAAGTTTGTTTAACTTTTTAATTATGTTTATGACTTTATAGTTTTAAATTGGACTGTATTAGGCCATGATTGACTGAAGTCCATATTTGTTAAGCCTTGAAATCCATATATGTTGCCAACATCTAGCCCAAAATTATAATGTTAGATGATTTGTTCAAGAGGAAGGTGTCACGCCCCCATCTTAGGCATGGGAGTGCGACCAACAGTTGGTACCTAATTTATAAATAAATCAGAGTTACGTGTTAAAGCGGAAGTCCTTTGAAACATGTGGGTTTAAAATATAATATTGCATTACAAAAGACGGGATCATAAAATACCCGTTTTAAGTTATAACAAAAGTATTACTTGTTAAATTACAAACCACCATTTTAATATTTAAATTTATACAAAAAGATCCGAGCCATCGGATATCTTGAGCACTTCGTTCTTCAAGCACTAACTTTGGTCACCTGCAAAATGTTAAGAAAATACGTAAGCAACGAATGCTGGTGAAATGCTGACGCTAAAAATATTTTCTTTTACTTGATTACCCCTCGAGACATAACTTGGGTCCGGCCCATAGTGGCTTAGAAATAATCAAGTTTAAAACAATACAATTTATAAACTCAAGTCTCTACACAAGGCACCCCAGCAAACACCGCATCGTTCGACATTACTTGGGTACTATATGTATACACACATGGTCATTACTCCCCGCAGGCGAGCGTGACTATAACCAAGTGTGGTGTGATGTGCCCACCGCATTTTACCACATATGTAAGGTCCAGACAAAAGTATACTACAGCCTGAGGGCAAGGTTTATACTCTTGTTTATAAATGTTTTAGAGACACGTAGTCTCATGTAAACCTTTTTCATATAACACGTTTGACTCGTTTTAAAACAAGTTTGTAAAGTTTGGACGTATTCACCTTTTCAGTTTGGATCGGCTTCAAACACCGTCTGAGGGTCTTTCCTGTTGTTATCTCGCACCTATAGTATGAGTATAACCTTTTGGTAGTCGGATATACAATCCGGCTTATGACCTTTAGTATTTATAATCTTTACCTCGATAAACCTTTAGTTCAAATCTTTACTTTAAAACCTTTAGTTAAAAAGTATTTTCTTTCTTTTTAAACCTTTAGTTTAAAAATATCTTTCTTTCTTTCTTTCTTTTATAAGACAACCTATAATTAATCTTATTTTCTTACATTTCTTCTTCTATAAGAATGTACATCTATATTTTCTTTATTATTTAAGAATAGTTATTTATTACTTAAATAATAATTTATAACAAAGAATTAATATATATATATATATATATATATAATCAAACACATATATATAAACATTTATATTTATTTCTTTTCTTTGTTATATGTTCTTTTATTATATCTAGTTATCGAGCATAACCTCGAATTTAGGTTTTAAGCCTTTTCAATATTTTATTATTATTTTATTCGGGCATTATGCCTACCTTTCCTTGACTTATCAAACCCTACAGTAGAGCAGCACCACAATGCCGCTTTACTTACTTAATCTTCTTGATCAACTCCCACACCTTTTCTTTGCACACAATTCAAGGCACCAAAACTTCCCTTCACACCGGCACGCTTAACGAAGTGAATCGTCGGGACGTTGGAATGGTAACACCTTCTTGTTTGGAATGTCGTCGAGAGATGGCAAGAATATCGAGGTATGGGCACGAAAATCGAGGAATCGATGGCACAAACTTTGAGGTAATCGAGGGTATATATCTTGGGGTTTAGAGAGATGTTAGAGAGATAGAGGAAAGCTGATTTGAAGTGTGAGTTGTAAAGAACCCGACCTTTCTATTTATAGGCAAAATCTGACAGGGCATCGCGATACGCGATGGCCTTAAGCTAGTCCATCGCGTATCGCGACGTAGCCTTGTTGAGTCACCACGTAGGTCTGCCATGTGGCAAACCTTGTGCCACGTGGTGAGCAGTGTGCCACGTTGCGGGACACGTGGCGTATGATGTGCCACGTGTGGCCACGTGGTGTGCCACGTGTCTCGTTGTCGGACAACCGATCGCGATAGGCGATGGGTTTCCCTTCTGATCCATCGCGTATCGCGATGGGTTAGGAAACCAGAATTTTCATTTTCAACCCTAAGGTTTGGATTTAACATTCTTGGTCCCTTTGATTTTGAAAACTTAATATTATTGACACGATATTTTCATGATGTTACATCCTCCCCACCTTGAAATAAATCTCGTTCTCGAGATTGTTTCTTAGATCAAGTGGGGGTATTTCTTGTAACATCACGAAAATTTCGAGCCAAAAATGTCAACTTCTAAAGTCTAGGGATCAATTCTGCCAAATTCCAAACTCCAAGGTTTAAAATGAAAATTTTGATATCCTGAACCATCGCGCCACGCGATGGATCAGAAGGGAGACCCATCGCGTATCGCGATAGGGTGTCTGACAGCGAGACGCGTGGCCAGCCACGTGGCACACCGGTCGCCACGTGTCCCGCCACGTAGCCACACGTGGCACGACGTCCGCCACGTGTCAACACTTGGCACGACGTCCGCCACGTGTCAACACGTGGCACACCGTCTGCCATGTGGCGACACGTGGCAGACCTACATTGTGACTGTGCAAGGCTACGTCGCGCTACGGGACTGGTGCCCAGGACGCCGTCGCGTACCGCGATGGGACCCAAGATTTTGCCTATAAATAGCAGGTCTGGGCTTTCACATTCTCACACCAAAATCACACCTACTACTCTCTCTCTCTCTCTAACATCTCTCTACACCTCGAAGTTCGTGCCCTCGATCCACCTCGATAAACGTACTCGATTCCTTGTTTTCCGTGCCATACCCCAATAATCGTGCCACCACCCGGCGATGTTATAATCAAGAAGATATTATTGAAGTGACGTCCCGACAAGTTACCTCGTAAAGCGTGTCGACGTGAAAGAATATTGGTGTGTCTCGTTGTGCGTGCCGAGTAAAGTATTCAAGCGGCGTTGGAGTGCTGCTCGAGTTCTTAGGGTTTCCAAAACGCCAACAAGGTTAGGCGTAATGATAAATGAATATAATAAAATATTATCATAAAAAACTTAATACCCTAAGTCGAAATTATATTCAATACCTCGAGAATAAAAGAAATAACAAAGAAAAGAAAGAAAGAAAAGGAATGTATATATATATGTGTGTGTGTGTGTTATATAAATTCTTTGTTATAAGTATTATTATTTAAGTATAATGAGTATTCTTAAATAATAAAGAAAAGAATACGTTTCTGAAAGAAGAAGAAACGTAGGGTTTTTATAATAAACTAAAGATTTATAAATATTACTTTTAAACTAAAGGTTTTCAAGTAAACGAGAATTGAACTAAAGGTTCATCGAGGTAAAATAAAGACTAAAGGTCTTAAGCCGGATTTTATATCCGACTAATAAATGGTTATACTCGTACTATAGGTGCGAGATAAGCAAGGGAAAGACCCTTGGACGGTCTTTGAAACCGATCCCAAAGCGAAAAGGTGAATACGCCCCAACTTTTACAAAACTTATTTTCAAACAAATTCAACGTGTTATGTGAAAAACTTTACATGAGACTAAGTGTCTCTAAAAACATTATGAATAAGAGTAAAAGCCTAGCCCTCAGGCTTTAGTATATGTTTGTCTAGATCCTTACATATGTGGTAAAATGCGGTGGCACATCGCACCACGCTTGGTCACGACCTCTAGCCATGATGGGCCGAACCTAAGTACGTTCGAGTGAGACTGACCATGTGTATATTTATGGTACCTAAGTACGTCGAAACGTTGTGGTGTTTTGCTGGGGTGACCTAGTGTAGAGACTCGAATTTATAATGATATTGTTTTAACTTTGTTATTCCTAAGCCACGATGGGCCGATGAAGGCGTAGTCTCGAGGAGTAATAAAGTAAAAGAAAATATTTTCGCGTCAGCATGTTCACCAGCATTCGTTGCTGACGTATTTTATAACATTTTGCAGGTAATCAAGAATAGAGCTTGTGAAGACGAAGGGCTCAAGAATCCGATGGCTCGGATAATTTTTGTTAAACTTAAATATAATTAAATGATGGTTTTGTTAACTTATAAACAGGTAAACTTAAAATGAGACTTTGTCTCGTCTTTTGTAATGTAAATATTTATAACTTATATCCACATGTTTTATAAAGACTTCCGCTAATAACCCGTAACTTTGATTTGTATACAAATGTGGTACCAACTATTGGTCGCACTCCTAGGCCTAAGATGGGGGTGTGAAAGGTTGGTATCAGAGCCATCGATCTTAACGAATTGGGTATCATAAAACAATACCGAAGCTTCGATCCAATCATAGGAAAATATTTTACTTGTTTATTTGAATAGGGATAAGATTGGCTGGTAACCATTTCTTTCCTTCTCTACATTCTAAACCACCCATCAAAGATGTCTTATGAGAAATTATTGGAGTATTATGATCATGAAGCAAGAAGAGCAAGAAAATACTACAAATTCCCAAAAGACGTCATGAGTGAAGATTATTTTGCGGCTTTCTTAAACCGAGACCAATACGTTGAACGACCTGAACCAATATACTTCCTTGGAACTGAGCATTGTCCAATTAACTTACCCGAAAGTCCACCAAAAAAAAGAATCGAACCAAGGCACTCAAGCTACCATCCACCAACAATACCCACATACCAACCCTCTGAAGTACTGATATACCATCCCTCGGAGATTCCCACTTACCAACCATCGGAGATACCGCAATATTTTCCGACAGGATACATACCACCAAACCCACACCCGTCCTATGCCTTCCTTTCAAATCAGCCAATAAAAGAAGAACCAAGATCCCCATCCTCCGACTGGATGCAGTGCCACTCTGATCAGCGGAGATGGCATACCGGACGCTCCACTTTTAAATGGAGAAGGGACTTCCAACAAACCAAGAATGAGGGTGATGATGCCCTACGAAAGTTTCAAAATGCCCCCGACGATCAACTAGACCACCCAGCTTACGCAAAAGGAAGAACCTGAAGAAGAGGAAGAACCTATGGAAGAAGAGGAACCAGAAGAGGAGGAGGACCCCGAAGAAAAGGAGGATCCTGAAGAAGAGTCTGGACCGGAAGAAGAGCATCCCAATAATCCCAATGAGATATCAACATCAATGGATGCATCACTCACTTCCCAAAACCCGAGCTACGGTTATGAGGATTCATATGTTCAATCTCTCGAAGCTCTCAAGAACCAGGCTTCATCAAGCTTCCCACCATTCCAATGAGAAGTTCCATCAATAGAAGAGCAAGCGAATGAGATCAGAGAACATAACCAAGCTGCTAAAACTTTCTTCTACCTTTTATCCGACATGACCGACGTCCCGTATCCAGAACCGAGGAATCACTACGAAATGGTGACATTGGGTTACCGCGACCCACCTCCACAATATGGATACCCCAACAAGGTCCCACAGTCGTATGAAGAACATTTGGACCGCGCTCTGTACGAAACAGACGATTGGAGAAAGAAGATGGCTGATGAAGGGAAGAAAAAAGAAGAAGATGGGAGAAAAGCTTCTTCACAAGTGCAACAAGTTGACGAAGGTTGTGAGAAAATTTTTGAAGGACCAAGGCAAGGTGATGAGGGATGTGAAGAAGAAGTCGTGTGTAATATAGTCGTGTATGCTATGTGATATATGCATGTAACAAGAACGTTGAAACGTTCTTGAAATAAAGATAAGATAATCAATATATATATATATATATATATATATATATATATATATATATCGTTTGATCGATATATATATATATATATATATATATATATATATGTGTGTGTGTGTGTGTGTGTGTGTAATTTGTGAAATAAATATATATATCCTTTGTGATATATATATATATATATATGAATGTATAATAAAATTATATGTTTAATATAAGAAAACGTTGTTAAAAATTTCAGATATAAAAGATATAATAAAAGAAAAATGTCTGAACAAAGCAACAACAACAAAAATGCTAGAAAAGAAAAGGAAAAAGAAATGAAAGAGAAGGGGAAAGGCCCCGAGAGAGAACAAGAGGAACCAATCCCTGATAAATACATGAAACAAATCCAAAGAATCGTAAAAGATGTTGTAAGGGCTGAAACTGAATTTAGATCCCAATCTAGACAAACGAAACATTCACATTCTTCAAATCCTTCCCGAAAATCTGTTTCCAAACCTCGTTCTAGACCTTCACGTATGGATGAAAGTGTGCATGAATCGAACGCTGATGGTGGTGTTCGTCAAGAATTCAAGAGACTTAAAATTGGTGGGTGTTCGTTCAAAGACTTTAAGTATTATGGACTAAAGGAGTTCCATGGCGACAAGGGAGCCATCACAACCGTGAGGTGGCTTGAAGAGATGGAGACGATTGTGATTACGAGAAAGTGTTCCGATGAAGAGAAGATTCAGTATTCTGCCCTCATGTTTAAAGGCGAATCCCTAGAGTGGTGGAACACATTGATCTTGAGTATAGGAAGGGAGGTGATGTACAACATGACTTGGAACGAGTTCAAAGAGTTGTTGATGTCAAAATTCTGTCCGATGCACGAGACAGACCAAATTCAAACCAAATTTTGTGTTGTGAGTACAACACAAAATTCCACGAATATTGTTGTTTGGTTCCCCAGTTGGTTACCCCTGAATCCAGCAAAGTTACACGCTATATTTGGGGACTACCACGAGAGATTCGTGACATGGTGAGGTCACACTTGCCACAAACCGCTGACTCCGTGATGGAGTTGGCTGGGTACTTGATGGGCGGAATGATCCACAACAAAGAAGAGGAAAAGAGGGTCGTGACAACACAAGAACCGAAGAAGGAAGGAAATACCCGTTTCAAGGGTAAAGGAATTGACCAACGAAGGTCTGGCTTCAACCCCGGCATCCCACAATGCAAAATTTGTAAGAAATACCATAGGGGTTGATGGCATCTAACTCCACGACTCTGTGAATCATGTCACAAACCCGGCCACGCCACGGCCGATTGTTGGAAGAAGAAGATGACTTGCTACAATTGCAAGGAAATGGGACATCTTAGCTTTAGATTCCCCAAGAACAAGCCCACGAATGGTGGTGCGGGTGGTAGCGGTTAAAAGAATGAGCCCAAGAAGGGCAATGCAAGAGTTTTCGTCCTTGATACAAAGAAGGCGGCCAACGCACCGGAAACCATTACCGGTACGTTCCTTGTTAACAACGCTTATGCAAGAGTCTTGTTGATTCAGGAGCCAATTTAAGTTTTATAGATTATAAATTTTGTAGTCTATTAAACGGACCTTTAATCAAACTTAATAAAACTCTAAGCGTCGAGACTGCTAATGGCGAAATCGTTAAAATCTCCGAAGCCTTAGAAAGCGGAAAAATCTTATTAGCCGGTTATATTTTGCCTATTTGTTTGCTACCTATGACTCTTGCTGGTTTCGATGTTGTATTTGGTATGGATTGGTTATCCGACAACATTGCTCGTATTCTTTGCAATAGCAAAACCATTAAACTTCAAATCCCGGATAAACGAACCATTCGAATTGAAGGGGATAAATACGCTGGTCAAGTTTGCCTAATCTCAATGATAAGGGCTAACAAATGTTTAAATCATGGATGCTTAGCATTCATGGCCTACGTCACCGAAGAATCAAAACCCAAATAAATCAAAAACATTCCTGTTGTTTCCGACTATGTTGATGTCTTTCCCGACGAACTTCCTGGCATTCCTCCCGATCGTGAAGTAGAGTTTATGATTGATCTTATTCCCGGTACCGCTCTGATCGCCAAAGCTCCGTATCGCTTAGCGCCAACCGAGATGAAGGAATTAAAGAAAAAACTCAATGAGTTACTGGAGAAAGGTTTCATTCGACCGAGTTTGTCACCATGGGGAGCGTCGATCCTATTTGTCAAGAAGAAGGATGGATCCATGCGGATGTGTATCGATTATCGTGCGCTGAACAAAGTTACAATCAAAAATCGTTATCCACTCCCTCGAATTGATGATCTTTTTGACCAACTTCAAGGTGCTAGCTTCTTTTTTAAAATCGATCTTGGTTCTGGCTATCACCAACTCAAAGTCCAATCCGAAGATATTCCGAAAACCGCTTTTCGAACAAGGTATGGACATTATGAGTTCACGATTATGCCGTTTGGACTTACTAATGCGCCAGCCGCGTTCATGGACATGATAAATCAAATTTGCAAGCCTTACTTGGATAAATTTGTTATCGTATTCATCGATGACATACTTATTTATTCTAAGTCCAAGGCCGATCATGACGTCCATCTTCTTACGTTGCTTGAAATCCTTAGAACCGAGAAGTTGTATGCTAAATTTTCAAAATGCGAATTCTGGTTACATGAAGTACAATTTCTTGGTCACATCATTAACGTCAACGGTATTCAAGTCGATTCTGCTAAGATTGAAGCTATCTCTAAATGGGAGATTCCAAAATCGCCAACCGAGATTCGAAGTTTCTTAGGTTTGGCCGGCTATTACCGTAGGTTTATTGAAAAATTTTCTCGAATCACTGTTCCCCTAACCTTCTTAACTCGTACGAACATCAAATATGAATGGGGAACAAAGCAACAAGAGGCGTTCGATATACTTAAACAAAAACTCACCCAAGCACCTATACAGGCCTTCCCAGAAGGTACTGAGGATTTTGTTGTCTTTAGTGACGCGTCCCATTCTGGTTTGGGATGTGTACTAATGCTGTTGGAACCCGTATAATTCGTATCAATAACAATAACCACTAACAGATCTCAGATCTGTGTTTATACTATTATACGATTAAGGATCTAGCTCATAATTAACATTCATTCAGTGTTATATATGTATATCTATTATCAATATATTATCTGTATAATATTAGGTGAAGCTTGAGAGAGAGTTTGGACAACCATTCATTAATTAACTCACTCCACTACTTTAAATAGTGGACATGGTTCACTATATATAAAAGGTGATCTGGTTCGCTAACATCCCCTAGCGAACCAGCCTCCCCTTCGTTACATACATTAAATTAGCGAAACACCCCCTAATTCGTTAACATCCCCTAACGAATCAGGAGGGAATACATTTAATGTCTAGTTCGCTAACATTCCCTAGCGAACTAGACTATAACTTAACGAACTAGCTATTAAATAAACTAATTATTACATTAATTAATAAACAAAAACGTTAACGATAAATACAAAGACTCTAGACGCAAAACCGTGCACTAACAGACACCCCCTCGTCTTGAGCTCTTTGTCTGTAACTTATTTGAAGCGCTTTGACTGCCAGTCTCTGTAACTATGAATTCCATGTTCATGACATACACGAACAACTCGTTGGAATTGCATAGCCAGGTCGTAATCTTCACAGCGCTCGAACAAAATCTGCTTCCTGAAGAGCACGTCATTGTCGGTATCTGATAAATTAACCAACCACATCGGGTCGATTATCTTGATGAGCTCGGTCTGCAGTCCTCGACCACGAACAATAACGGCCTCGCCAGTACGATTGTCATAGTACCAACGGTTGAAAGACAGATAAATATCTTGAGGCATCGTCTTCACAGGAACCTTTTTCATCGTCTTTGGCGGCTTCACTTTCAAGACAAGTTTCTTCCAGCCGGTCCTTGGATTAACCTCGTCAATGCGCTTACGTCTTGGGACCTGGGGCTTGAAAAATTTGAAGTCATGATTGACCTCGAACAATAAGTGTTGGTGAAACCACTCAGCTGTTCGGTAACCCCCATGATTGATAAATGGACGTCTCGCGAGGGTACGAACATCTCACCGCGGCAATGTAAGAACATCCATTATCTTCTCGTAATACTGGGCACCCTTTTCCCACTTGACAATACATACTTTAAGGTCAGAATCATAGAGCCAGGAGACAATATCACCATGTACCTTAGAAACGGTCTTGAAGGTGGTCACTTGATTTGTAACCCAGGCTTCAGCTATGTCTTTGCGTTCTTGGTCAACAATGCGATGTGCCTTAATAATCTTACCCACAGCTTTAAACCTGAACCAACTTTTAATCTCATTAACAGTCGGATCATAAGGCTTAGCATTATAAAAGCCTTTTCCTTTAGACTTCACTTCAAGACATTCCTCAGCTTCTTTAATTACTTCTTCATGAAATACCGGAGCACCTTGATCAACGTTTGCGTGTTGAGACAAGTCCGGGTACTCTTCAGCAGTCACATCCTCCATCTCTAAATCCTCATTCTCTTAAACAAAATCCGTATTCATCTGAATCGACGGATCAACTTCCAACCCTTCCTCATTCTCTACCTCAACATCGGGCTCAGCTTCTAAAGCATTTAGCCGATCATCATTCAGCCCAAGTAGTATAGAAATCTGCGTCCGTTTCAACGATCTTTCTACAAACTCCCCAACCTCTAACTCATCTCTATTCACCACACTCTTAACCACCCCTGATCCATCAACAAATATCACTGTGTTAGCTGCAATCATTTCAATTGGCTTGGCAGCTGTTGGATCTTGATAAATAATAATTTGTTTGCTTGAATCATCACCGCCACTAACATCAGCACCAGAGGATGAACCATGCGATTGTTTAGGCTCACCTCCTGCACCAGATTCGTCAGGATCATCGTCGTCATTCTTGAGTTTCTTGATGGCATCTTCTTTACAAGTTAATTGTAAAATCAACTCTTCTTGTTCCTTTAATTTCACCCCCCCTGAGACTCAACAATCGTACGCAACGACTTAGTCTCCTTCTGACAGAAAAAAATATAACTCATCATTCGTCGTTGATTCTCCATGAGTCGTTCTTGATTTTGACGGTCAGCTGCCATTTGATTTTCATATAGATGTTGCAGATTTAGCAGCATTTCAGTTTGACGACTTGGCGGCAAGTTGTATAAAGATGGATGAACAGGTTGAACTGGTCCTTGAGGCCGAGTAGTTCTCATAAATGAGATATCACTAGGCGGAGTTGGAGTAGGAGGAGGAGTAGTTGTTGGCGGAGGAGGAGGTCTCATTGATGTAGTAGGAGATACTGTAGACAATGCAGCAGGAGGTCTCGGTATTTCGGTTAACGCCATTTGAGGAATAAGACCGAGCCTCTCGTGTGACACCAACGTCGTCGTCAAAGTAAGCATCGGAGTGCTTGTAGTTAGCGGCACCGTCTAGCTTTGAGGCGTTGTATGACGTGGTGGTGGGGTTCCAATAATTACTCCAGCCCCAGCAGACACACGAGGCTTCTTTGATGGTTCGCCAGTTGCTACAGCTTTACCCTTTCTTTTCCTTTCCAACTGAGCTTTCATGGTGGCCGCTAGAGCAGCATCGACTGCATCTTGTTGTTCTTTAAGAGCTCTTTCACCAGCTCCACCAACACCATCATTCCCATCATCATCTCCACCATCATTGTTCCCACCTTCTCCCCCTTCACGCTCGGAATCCGAATCATCATGAATCCAGCGTTCATTAGGAGGACATACATAGTCCGGATTGATTATATGACCAATCATCCGTTTGTCCTGTGGCTTTTCCTTTCTATAAGTTAACATACGATGCACTGTCTCAGCTATCATATGTTCCATATCAAGAACATCGTTCACCAACGTCCGATCAATCACCAAATTCGGAATCAAATCTTGAATAATTAGCTGTAAAAAGCGAGGATACATCAAGAATTTTTTTGATTGAAGAGTTTGCTGAACCTGTTCCTTCAAATGATCAAATACTAACTCTGAATAATTATACGACTTGTTCAGAATCAAGGCAACAAAGGCCGACTGCAAACTCAGTCTACACTCATCAAAACCACCCCGACGGCCGCTCATACAATGAAGTAAAACATGTAGCAGATACTTGTATGGTGCACACACCCCATTCTTATTCAACATGGACTTAAGAATATTTCCATTATAGTGCAAACGGGTGAATAGTCCTCTAACTAATGACCTGTCAAATTCACTCGGGTAATCATCATTATCATCGAATTGAAGTACTCGACGAATCACTGCAACATCAATTGTAATTGGAGTTTGATTGATTGTAGCCCTGATGATCTGATTTTCTTCAACATATGCAGTCGTGTTCCAAAATTGTCTGATAATACTTAGATACACCTTTGGTCTAGTAGTGATAGCATAGTGTATCTTTGATCGTCGTAAGAAGGTCAGCATATCTCCAAATGTTTCCAAATCAGGTACATCTTGATCAACATAAGCACAAATGTTGTGCTTTTTATCAAACGGCAATAAGATCACTTCAGCTTGTTGATCTTGTTGATCCTGTGGAGGGTTTTATGGTGGTGGTTGATTTTGTTGTTCTTGATCAGCCATGTTTTACTGTATAAATAAAATCGAATATGAGAAGAGATATCAAAATATATCAACATATCTATAGATGGTGTATATATATATAATTAAAAGATATGTGTAATTAATCTATTTACGCGTATTAGACGATTTAAATCCTTTAATTAAATTAAATGAATATTGAACTTAAGTTAATTAATAAATGTCATTCGTTGGGAATCACACTGATTCGTTACAATAAGATAACGAATCAGGCGATTCGCTATCAAGTAAATACTTTAACGAACTGAACATAGCGAATTACTATTTAATTTTGACGAACTAAACTCTAGTTCGTTATATTTTAAGAGAATCCATATCTGATTCATGTAACATCTTATTCGCTTGGCTAGTTCGTATACAATCTTAACGAATTGGACACGAAACAGTCCCAATTCGCTAAGATTAATGAATGGTCAAGATAACTAAGACTTGTTCTTTGACCACCTTGGTCAAAGTCAAAATTAAGATGAACAACAATAGTCAACAGTATAATCACAGATCCAATTAGGCCATAACTATCGTCGAATCATCAAAATAATGAGCTCATTGAACTCGGAATTCTACTCGTAAACTAAGATGGATGAGATTGAGACTCAGCATCATGAGATACTTAGGTTAAACGAACAGACCATAACCACTGAAAGAACCCAGATACATAATTAACCCAGCAAACAACAATCAAATGATGATTAAAGTCCACCAAGGGTATCGGAATGACATTCCGATCACAATGATATCTAAATTAACAAGTTTGTCAATACAAATTAAACATAAAATGGGGTTTATAAGCTCGGAAACCCTTAAAAGTTCATAATTTAACTATCAAATCTTAGCCATTTTTGACGAAAATTAGATTGCCATGATCGGCTATACCTTAGAAATCCAAAGATATCTTAGAAATATCAAAACGTGAAGATTGAAATTTCAGAGAAAATTTTGAATAAGGTTACTTTAAGGTGAAGGAAGAAGGTGAACAGAGGAGAACTGTTCGTTTTCTTGTCTTTTATAACCTTGCACACAACCCGAGGTACAGCTGGCACAAAGTAGGCACTTCGTTTGAATTAACGTTAGCGAATTAGCCCATTCATTAATTAATTCGTTAACTTAGGTTAACGAATCACTTCCTGATTCGTTACATTTAGCGAATCAAGATATGATTTGTGGCGTGATTCGTTAAATATGCATAACGAAGGGATGATTCATTACAGAGTGCGGAAGCGAATTACGTGAGCGAACCAGAAGCTAGTTCGCTAAAGAATCACCTAGTTTGTTATCCATAAATAACGAATTAGATTCTAATTAAAAAATCTTTTATTTAATTTTAAATTAAATAATTAAATGAATTAAATAATTAAATTATCGAGAGTCATTTTATCCCGATAACTAAAATACCTTAAAAAAAACGTTTCATTTTTCCGAAACATAACTTAAAAAATATTTAAAAAGAAAAAGAGGAAAATCTTTTTGGGATTTTGTAAAAAAAAATTAAAGAATGAAGAATGTATTTACAAAAGATATCCGAATCATAAAAATAGACAATATTTTTTTGTATTTCAATGATTTATCAAACGAAATATATTTTTGTATTTTTGTTGAGTTTGAGCAGAGATTCATATTGACCAAATTGCCCTTCCATCACAGTTTTATTTTTCAGCGATATTAGGACTGTCGATATGTCGGTCATTGGTATTGTTATCCACATAAATCTAATAACACACATTCAAGTATTTTTGTGATATGATTAATTTGTTCAATTAAAACACAGAATATCAGAAACTATCAGCCTCTAATCTCGGTTCAAGCTTAATTTGATTTTTGCCAAATCACCCCAACTTGACTTAAACCATTATATTGTTGGTCAAAATTTTTGATACCAATTTTGAAATTTTGAGCAATGCATCAAGTTTCCTTTACTATGAGTGAGTATGCACGAGTCCATCTGTTAGCTTACATACATTGTATCCCCTGGGGTCCGTTTCTTATTTGTATTAAGACGCACGCAAGGGACGAACAATTGTATGACTAACAGCGGATTTTGATCAAGTCAGTAATTTAAATTGTACGAAGTACAGCGGTGATCAAGTTTAATGACTTTGGGGTTGCTTCTTGAAAGCGAGTGAAATATTCATGCTTATGAATACCCAGATAATTAAGCCGTATAAGGACTCACAGTGTCCAGAATCCTAACGCTTGTTATTTGCTTTATTTTATTTTTGGGTGATCAACAAATATAAGGCTTGAGTATGACTGGTTATTACATTTCTGCCATCCTCACCGAGACTTTTGCTAGAGACTAACACCCCTTTCAATTTGACGTTTCTTTATGTTTATATCACATACTTTACTCTACTGGGTTGTTTTAAGACCTACCAATGCACCAATGCAATTAAGCACACAGTCTTTTAAGCTTACTTCTTGCTAGATTTGGGGTCAAGATAATCAACGTACTATCATGTTCTCTTTTTGCTTCAATAAACTCAAAATTTTGAGGAGCATAAAATAAAGAAAAGATAAATTTAATCGCCCCAGTTAACTTAAGTTTATAAATAAATGGTTAACCATCAATTCAAAAGTGAATAATAGGACCAAGACATGCAAGCATGCTTCACAAACTTAAATAACCGACATAATTTTCAGCAAGAAAATAATCTAAAAACACCTGCAAAAATATTTTTGGTTTTTCTCTATACAAACTTTAAAAACACAATATTTTTGTCTTTTTCAATTTTCTTATAAACAAAATAAACTTCACAATCTTTTTGGATTTTCGGATTTTTCTGTACAAACATAAATCACATTCTTTTTGGTTTTTCAAAATTTTAAAATGTTTTTGGTTTTTCTAAATATTTAAAAGAAAAATATTAAAAAACAAAAACCACAATATTTTTGAATTTTGAAATTTTTTTAATGTTTTTGGATTTTATCTATACAAACGAAAAACACACTCTTTTTGTATTTTCTAGATTTTCACCCCCTAAAACCAAAATAAATTTTAAAAGAAAAATATGACAGAAAATAAAGATAGTCATCCTTGTTTAAGGATATCAGCGAGGGTCTTTAATCCGTTTAAATCAAGCAAAAATTTAAAACGCGTTTTGTCAAAAGCTTTAGTAAACAGATCGACTTTCTGAAAGTCAGTATGTACTTTCTCAAGGTCAATCAACTTCTTCTCAAAGCAATCCCGTATAAAGTGATATCGAATTTCGATATGTTTTGTTTTCGAATGTTGTACGAGATTCTTTTGTGATAGAAATTGCAGCATAATTATCAATCAAAATAGGAGTAGTAAGAAACTTCAAACCGTAGTCGCAAAGATGTTGTTGTATCCACAAAACCTGGGATCAGCAACTCGAGGCTGCAACATACTCAGCTTCGGCGGTTGAAGTGGAGACCGTTGTCTGCTTCTTACACTGCCAGGAAACAAGCCGGTTTCCTAAAAATTGACATCCTGCAGTCGTTGATTTGAAGTTGATCATGCAACCTCCATAGTCCGAGTCTGAATAGGCAGTAAGATCAAAAGTATCATTCTTGGGCTACCACAACCCGATGTCTGGATTTCCACTCAAATACTGAAGAATTCTCTTGACTGCAGTTAGGTGAGTCACTCGTGGACTTGCTTGATACCTAGCACAAAGACAAACAACAAACATAATATTAGGGTGAGAAGCCGTTAAATACATTAAAGAACCGATCCTGGCACGATAGAGGGTAGGATCAACGGAATCCTCCAATTCATCCGGTGATAAATTGTGCCCTACTGGAAGAGGAGTAGAAGGGATTTTTTCGGCAGAAATCTTGAATCGGCTCAAGACGTCGTTCACATACTTAGTCTGGTGAATAAAAATTCCGTGAGCAGACTGGTGAACCTGCAACCCTAAAAAGAAATTCATCTTTACCATCGAGCTCATCTCGAACTTGGTCTGCATGGACTTCTCGAACTCCTTACACAATGTGTCGTTTGTAGACCCAAAAATAATATCATCAACATAAATCTGGACTAGGAGAAGATCGTCACAAATATTCTTGTAAAATAAAGTGCAGTCAACCGTTCCACATTTGAAGCCGTTATCCGTCAAATGGTCGGCGAGCGTGCCCTACCAAGCTCTCGGGGCTTGATGAAGACCATATAATGCCTTGTTTAAACGGTAAACACGGTCAGGATAATCAGGATCTTCAAAACCAGGAGGCTATAAAACAAACACTTCCTCGTGTAATTCACCATTATGAAAAGCACTCTTAACGTCCATTTGATACATTTTGATGTTCTTGTAAGCAGCATAAGCCAGGAAGATTCGAATCGACTCTAATCTTGCCACTGGCGCATAAACCTCAGTGTAATCAATACCCTCTTGCTGATGAAAACCTTGCACCACTAAACGTGCCTTGTTTCTCACAATTACCCCACGATCATCCTTCTTACACTTATATACCCAATTAGTCGGAATTGCCTTCTTGACTCTAGCAGGTTTATCAATAAGATCCCAAACACCTAAACGAGCAAATTTTTGTAGTTCTTCTTGCATAGCTTCTACCCAAGAAGGATCTTGTGAAGCCACACGAGGAGTTGTTGGCTCGACTTGAGATAGAAAACAAGAAAACTTAGCAACAGCTGCAATTTCAGATGCGTGTAAGTCAGCATGAACACAGAGAGCATTATTGTCACTTGAAGAGGCGATTTGATGTCGTGTCTGAACCCCTACATCAAGGTCTCCAATAATGTTTTCTTGTGGATGATAATTATGAATTCTAAGAGTAGGATTTTTAGAAACAGTAACATTTTCAAATAAGTTAGTATAATATTCACCCAATTCAGGAGATGAAACATTATTCCCAATTACTGAAGCATTATCATCAGAAGAAGTAGAAGCAGTATCATAATGAACAGGAGCATCGTTTTCAGGTTCTTCAGTTGGAGCAACAAGTGGAGCTTCAACGTCATTTGAACTTGTAAATCTTGGAATTTCCAAATGTTCTTCAAAATATGCACAAACTAAATCTTCATCTGGATGATCAATTGATGGAATAAATGAATTGAACAGACCATCGTAGTCAAACATCCAATCGGGATCTTTCCCTTGTGGAGGAGTAGTGTACTTCTGACAGTCAACATGGTACCACTCTTCGACACAACCGGATGGAAAATTAAAAACCCGTTTCTTAGGTGACGCATACCCTAAGAAATACCCTTCAATGGCTTTCTCTTCAAATTTACCCGCATCCTTCTTCAGCATAGTACAAGGACATCCAAAAGGTTCCAAATACTTTAAGTTAGGCTTACGATTATTCAATAATTCATAACTGGTCTTCTTTAGTCGTTTAACTGTTAGAACACGATTGAGAGTATAACAAGCCGTATTCACAGCCTCATTCCAAAATTGGACAGGAAGCTTAGAATCAGCGAGCATCGTTCCTGCAGCTTCAATCAAGGTTCTATTCTTTCTTTCAGCAATGCCATTTTGTTGAGGTACATAAGGTGCACTATATTCACGGTGAATTCCCTTTTGGATACAAAAGAAATCCAACATAGTGTTTTTGAATTCAGTTCCATTATCACTCCGAATTCTCCTCACCTTTTGTTTGTAAAGTGATTCGATTTTAGTAATAAGATTTTGTACCAAAACAGGCGTTTGATCTTTCGAGCTCATAAATAAGACCCAAGAGTATCTTGAATAATCATCAGTCACTACAAGACAATACCAATCCCCAGAAATACTCGCACGATTCAAAGGACCAAACAAATCCATATGAAGTCGTTTTAGAGGAGTATCAATGGAATTCAATAACTTAGAGGGATGTGTCTTCTTCTTCTGCTTGTCCTTTTTGCATGCAACGCAGTGATCGGATAACTTAAAATTCTTTAACGAGACACTCTCAACTAAGTCATTTGCCATTAAATAATTCATCTTTCTGACATGTAGGTGACCCATTCTACGATGCCATAGAATCGAGTCTTTCTCGGTTGCTTTCGAGACAAAACATGTTTCGATCGATGTGGATACCTTAGAACTCATATTTAAGACATAAATATCATTTGATCGTGGTGATCGCATGACAACCATGTCCTCGGGAATAACATAACCCGGTTTCAAGATAAGACATTCTTTGTCAGTAAATATCGTATTGTACTTTTTATCACAAATCTGCGATACACTCAATAAGTTATGATCAACTTTGTCGCAATAATTCACTTTCTCAAACGTAATGTGACCATCTGAAACTTCACCCTCTTGTGTGATCATGCCCCCAGAATTCCCAGCAAACGCTACATAACCCCCTTCAATATTTCTTACGTTGGTTAATAGGTCGAGATTCCCAGTGATATGATGAGAACATCCGCTATCCATGATCCAGTATTCACCAGAAATGGTCTTGGATGAACCCTACACACAAACAAAAGTGATTAGTTCAAAAAGGCAGCCCAGGCCTCGGTCTTGGGCACCTTTTGGTTTTCTCTTTGATCATTAACTTGAACAGATTTCAACTGTTGTTCAGCCACTTGTGAATAAGTTACCGGCTTCCTAGACTTTCGTCTTAGATACGCTGCCTGAACCACATTTGAATTTAATTCTTACACAAAGGAGCAGTTGGAACAAACTTGGATTTAATTTGACCATGAGTCTCATTAACATGAACCACCTTACGAGGATTCACATTAGAGAACATAATATGAGTATCATCAGCATATGACACAGGTCGTTTCAAAATCACCTTTACCACAGAAATCGGTTTGGAATGGTCCTTGATAAAAGGATGAAGATTCTGATGGTACTTCTGACTACAATCCCTCACAACATGACCAAGTTGACCGCATAAGAAACAACTTCGCATGTCTACACGATGTTGTTGCAAGGTATTTGGAATGAATGACCCAGAAGTTTGATGACGACTCACATTTTTAGTCATGCTCTTAGCAAACTCATCAGATAATTCAGATTTCTTCTTTATGTAAAAATCTAAATTAGAACATTTCGAAAAACTTTTTAGTGTATCTGTCCCAGTTGACTTCACAAAGTTAATTTTTTTAGCTTGTTTTAAACATTGTTTTGCCTTAGTCAATGGGTCAGATTGAACTGATGTTTTTGCTTGAGCATACACACGTTCAAGTTCTTGAATTTTTGAAGTTTCATTGACAAAAACACTCTCAATAAGTTCAGGTTTGATAATACTTATTGGAATATCTTTTTCAGTAAACATCGTATCCATTCCTTTTAACTTATAAACTCTAGTCGATGAAGACTTAGAACTCGGAGGATTAATGAAACACATTAAGTCCTCGTCAGAAATCTTTGGTTTAACTGACTTCTTTACCCTCACTGGTTTGGTTTTCACAGTTTCTTCCTTGTTCACTTGAGATTTGAATGAACCATACACAGCTTCCTCAAACTCTTGAGGTTCGCAAATAATTTGGTTAGAACTAGGAATGTTCTTATTCTTGTGTATATCTCAGGTTCAAACACATCTTCAATAATCACTTTGTCAACATTTTCAACAAAGACCTTTTTACTTTCCACATGAGGTTTTTGAGGAGCAACTTGGGGTTTGACAATTTCAGGTTTAACTAATTTAGGTCTTTCAGAAATCACAGATTCTTTTTGAATCAAATCCTCTTCTTTTCTTGCAAAAGGATTAATTTTTTAATCATTATGGAAAGGTGGTGGAATTTCAACAAAACCAATACCTTTCTTGGAATCCTTTTGTTTTCCAGATACCTCAATGATTTCATTCAACAGAAAAGATGAATTTCTAAATTTCCCCAATTTGTTCTTCAACTCAAGAACCTCATTTTCAAGCTCAGTTATCTTTGAACGATGTTTCAATATTTCTTGAAACTTTTGGTCATTAATTGTCATTTTCACAGATAACTCGGCTTTGAGATCATGGTTACTTGTCGACAATGCTTCAATCTTTTCTCGAGATCTCATTTGAGATTCAAGAGATTGTCGATAAGTATCTTTCAGAGATGCAATTTCTTGTATAAGACTATCATTTTGGTTTTTCAAAGCTTCTAACTTAGATTTGTTAGATTCACAGTCAACACATGATGCTTTAACATATGAAGTATAAGAAATAGAATTACTAACCTCGTTAATCTTGGCCATGCAAGCAAATATTGATTTGGAAGACTTGTCGCGAGAGTTGTCAGAATCAGATCCAGAATCATTATCGGAAGACATCTCACTAGCAGTTGCATCTTGACAATCATTGTGTAATCCAAACATAGCCAAATTTGCTTGAACATCATTGCATATTAACCGTTGTGACCAATCAGTTCCATCTGCTAACATTGCTTGTGTTGTAGAAGAAGATGATTTCTTTTCAGCATCATTTCCTCGTGGTGTAGAAGCATTTTGATTTTGACCACGAGAACCAGTGTATTCTTTCCTTGGTTTGTCACATTCCTTTGCGAAATGCCTAAATTCTTGACAATTATAACACTTTACTTTTAATTTGTCAAAACCCAACTTCTTGTTTAAAGCTGGAAGATCTTTTACAGTTCTCTGCATGAATCTTTTAACTTTACGGACGATCATAGCCATGTTCCATTTTAAATCCATGATTTCTAGATCATTTGGATCTATCTGATCATAGTCCTCATCTGTTAAATCACTTGTGGCAATCTTACTACTCACTAAGTTTTCATATGAAGACATAAAAGCTGTCAGAAAAGCAAAGTTTTGCTCAGCTTCCTTCATATTAACACTAGGTGGTGTAGCAAATGGATTTGTATTAGTTGAACTTCCAGAACCACCCGAATTACCAGCAGAGTAAAAACAAACCTTTGGATCATTAACCATAGTTGATTCTTGTTCACTTGCAGCATGAGTAAGAAAAGCAGTGTTTGGAGAGATCGTTGAACTAAGAGGCATACTTCCACCATAGAAAGATGGATCTTGATTTTCTTTGGAGGATTTTTGACACTTAAGATCATACTCTCTGGTTTCGATCTTTTGTAAAAATTCAAGTGCCGTCAAGTCTTCATTCACAAAATAGTCATTCTCTTTCAAAACCATTAGAAATATTGAGTAAGAACTTGGAAGCACACTTTTAATAGTGTCAATTTTATCCCTTTCAGAAATTTCCATTTTCATCTTGTCCATTTCAGCAATTAAATGACTAAATCTTGTAGTCATCTCTTCAACTGTTTCTCCCTTCAATAGATTAAAGTTTCGAAACTGAAACTTGAGCATCACTTTCTTACTCTCAGCTGTGTTTCCCATGCTTCTCATACGCAGATGTTGAAATAAAGACGCACATCTCTTGATACTACCAACTTGATGGAAAATATTTTCTGGTAATGCCATAGTAAGAGTAGAATAGGCTTTTATCTCGATTTCTAATGCTTTCTTCTCTTCTTGTGAATATTGAGAAACAGCTTTAGGAGTATATCCAATAGTATCATCACCAATCATTGGTGCCACATAAACTTCATCAAGACAGTAAGAGCAATCAGGATGAACAGATCCCAAATGTGCACGAAACCGAGGTTCCCACTTAGCAAAGTCACTGAACTTCATCAATCATGGACATTTAGAATGCGAACCTATCTCGGTATCAAGTTGCAACATCTGTTGCATTAACATGTTTTGAGACGCTAATGCATACATACCGACCATCTTTGAAAATTTAAGTGTTTAACGAATCAAACAGTGAATTAGATTAACGAATCATTGAACAATTATAGCGAACTGTGAATAGTTATAGCGAACTGTGAACAGTGTTTAACGAATCAACTCTTAACAAGGTTAAGATTGAAAGTTAACGAATCACAAATAAGGTTAACGAATCAACCAAATGGCGAAACAGATAACGAATGACAAGTCAACTTAACGAATTGACCAAACGAATCACAAAGAATTAGTTTAGAGAATCGGATGATAATCAGTAACGAATCACTATGGAATGCTTAGCGAAATAAGATAACGAATCAGTTACAGTTGATAGCGAATCAACTATAACGAATCAGGTTGTTACAACCGTTTGTAACAAACTCTGACACCTTATGCCACGTGGCAAAGGTTGTTATGACACAAATCCCAATGTGGACGCGTGTCACACGAATTAAACCACGAATTAGATCAGGCGAATCAGCTACTATAACGAACTGACTAGCGAACTCTTCTAAATGGGTAACGAATTGACAAATTCAGATAACGAATCACAATGAAACATCTAACGAATCACCGGGAAGATGATAACGAATCATGTTCATCTTCAAATCTTCAAAAATTTAAAGTGTTTTTCCAGAAATTATGAAGATCAACTCAGAAACCAAGAATTATCAAATTCGTAATACTACCTCGTTACTCAACCAAATCGCACAAATTACCTATCAAACTCCTCGTAATCTAATTCCGAATCCAGTACACTAAACCTCGTAACCGATTAACATCCTAAACCAATTCAATTACACCAAAAACTATCCCCTGTTTCGGACTTAAACCGAATCTAAAACCAATCCACACAGATCCAATTCAAACCTCAATTCCACTTAACTACACCTATTCAATACCTTTCACACCTCAAATCCAGTTCAATCTAACCATAATTTAATCAATTCAATCCAAAATTGATTCAAAACCCCTTAAACCGAAAACTTAACAATATCGAAATAATTAAAACACCAAATCAAGTGTTATGAGCACCAACAGCTCTGATACCACTTGTTGGAACCCGTATGATTCATATCAATAACAATAACCACTAACAGATCTCAGATCTGTGTTTATACTATTAATACGATTAAGAATCTAGCTCATAATTAACATTGATTCAGTGTTATATATGTATATCTATTATCAATATATTATCTGTATAATATTAGGTGAAGCTTGAGAGAGAGTTTGGACAACCATTCGTTAATTAACTCACTCCACTACTTTAAACAGTGAACATGGTTCACTATATATAGAAGGTGATCTGGTTCGCTAACATCCCCTAGCGAACCAGCCTCCCCTTCGTTACATACATTAAATTAGCGAAACACCCCCTGATTAGTTAACATCCCCTAACGAATCAGGAGGGAATACATTTAATGTCTAGTTCGCTAACATTCCCTAGCGAACTAGACTATAACTTAACGAACTAGCTATTAAATAAACTAATTATTACATTAATTAATAAACAAAAACGTTAACGATAAATACAAAGACTCTTGACGCAAAACCTGCACTAACAAATGCAATGTAAGAAAGTGATCGCATACACCTCTCGTCAACTCAAAATACATGAAAAGAACTATACAACTCACGATCTAGAGTTAGGCTCCATAATCTTTGCACTTAAGATATGGAGGCACTATCTCTATGGAGTAAGATTCACCGTGTACAATGATCATAAGAGCTTAAAACACATTTTTGGTCAAAAAGAACGAAACATGCGCCAACGACGCTGGATGGAAACTCTTTGCGACTACGACTGTGAAGTAGTCTATCATGAAGGTAAAGCCAACGTTGTGGCTGATGCCTTATGTTGTAAAGAGCACGAAAAGCCAAAAAGAGTTCGAGCGTTGAGGCTAGAACTCCAAGTCAAACTCCTCTAGCAAATCAAATCTGCCTAAACTCAAGCGATCAATGAAAACCAAATCTCCGACGAAAAACGTAACGGCACCATTGACTCGCTAGTCAAAGGTGACGATGATATCCTTAGACTCGGCAATAGAATTTGGTTACCAATCGTTGGAGACTTGCGTGAGAAAATTTTGAACGAGACTCACAAATCCAAGTATATGATGCATCCCGGGAGCGATAAAATGTACCATAACCTAAAAGCAAACTATTGGTGGAATGGGATGAAAAGGGATGTCGCTTCGCATGTGGAGAAATGTTTGACATGTTTAAAAGTCAAGGCTGAACACCAAAAGCCTTCTGGATTGCTTCAACAACCTGAACTTCCTGTATGGAAGCGGGAGTTAATCACAATGGATTTTATTACTAAACTCCCTAAAACGACTCGACAACACAATGCTATTTGGGTGATTGCGGATCGATTAACAAAGTCCGCACATTTCATACCCATCAATGAGTCGTACTCGATGGACAAACTAGCGCGTATTTATGTGAACAAAATTGTTGCTTTGCATGGAGTACCGATGTCTATAATTTCTGATAGAGACAGTCGTTTTACGTCTCATTTTTGGAAAAGCTTCCAACAAGTGTTAGGCACAAAGCTCAACCTTAGCACTGCCTATCATCCGCAAACTGTTGGGCAAAGCGAACGGACAATACAAACGTTGGAAGACATGCTTCGGGCTTGTGTGATTGATTTGGGTGGAAGTTGGGATGACCACTTACCCCTAATGGAATTCTCATATAATAATAGCTATCACACAAGTGTTCAAGCTGCACCATTCGAGGCGTTATATGGACGTAAGTGTATAACGCCCGTGTGTTGGTCTGAAACCGGAGACAATCAATTATCTGGACCCGAGATAGTCCAAGAAACCACCGACAAAATTCTTCAAATCCTAGAACTACATAAAACGGCACGTGATCGCCAAAAGAGTTACGCCGATGTCCGTCGTAAGCTGTTAGAGTTCAATGTTGATGATAAAGTTCTTTTGAAAGTCTCTCCATGGAAAGGCGTAGTTCGCTTCGGCAAGAAAGAAAGTTAAGTCCTCGATTCGTTGGACCCTTTGAGGTACTTGAACAAATTGGTACTGTTGTATACTGGTTGCGACTACGCGATGAAATGCAAGGGAAACACTACGTATTCCATATCTCGAATTGTGTAAATGTTTAGCCGATTAATCTCTTTCGATGCCTTTAAAAGATGTGGAAATAAACGAGAATTTAAAATTCATTGAAAAGCCAATTCAAATCGAATATTCAAAACTAAAGAAACTCAAAAGACGAACCTTGAAAATCGTGAAAGTAAAATGGGACTCACGAAGTGGACCCGAGTATACTTGGGAACTAGAGTCAGAAATGAAAAGAAAATACCCCCACTTATTCTCGTGAAGCAATCTCGAGGAGGAGAATTATTTCAAGGTGGGGAGGATGTAACATCACGGAAATTTCGAGCCAAAAATTTCAACTTTCCAAAGTCTAGGGATCAATTCTGCCAAATTCCAAACTCCAAGGTTAAAAATGAAAATTTTGATTTCCTGACCCATCGCGCTACGCGATGGATCAGAAGAGAGACCCATCGCGTATCACGATAGGGTGTCTGACAGCGAGACGCGTGGCCTGCCACGTGGCCACACGTGGCACATTGGTCGCCACGTGGCCACACGTGGCACGACGTCCGCCACGTGTCAACACGTGGCACGACGTCCGCCACGTGGCAGACCTACGTTGTGACTGCGCAAGGCTACGTCTCGCTACAATACAGGTGCCCAGGACGCCGTGGCGTACCGCGATGGAACCCAAGATTTTGCCTATATATAGCAGGTCCGGGCTTTCACATTCTCACACCAAAATCACACAAACTACTCTCTCTCTAACATCTCTCTACACCTCGAAGTTCGTGTCCTCGATCCACCTCGATAAACATACTCGATTCTGCGTTTTCCGGGCCATACCCCGATAATCGTGCCATCACCCGATGATGTTATAATCAAGAAGATATTATTGAAGTGACGTCCCGACAAGTTACTTCGTAAAGCGTGTCGACGTAAAAGAATATTGGTGTGTCTCATTGTGTGTGCCGAGTAAAATATTCAAGCGGCGTTGGTGTGCTGCTCGAGTTCTTAGGGTTTCCAAAAAGCCAACAAGGTTAGGCTTAATGATAAATGAATATAATAAAATATTATCATAAAAGGCTTAATACCCTAAGTCGAGATTATATTCAATACCTCGAGAATAAAAGAAATAACAAAGAAAAGAAAGAAAGAAAAGGAATGTATATATATATATGTGTGTGTGTGTGTGTTATATAAATTCTTTGTTATAAGTATTATTATTTAAGTATAATGAGTATTCTTAAATAATAAAGAAAAAATACATTTCTGAAAGAAGAAGAAACGTAGGGTTTTTATAATAAACTAAATGTTTATAAATATTACTTTTAAACTAAAGGTTTTCAAGTAAATGAGAATTGAACTAAAGGTTCATCGAGGTAAAATAAAGACTAAATTTTTTAAGCCGGATTTTATATCCGACTAATAAATGGTTATACTCGTACTATAGGTGCGAGATAAGCAAGGGAAAGACCCTCGGACGGTGTTTGAAGCCGATCCCAAAGCGAAAAGGTGAATACGCCCCAACTTTTGCAAAACTTATTTTCAAACATATGCAACGTGTTATGTGAAAAACTTTACATGAGACTAAGTGTCTCTTACAACATTATGAATAAGAGTAAAATCCCAGCCCTCACGCTGTAATATACGTTTGTCTGGATCCTTACATATGTGGTAAAATGCGGTGGGCACATCGCACCACGCTTGGTCACGACCTCCAGCCACGATGGGCTGAACCTAAGTACGTTCGAGTGAGACTGACCATGTGTATATTTATGGTACCTAAGTACGTCGAAACGCTGCGGTGTTTTGCTTGGGTGACCTAGTGTAGAGACTCGAATTTATAATGATATTGTTTTAACATTGTTATTCATAAGCCACGATGGGCCGAGGCAGGCGTAGTCTCGAGGGGTAATAAAGTAAAAGAATATATTTTCGCGTCAGCATGTTCACCAGCATTCGTTGCTGACGTATTTTATAACATTTTGCAGGTAATCAAGAATAGAGCTTGTGAAAACGAAGGGATCAAGAATCCGATGGCTCGGATAATTTTGTTAAACTTAAATATAAATAAATGATGGTTTTGTAAACTTATAAACAAGTAAACTTAAAATGAGACTTTGTCGCATCTTTTGGAATGTAAATATTTATAACTTATATCCACATGTTTTATAAAGACTTCCGCTAATAACCCGTAACTCTGATTTATATACAAATGTGGTACCAACTATTGGTCGCACTCCTAGGCCTAAGATGGGGGTGTGAAATGTTGTATCAGAGCCATCAATCTTAGCAAATGGGTATCATAAAACAACACCGAAGCTTCGATCCAAGCATAGGAAAATATTTTACTTGTTTATTTGAATAGGGATAAGATTGGCTGGTACCCTTTCTTTCCCTCTCTACATTCTAAATCACCCATCAAAGATGTCTTATGAGAAATTAATGGAGTATTATGATCATGAAGCAAGAAGAGCAAGAAAATACTACAAATTCCCAAAAGACGTCATGAGTGAAGATTATTTTGAGGCTTTCTTCAACCGAGACCAATACGTTGAACGACCCAAACCGATATACTTCCCTGGAACTGAGCATTGTCCAATTAACTTACCCGAAAGTCCACCTAAACAAAGAATCGAACCGCCAAGGCACTCAAGCTACCATCCACCAACAATAACCACATACCAACCCTCTGAAGTACTGATATACCATCCCTCGGAGATTCCCACTTACCAACCATCGGAGATACCACAATATTTTCCAACAAGATACATACCACCAAACCCACACCCGTCCTATGCCTTCCTTTCAAATCAGCAAATAAAAGAAGAACCAATATCCCCATCCTCCGACTGGATGCATTGCCACTCTGATCAGCGAAGATGGCATACCGGAAGCTCCACTTTTAACGAAGTCAATTCTCAAACCACTAATGGAGAAGGGACATCCCGCAAACCAAGAATGAGGGTGATGATGCCCTACGAAAGTTTCAAAATGCCCCCTGATGATCAACAAGACCACCCAGCTTATGGAAAAGGAAGAACCTGAAGAAGAGGAAGAACCTATGGAAGAAGAGGAACCAGAAGAGGAGGAGGACCCCGAAGAAGAGGAGGATCCTGAAGAAGAGTCTGGACCAGAATAAGAGCATCCCAATAACCCCAATGAGATATCAACATCAATGGATGGATCACTCACTTCCCAAAACCCGAGCTACGGTTCTGAGGATCCATATGTTCAATATCTCGAAGCTCTCAAGAACCAGGCTTCATCAAGCTTCCCACCATTCCAAGGAGAGGTTCCATCAATAGAAGAGCAAGCGAATGAGATCAGAGAACAGAACCAAGCTGCTAAAACTTTCTTCTACCTTTCATCCGACATGATCGACGTTCCGTATCCAGAACCGAGGAATCACTATGAAATGGTGACATTGGGTTACCGCGACCCACCTCCACAATATGGATACCCCAACAAGGTCCCACAGTCGTATGAAGAAAATTTGGACCGCGCTCTGCACGAAACAGACGATTGGAGAAAGAAGATGGCTGATGAAGGGAAGAAAAAGAAGAAGATGGGAGAAAAGCTTCTTCACAAGTGCAACAAGTTGACGAAGGTTGTGAGAAAATTTTTAAAGGACTAAGGCAAGGGTGATGAGGGATGTGAAGAAGAAGTCATGTGTAATATAGTCGTGTATGCTACGTGATATATGTATGTAACAAGAACGTTGAAATGTTCTTGAAATAAAGATAGGATAATCAATATATATATCGTTTGATCAATATATATATATGTGTGTGTGTGTGTGTGTATGTAACGTGTGAAATAAATATATATATCCTTTGTGATATATATATGAATGTATAATAAAATTATATGTTTAATATAAGAAAACGTTGTTAAAAGTTTCAGATATAAAAGATACAATAAAAGAAAAATGTCTGAACAAAGCAACAACAACGAAAATGCTAGAAAAAAAAAGGAAAAAGAAATGAAAGAGAAGGGGAAAGGCCCCGAGAGAGAACAAGAGGAACCAATCCCTGATAAATACATGAAACAAATCCAAAGAATCGTAAAAGATGTTGTAAGGGCTGAAACTGAATTTAGATCCCAATATAGACAAACGAAACATTCACATTCTGCAAATCCTTCCCGAAAATCTGTTTCCAAACCTCGTTCTAGACCTTCACGCATGGATGAAAGTATGCATGAATTGAACGCTGATGGTGGGGTTAGTCAAGAATTCAAGAGACTTAAAATTGGTGGGTGTTCGTTCAAAGACTTTAAGTATTATGGACTAAAGGAGTTCCATGGCGACAAGGGAGCCATCACAACCGTGAGGTGGCTTGAAGAGATGGAGACGATTGTGATTACGAGCAAGTGTTCCGATGAAGAGAAGATTCAGTATTCTGCCCTCATGTTTAAAGGCGAAGCCCTAGAGTGGTGGAACACATTGATCTTGAGTAGAGGAAGGGATGTGATGTACAACATGACTTGGAACGAGTTCAAAGAGTTGTTGATGTCAAAATTATGTTCGATGCACGAGACGGACCAAATTCAAACCAAATTCTTGACTCACAGGGTTGTTTGAACGAACCTTCGTGAGTACAACACAAAATTCCACGAATACTGTCGTTTGGTTCCCCAGCTGGTTACCCCTGAATCCAGCAAAGTTACACGCTATATTTGGGGACTACCACGAGAGATTCGTGACATGGTGAGGTCACACTTGCCACAAACCGCTGACTCCGCGATGGAGTTGGCTGGGTACTTGATGGGCGGAAAGATCCGCAACAAAGAAGAGGAAAAGAGGGTCGTGACAACACAAGAACCGAAGAAGGAAGGAAATACCCATTTCAAGGGTAAAGGAGTTGACCAACGAAGGTCTGGCTTCAACCCCGGAATCCCACAATGCAAAATATGTAAGAAATACCATAGGGGTAGATGCCATCTAACTCCACAACTCTGTGAATCATGTCACAAACCCGGCCACGCCACGGTTGATTGTTGGAAGAAGAAGATGACTTGCTACAATTGCAAGGAAATGAGACATCTTAGCTTTGAATGCCCCAAGAACAAGCCCGCGAATGGTGGTGCGGGTGGTAGCGGTCAAAAGAATGAGCCCAAGAAGGGCAATGCAAGAGTTTTCGTCCTTGATACAAAGAAGGCGGCCAACACACCGGAAACCATTACCGGTACGTTCCTTGTTAACAACACTTATGCTAGAGTCTTGTTTGATTCAGGAGCCAATTTAAGTTTTATAGATTATAAATTTTGTAGTCTATTAAACGGACCTTTAATCAAACTTAATAAAACTCTAATCGTCGAGACTGCTAATGGCGAAATCGTTAAAATCTCCGAAGCCTTAGAGAACGGAAAAATCTTATTAGCCGGTTATATTTTGCCTATTTGTTTGCTACCTATGACTTTTGGTGGTTACGATATTGTATTGGCTATGGATTGGTTATCCGACAACATTGCTCGTATTCTTTGCAATAGCAAAACCATTGAACTTCAAGCCCCGGATAAACGAACCATTCGAATTGAAGGGGATAAAGATGCTGGCCAAGTTAACCTAATCTCAATGATAAGGGCTAACAAATGTTAAAATCAAGGATGCTTAGCATTCATGGGCTACGTCACCGAAGAATCAAAACCCAAAGAAATCAAAAACATTCCTGTTGTTTCCGACTATGTCGTTGTCTTTCCCGACGAACTTCTTGGCATTCCTCCCGATCGTGTAGTAGAGTTTAGGATTGATCTTATTCCCGGTACCGCTCCGATCGCCAAAGCTCCGTATCGCTTAGCGCCAACCGAGATGAAGGAATTAAAGAAACAACTCGATGAGTTACTGGAGAAAGGTTTCATTCGACCGAGTTTGTCACCATGGGGAGCGCCGATCCTATTTGTCAAGAAGAAGGATGGATCCATGCGGATGTGTATCGATTATCGTGCGCTGAACAAAGTTACATTCAAAAATCATTATCAACTCCCTCGAATTGATGATCTTTTTGACCAACTTCAAGGTGCTAGCTTCTTTTCTAAAATCGATCTTCGTTCCGGTTATCACCAACTCAAAGTCCAATCCGAAGATATTCCGAAAACCGCTTTTCGAACAAGGTATGGACATTATGAGTTCACGGTTATGCCGTTTAGACTTACTAATGCGCCAGCCGCGTTCATTGACATGATAAATCAAATTTGCAAGCCTTACTTGGATAAATTTGTTATCGTATTCATCGATGACATACTTATTTATTCTAAGTCCAAGGCCGATCATGAAGTCCATATTCGTACGTTGCTTGAAATCCTTAGAACCGAGAAGTTGTATGCTAAATTTTCAAAATGCGAATTCTGGTTACATGAAGTACAATTTCTTGGTCACATCATTAACGTCAACAGTATTCAAGTCGATCCTGCTAAGATTGAAGCTATCTCTAAATGGGAAATTCCAAAATCGCCAACCGAGATTCGAAGTTTCTTAGGTTTGACCGGTTATTACCGTAGGTTTATTGAAAACTTTTCTCGAATCACTGTTCCCCTAACCTCCTTAACTCATAAGAACAAAAATAATGAATGGGGAACAAAGCAACAAGAGGTGTTAGATATACTTAAACAAAAACTCACCCAAGCACCTATACTGGCCTTGCCAGAAGGTACTGAGGATTTTGTTGTCTTTAGTGACGCGTCCCATTCTGGTTTGGGATGTGTACTAATGCAACGTAAGAAAGTGATCGCATACGCCTCTCGTCAACTCATAGTACACTCTAAAAGAACTATACAACTCACGATCTAGAGTTAGGCGCCATAATCTTTGCACTTAAGATATGGATGCACTATCTCTATGGTGTAAGATTCACCGTGTACACTGATCATAAGAGCTTAAAACACATCTTTGATCAGAAAGAACTCAACATGCGCCAACGACGCTGAATGGAAACTCTCAACGACTATGACTTCGAAATAGTCTATCATGAAGGTAAAGCCAACGTTGTGGCTGATGCCTTAAGTCGTAAAGAGCACGAAAAGCCAAAAAGAGTCCGAGCGTTGAGGCTAGAACTTCAAGTCGACCTCATCGAGCAAATCAAACCTGCCCAAACTAAAGCGATCAATGAAAACCAAATCTCCGACGAAAAACATAACAGCACCATTGACTCGCTAGTCAAAGGTGACGATGGTATCCTTAGACTCGGCAATAGAATTTGGGTACCAATCGTTGGAGACTTGCGTGAGAAAATTTTGAACGAGACTCACAAATCCAAGTATATGATGCATCCCGGGAGCGACAAAATGTACCATAACCTAAAAGCAAACTATTGGTGGAATGGGATGAAAAGGGATGTCGCTTCGCATGTGGAGAAATGTTTGACATTTTTAAAAGTCAAGGCTGAACACCAAAAGCCTTCGGGATTACTACAACAACCCGAACTTCCTGTATGGAAGCGGGAGTTAATCACAATGGATTTCATTACTAAACTCCCTAAAACGACTCGACAACACAATGCTATTTGGGTGATTGCGGATCAATTAAAAAAGTCCGTACATTTCATACCCATCAATGAGTCGTACTCGATGGACAAACTAGCGCGTATTTATGTGAACAAAATTGTTGCTTTGCATGGAGTACCGCTGTCTATAATTTCTGATAGAGACAGTCGTTTTACTTCTCATTTTTGGAAAAGCTTCCAACAAGTGTTAGGCACAAAGCTCAACCTTAGCACTGCCTATCATCCGCAAAATGATGGGCAAAGCGAACGGTCAATACAAACGTTGGAAGACATGCTTCGGGCTTGTGTGATTGATTTGGGTGGAAGTTGGGATGACCACTTACCCCTAATGGAATTCTCATATAATAATAGCTATCACACAAGTGTTCAAGCCGCACCATTCGAGGCGTTATATGGACGTAAGTGTATAACGCCCGTGTGTTGGCCTGAAACCGGAGACAATCAATTATCTGGACCCGAGATAGTCCAAGAAACCACCGACAAAATTCTTCAAATCCAAGGACGACTTAAAACGGCACGTGATCGCCAAAAGAGTTACGCCGATGTCCGTCGTAAGCCGTTAGAGTTCAATGTTGATAATAAAGTTCTTTTGAAAGTCTCGCCATGGAAAGGCGTAGTTCGCTTCGGTAAGAAAGAAAGTTAAGTCCTCAATTCGTTGGACCCTTTGAGGTACTTGAACAAATTGGTACTGTTGTATACCGATTGCGACTACCCGAGTAAATGCAAGGGATACACGACGTATTCCATATCTGGAATTACGTAAATGTTTAGCCGATTAATCTCATTCGATGCCTTTAAAAGATGTGGAAATAAACGAGAATTTAAAATTCATTGAAAAGCCAATTCAAATCGAATATTCAAAACTAAAGAAACTCAAAAGACGAACCTTGAAAATCGTGAAAGTAAAATGGGACTCACGAAGAGGACCCGAGTATACTTGGGAACTCGAGTCAGAAATGAGAAGAAAATACCCCCACTTATTCTTGTGAAGCAATCTCGAGGACGGGATTCATTTCAAGGTGGGGAGGATGTAATATCACGGAAATTTCGAGCCAAAAATTTCAACTTTCCAAAGTCTAGGGATCAATTCTGCCAAATTCAAAACTCCAAGGTTAAAAATGAAAATTTTGATTTTCTGACCCATCGTGCTACGCGATGGATCAGAAGAGAGACCCATCGCGTATCGCGATAGGGTGTCTGACAGCGAGACGCGTGGCCTGCCACGTGGCCACACGTGGCACACCGGTTGCCATGTGTCCCGCTACGTGGTCACACGTGGCACGACGTACGCCACGTGTCAACACATGGCACACCGTCTGCCACGTGGCGACACGTTGTAGACCTACGTTGTGACTGCGCAAGGCTACGTCGCGCTACGCGACGGCTGCCCAGGACGCCGTCGCATACCGCAATGGGACCCAAGATTTTACCTATAAATAGCAGGGCCGAGAATTTACATTCTCACACCAAAATCACACTTACTACTCTCTCTCACATCTCTCTGCACCTCGAAGTTCATTCCCCCGATCCACCTCGATAAACGTACTCGATTCCTCGTTTTCCGTGCCATACCCCGATAATCGTGCCACCACCCGACGATGTTATAATCAAGAAGATATTATTGAAGTGACGTCCCGACAAGTTACCTCGTAAAGCTTGTCGACGTGAAAGAAGATTGGTTTGTCTCGTTGTGCGTGCCGAGAAAAGTATTCAAGCGGCGTTGGAGTGCTGCTCGAGTTCTTAAGGTTTCCAAAACACCAACAAGGTTAGGCGTAATGATAAATGAATATAATAAATATTATCATAAAAAACTTAATACCCTAAGTCAAGATTATATTCAACACCTCGAGAATAAAAGAAATAACAAAGAAAAGAAAGAAAGAAAAGGAATGTATATATATATATATATCTGTGTGTGTGTGTTATATAAATTCTTTGTTATAAGTATTATTATTTAAGTATAATGAGTATTCATAAATAATAAAGAAAAAATACGTTTCTGAAAGAAGAAGAAACGTAGGGTTTTTATAATAAACTAAAGGTTTATAAATATTACTTTTAAACTAAAGGTTTTCAAGTAAACGAGAATTGAACTATAGGTTCCTCGAGGTAAAATAAAGACTAAAGGTCTTAAGCCGGATTTTATATCCGACTAATAAATGGTTATACTCGTACTATAGGTGCGAGATAAGCAAGGGAGAGACCCTCGGACGGTGTTTGAAGCCGATCCCAAAGCGAAAAGGTGAATACGCCCCAAGTTTTACAAAACTTATTTTCAAACAAATTCAACGTGTTATGTGAAAAACTTTACATGAGACTAAGTGTCTCTAAAAACATTATGAATAAGAGTAAAAGCCTAGCCCTCAGGCTGTAGAATACGTTTGTCTGGATCCTTACATATGTGGTAAAATGCGGTGGCACATCGCACCACGCTTGGTCACGACCTCCAGCCACGATGGGCCGAACCTAAGTATGTTTGAGTGAGACTGACCATGTGTATATTTATGGTACCTAAGTACGTCGAAACGCTGCGGTGTTTTGCTGGGTTGACCTAGTGTAGAGACTCGAAGTTATAATGATATTGTTTTAACTTTGTTATTCCTAAGCCACGATGGGCCGAGGCAGGCGTAGTCTCGAGGTGTAATAAAGTAAAAGAAAATATTTTCGCGTCAGCATGTTCACCAGCATTCGTTGTTGATGTATTTTATAACATTTTGCAGGTAATCAAGAATAGAGCTTGTGAAAACGAAGGGCTCAAGAATCCGATGGCTCGGATAATTTTGTTAAACTTAAATATAAATAAATGATGGTTTTGTAAACTTATAAACAAGTAAACTTAAAATGAGACTTTGTCTCATCTTTTTTAATGTAAATATTTATAACTTATATCCACATGTTTTATAAAGACTTCCGCTAATAACCCGTAACTCTGATTTATATACAAATGTGGTACCAACTATTGGTCGCACTCCTAGGCCTAAGATGGGGGTGTGAAATTTCTTTTTCATTTCGGATTCAAGTTCCCAAGTGTATTCAGGGCCTCTTCGTGAGTCCCACCTAGCCTTCACAATTTTCAAGGTTCGTCTTTTCAATTTCTTTAGTTTCTAATCTTCTATTTGAATTGGACGTTCAACAAATTTTAAGTTTTCATTTATTTCAATGACTTTTAAGGGCATTGATAGAGATTCATCGGCTAAACATTATGTAAATTCGAGACATGGAATACATCGTGTATCCCTTGCACTTCCTTGGGTAGTCGCAAACGATATGCAACAGTACCAATTTGTTCAAGTATCTCGAAGGGTCCAACGAATCGAGGACTTAGTTTTCCTTTCTTGCCGAAGCAAACTACGCCTTTCCATTGAGAAACTTTTAACAACACTTTGTCACCAACATTGAATTCCAACGGCTTACGACGGACATCGGCGTAACTCTTTTGGTGGTCCCGTTCCGTCTTTAGTCGTTCTTGGATTTGTAAGATCTTGTCGGTAGTTTCTTGGACTATTTCGGGTCCAGAAAATTGATTGTATTTGGATTCAGACCAGCATAAAGGCGTTCTACACTTTCGACCATATAACGCCTCGAACGGTACGGCTTAAATACTTGTGTGATAACTATTGTTATACGAAATTCCATTAAGGGTAAGTGGTCATCCCAACTTCCACCTAAATCTATCACACAAGCGCGGAGCATATCTTCCAACGTTTGAATTGTCCTTTCGCTTTGCCCATCAGTTTGCGGATGATAGGCGGTGCTAAGGTTTAACTTTGTGTCCAATGCTTATTGGATTTTTTTCCAGAAGTGAGACGTAAAACGAATGTCTCGATCAGAAATTATATACATCGGTACTCCATGCAACGCAACGATGTTTTCTATCGATGATCACCCAAATGGCATTATGTTGACGAGTCATTTTCGGGAGTTTAGTGATAAAATCCATGGTTATTAACTCCCACATCCAAACGGGAAGTTCGGGTTGCTGGAGCAATCCCGAAGGCTTTTGATGTCCAGCCTTGACCTTTAAACAAGTTAGCCATTTCGCCACATGTGAAGCAATGTCCCTTTTCATCCCATTCCACAAGTAGTTCGGTTTGAGATTTTGGTACCCAAATTCGGTTTCCCATTCTAAGGATACCATCGTCACTTTTGACTAGCGAGTCAATGGTGTCGTTACGTTTTTCGTCGGAAATTTTGTTTTCATTGATAGCTTGAGTTTGAGCTGATTTGATTTGTTCAATGAGATCAACTTGGAGTTCTAATCGTAATGCTTGGACTCTTTTTGGCTTTTCATGTTCCTTACGACTTAAGGCGTCGGCCACAACGTTGGCCTTACCTTCATGATAGACGATCTCACAGTCGTAGTCATTCAGAGTTTCCATCCAGCGTCGTTGACGCCTGTTAAGCTCTTTTTGATAGAATATGTGTTTCAAACTCTTCTGATCGGTATACACAATAAATCTTACTCCATAGAGATAGTGCCTCCATATCTTCAAAGCAAATATTATGGCGCCTAACTCTAGATCGTGAGTTGTGTAGTTCTTTTCATGTTCCTTGAGTTGACGAGAGGCATAGGCGATCACTTTCTTGTGTTGCATTAGTACGCATCCCAAACCGGAATGAGATGTGTCCCTAAAGACTACAAAGTCCTCAGTACCTTCTGGAAAGGCCAGTATAGGTGCTTGGGTGAGCTTTTATTTAAGTGTATCGAATGCCTCTTGTTGTTTCACTCCACATTCATATTTGATGTTTTTACGAGTTAAAGAAGTTAGGGGAACGGCTATACGAGAAAAAATTTCAATAAACCTTCGATAATAGCCAGCCAATCCTAAGAAACTTCGGATCTCGGTTGGCGACTTTGGAATCTCCCACTTAGAGATAGCTTCAATCTTAGCGGGGTCCACTTGAATACCATTGACGTTGATGATGTGACCAAAAAGTTGCACTTCGTGCAACCAGAACTCGCATTTTGAGAACTTGGCGTACAACTTCTCGGTTCTAAGTATTTCAAGCAAGATTCTTGACGAATAAAATTGGTGCTCCTCACGGTGATGAACTTGGTCGAATGAAGCCTTTCTCAAGAAGCTTGTCGAGTTGTTTCTATAATTCCTTCATTTCAGTTGGCGCTAAATGATACGGTCCTTTGGCAATCGGAGTAGTACCGGGAATGAGATCGATCCTAAACTCTACTTCACGATCGGGAGGGATTCCAGGAAGTTCATCGGGAAAGACATCAGAGAATTCAGAAACGATAGGAACGTCTTTTATTTCTTTAGGTTTGGATTCTTTAGTGACATAGGCCATGAATTCTAAGCATCCTTGATTCACATTTGTTAGCCATAACCATGGAAATTATGCTAACTTGGCCAGCGTCTTTGTCCCCTTCGATTCGAATGGTTTGTTTATCAGGGGCTTGAAGTTCAACAATCATGCTATTGCAAATGATATGAGCATGGTTTTCAGATAACCAATCCATACCAAGTACAATATCAAAACCAGAAAGAGTCATTTGTAGCAATTGGATAGGCCGAATATAACCAGCTAAAAGAATTTTTCCGTTTTCAAAGGCTTCGGAGATTTTAACTATTTTGCCGCTAGCAGTCTCGACGCTTAGAGTTTTATTTAGTTTTGTTAAAGGTTCGTTTAATAGACTACAAAAGTTATAATCTATAAAACTTAAATTGGCACCCGAATCAAACAAAACTCTAGCATAGGTGTCATTGACTGAAAACGTACCGGTGATGGTTTCCGGCATGTCAGCAGCCTTTTTAGTGTCAAGGATGAAGACTCTTGCATTGCCCTTCTTGGCTTGACCACTTCCACCCGCACCACCAGTCGCGGGTTTGTTCTTGGGACACTCAAAGCTCAAATGCCCCATTTCTTTACAACTGTAGCAGGTCATATTTTTCTTCTAGCAATCGGCCATTGCGTGGCCGGGTCTATGACAGGATTCAAAAACAGTTGCGGTGGAAGAAGGAGTGAAGTGACATCGTCCCCTGTGATACCTTCTGCAAGTCTATCATTGCGGGTTGGAATTAAATTGTTGTCTAATTCCACCATCGACATTGGACTCATGAATACTCTCTTCTACATGAGAAGGTCTAGGACGAGATTTAACAGATTTCGGGAAAGTTCAACAGATTGAGATTTTCTAGATTTCCTAGTTTGAGACCTAGCCTCAGTTTCAGCTCTAATGGCATCTGTTACTATTTGTTGTATTTGTTTCATGTATTTGTCGAGAATTTCTTCTTGTTCTTTCTCGGGGTTTTTCCCTTTTCTTTTCTTTTATTTGCTTCATTTTGTGAAGCTTCAGCGTTATTGCTTTGCGACATTTTCTTTTCTTTTTCTACCTTTTCTTTTTATCTGAAATTTAACAATTTCTTTTCTTAAAACACACATATTTATTTATTTCACAATATATATATATATACCGTTTACTCGATATATATATATGTGTGTGTGTGTGTGTGTATATGTATGTGTGTGTGTGTACCTTATCCTTGTTATACATATTACACATTACACAAAGATTACATTTAACACACACATGACTCTTCTACACTAATCCTTCTTTGATCTCATTTCTTTCATCTTTCATAAACTTCTTCACCACCTTGGTCAATTTGTTACATTTTCGAAGAAGCTTGTCTTCTATCTTCTTCTTCTTTTTCTCATCCACTGCAATTCTCTTCCTAATGTCATCTATTTCATGCAAGGCTCGGTCGAAGTATTCCTCTTGTGATTGAGGGATCTCGTTCGGGTACCCATATTTTGGAGGTGGATCGCGATAACCCATCATCACTATATCATAATGGTTCTTTGTATTTGGGTACAGAGATGCGGTCATATCGGACTGGTAATTGAAGAAAGTTCTGGCTGCTTTGTTCTATTCGCAGATTTCATTTGCTTGCTCTTAAATTGACGGGACTATGCCTTGGTATGGTGGAAAGCTTTATGATGACTTGTTCTTGAGTTCCTCGAGATATTGCACATAAGGATCGACGGAACCATAACTTGGGTTCTGGTGGGAGAACGGTTACTTCGTTGGTGATGTTCTTCATTGGGATTCTCTAGGTACTCTTCCTCAGGATCTTCTTCTGATTCTTCCTCCGGGTCCTCTTCATCCGGGTCCTCTTCCTCCATTAGTTGAGCAGTCTCCTTCGTCATTGATGGCATGCGGAAACTTTCATACGGCATCATGACTCTCATCCTAGGCTTGTGGGATGATCCTTCGGAGGGATTGAGGTGAGAATTCACATCGTCGAAGGCTGATGTTTCTGTATGTCATCGTCGCTGATCATAATGACATTGCATCCAATCTGAAGAGGGAGACCTTGGTTCTTCCTTTATTTTCTTACCAGCGAGGAAAGTGTATGATGTATGAGGATTTGGTGGTATGTATGTTGGGACCTCAGATGGATAATATGGTGGAATCTTCGATGGTTGATATGTGGGAATTTCGGATGGTTGGTATGTTGGGATCTCGGAGGGGTAGTACATAGGCATGCTTGTGGGACGGTAGCTTGAGTGTCTTGGTGCTTGATATGCTTGATTTGGCGTATCATTGGGGAGGTTGATTGGACTTTGCTCAGTGCCGGGAAAATAAAATGGTTTGGTTCGGTCATGTTTTACGTCGGGGTTAAAGAACGCCTCATAATAGTCTTCACTCATGTTATCTTTTGGAAAGGGTTCGGCGATTCCAACTCGCCTTGCTCTACGTTCATAGTTCTCCATCATTTTCTTAAAATACATCTAAGTTGGGTGGTTTAGAGTGAGGAGGGAAAGAAAAGGCTACCAACCTATCTTATCTCTGTTCAAATAAACAAGTAATAAAATATTTTTCCTATACTTGGATCGAAGCTTAGGTATTATTTTTATTAATACCTAATTCGCTAAGATTGATGGCTCTGGTACCAACCTGTCACACCCCCATCTTAGGCCTGGGAGTGCGACCAACAGTTGGTACTACATTTGTAAATAAGTCAGAGTTACGTGTTAAAGCGGAAGTCTTTTGAAACATGTGGGGTTTAAAATATAATATTTTCATTACAAAAGACGGGATCATAAAATACCCGTTTTAAGTTATAACAAAAGTATTACTTGTTAAATTACAATCCACCATTTTAATATTTAAGTTTATACAAAAAGATCCGAGCCATTGGATATCTTGAGCACTTCGTTCTTCAAGCACTAACTTTGGTCACCAGCAAAATGCTAAGAAAATACGTCAGCAACGAATGCTGGTAAAATGCTGACGCTAATTTTTTTTTCTTTTACTTGATTACCCCTCTAGACATAACTTGGGTCCGGCCCATCGTGGCTTAGGAATAATCAAGTTTAAAACAATACAATTTATAAACTCAAGTCTCTATACAAGGCACTCCAGCAAACACTGCAGCCTTCGACATTACTTGGGTACTATATGTATACACATGGTCATTACTCCCCGCATGCGAGAGTGACTATAACCAAGTGTGGTGCGATGTGCCACCGCATTTACCACATATGTAAGGATCCAGACAAACGTATACTATAGCCTGAGGGCAAGGTTTATACTCTTGTTTATAAATGTTTTAGAGACATGTAGTCTCATGTAAACCTTTTTCATATAACATGTTTGACTCGTTTTAAAACATGTTTGTAAAGTTTGGGGCGTATTCACCTTTCCAATTTGGATCGGCTTCAAATACCGTCCGAGGGTCTTTTCCGTTGCTATCTCGCACCTATAGTACGAGTATAACCTTTTGTTAGTCGGATATACAATCCGGCTTAAGACCTTTAGTCTTTATAATCTTTAACTCGATGAACCTTTAGTTCAAATCTTTACTTTAAAACCTTTAGTTAAAAGTATTTTCTTTCTTTTTAAACCTTTAGTTTAAAAATATCTTTCTTTCTTTCTTTTATAAGACAACCTATAGTTAATCTTATTTTCTTACATTTTTTCTTCTATAAGAAATGTACATCTATATTTTCTTTAATATTTAAGAATAGTTATTTATTACTTAAATAATAATTTATAACAAAGAATTTTTATATATATATAATCACACACATATATATAAACATTTATATTTCTTTCTTTTCTTTGTTATATGTTCTTTTATTTTATTGAGTTATCGAGTATAATATCGACTTTAGGTTTTAAGCATTTTCAATATTTTATTATTATTTTATTCGGGCATTATGCCTACCTTTCCTTGACATATCAAACTCTACAGTCGAGCAGCACCGTAATGTTGCTTTACTTTCTTTATCTTCTTGATCAACTCCCACACCTTTTCTTTGCACGCAATTCAAGGCACCAAAACTTCCCTTCACATCGGCACGCTTAACGAAGTGTATTGTCGGGACGTTGGAATGGTAACACCTTCTTGTTTAGAATGTCGTCGAGAGATGGCACGAATATCGAGGTATGGGCATGGAAATCGAGGAATCGATGGCACCAACTTCGAGGTAATCGAGGGTATATATCTTAGGGTTTAGAGAGATGTTAGAGAGATAGAGGAAAGCTGATTTGAAGTGTGAGTTGTGAAGAAACCGCCCTTGCTATTCATAGGCAAAATCTGACAGGGCAACGCGATACGTGATTGCCTTAAGCTAGCCCGTTGCGTATCGCGACTTAGCTTTGTTGAGTCACCACGTAGGTCTGCCACGTGGCGAGACACGTGGCATACGATGTGCCATGTGTGGCCACGTGGCGTTCCACGCGTCTCGTTGTCAGACAACCCATCGTGATACGCGATAGGTATCCCTTCTGATCCATCGTGTATCGCGATGGGCCAGAAAACCAGAATTTTTATTCTTAACACCAAGGTTTGGACTTTGACATTTTTGGTCCCTTGACTTTGGAAACTTAATATTATTGACCCAATATTTTCTTGATGTTACAGAAGGTGGTTTTATTATTGATATTTAGAATATTTCATGATCGTATACACAATTGTTTCCTATGTCTTCTGAGTTAGGACTAATTCGAAACATTCAGTCTTTTTTTGTTTGATCATCTAAGTTTGTTTGTTAAATGATATATATTTTTCGTTCATACTCAGGTATAACTTTGAGCTTTTTTGTAGATTTTTAGATGTTAGTGACAACTATTTTGGTTGAAAGTATTTTACTTTTCAATCTCTTTACTGGATAATATAACTTTAAATAAATTAGGTTCAATATTTACAGCAAAAATTAAAATGAGCATAAGAATTTTGAGACTTCCACTGATGCAGAAGTTGATAAATAGTAAAACATATAATCCGAAATTGGAAAGAAATTGACATTTGTGAGTCGTCGTTAAATCTTCAATCTAGATGATCTTCTTCTTTACAGGCAGCTGAGTATTGTGTTTAGGATATTATTATTATTATTATTTGATGAATGGTTTGATAGGACATGTAACTTACGAAGAATCAATCTAAATGAGGCTACTATTACTCAGGCACTTTCAATAGTTCCAAGTAAGAACAAGTATATAAGTTTATAGAATACATACCATATGTTTGATCTAATTAAACTTGTAGTTATATGTATTTTTTTATACTTTAACTTAATTAGCTATTTAATATAAATTAACGTAAGACATTTTTATGTTATATTAGCTTATTAATTTAAAATTGATTTATTGCTTCCAAATTCTGAAATGAGTTTCTCTATTTTTCTTGGTCTGACCTAGTAATTTAAATCACATTTTATATAGGTAAAAGGTAACCGATTATGATCGTAAATATTAGTTACTTAATTTAAGACAATCATATTTTATTAGCGTTTTAGTTTTATTTATTGTTTCCTAATTTTGAGTTAAGTTTCTTGATTTTTCTTAATCACATTTATTATGTTGACTTAAAAATTCAAATCTTGAAAGTTTGAAGTGATAACATGGAATTTCAAACGTTGGTGTTCTCAATACAATGGTAGTTTTTTCTACCACTTCTTTTCCATCTATCAAGGAAGAAGCTTCAAAGTTTTATAAGCGTCATTTTCATTCGATAATTTTATTCTATTATATGATAGAAATACATTTAATTGAAAATGAATATTAACTTTCTTAACCCAAGCAGCTAAAATGTTTTATTACACGGGTAAAAAAACAAAATACCAAGACCCTCAAATCTTATCGATATCAACAACATCCATGGTCAAGCGGTACAACTAAACTTTTCAAAAGGATTACAAAACGAAATAGTCTATGTGAGGTATTAAAATATAAAAAATTATTCATTTCATACATTAGGGATCCAGGTGCTTAGTTTTCTATGATTTTGCTATATGGTTGATCCATTATAGGTTTCACTTATTAAATATGTTACCCTGTTATAAATGGCTTCACTTTGTATATGTATAATACGCACTAGATACTACTAGAGTTTGTTTTCATTTATTGTTTTAAGAGCGCTCAGAGGTGTTTGATGAAATGTCTATAATTTATTTTGACATGATTATGCTATTTCTTACCGAAAAGTATGCCATTAGGAAATTATAGAAGTGGCCGAAACTTTAGAATATGCTATGAGGTGTATGACATTTCTAATCGTACCGATGACGAAAGTGCACTGAACTTGGGAATAAAGGAAGCTCTTTTGTCAGGTATTTAAATACTCTACCTTATACTATACTAAAAATCTGCTATCATAATATTTCCATTATTATTACATATATATTATCTAACTAGTATAAAAGAGAAGTTTAGTGTTATAAACAACTTTTTCAAAGTTTTTTTATATATAAGATATATTTGTAGGATGAAATCATCAATTGTCTCTTTGGTAGAATAGTTTCATGGAGTCCACTAAGACAGTTTCGGGTTATGCTAGACATACACTTGAAAAATTGTTAAATCTTTTTGCACTGTAGCACATATGTAAGTAAACTAAGAACTTTGGGATTTTTTTTAATTTCGGTATCGTAAAGAACGTAATGAAAACCGACCGAATGTCAATTTTGTTTTAGTCCTGGTACCGTAACGAATGAGACGGAATCCGACAGAATTTGTGTAGACTAACTGCATCAACGGTTGAGTTTTACCAATTGACACCACCCCACTTGTCCACCTCAATTTTTATATTTTCTTTTTGTTTTAGTTCCGTTACCATAATGCAAGTAACCGGAGCCGACCAAATTCGTGTCGATTTACCAACTCAACATCCGGGATCGACAACGCTTGAGTTTTGCCACCGCCCGGGTTACACCGACATGTCCTTGCGTGCAGACTCTCCACCTTTCTTTAAATACATATTTTTTTAGTTTCTTTTTTTATAATTATTTTATTTGTTTTTTTTAAATATGTTAGTATATATTAAGAGTTTTGGTGCCATAAGTACCCCTATCGAGCCATTTGGCGGAAAACATTTTTCTTTGTTTTGTTTTTGTTCGGTACTGTAACGAACATGACGAAAACCTGACCGAATACGCGTAAACTCACAACGTTTTGTTTTAGCTCCAGTACCGTAACGAGCATGACGAAAACTGACTGCAGTGCCTTAACAAACGTGACATAAACCAATCAAATTTGCGTAGACTCATCACCTCAATGCCCTGGATCGACAAAGATCAGGTTTAACCAACATTCGAGTTTTACCAACTGACTACACCTCATTGGTTCAACTAAATTATTAGAATTTTTTGGTTTTATTTTCGGTTTTAGTTACGGTATAATAACTCGGGTGACCGAAATAGATCAAATTCATGTTGACTTACCACCTTAACGTTTGGGACCGACAACGCTTGGGTTTTACAACCGTCTAAATTTTATCGACCTGCCCAACACAACGCGCCGGGTAAAATTCTAGTTTCATATATTTAGTTTACATGCTACCCATTGAGAATGAGTCTTGTTGCACCAATGTCGGACTTCAATCTTACTAATAATTTGTTAATTCAAAGGTATTTCGTTTTACAACCTATTTATCTTTTTCATTGTTTAAATTTAAAATTAAGATTATTTATTATTATCAACTTATATTACTTTATGTTATTTAGTTATTTATTTATTTATTCATTTATATATTGTTATCAAACTTATGTTAATACTTTGTTATTTATGTTATTTTTTATTTTATTTCTTTAACGTTTTAAATTCTGTCACATAGTACCTCATCACTATTGTTTCAATATCTCAAGATGTTATTGGATGCAATGGATGGATCATGTTGGTATTTGCTTGCTATACAAAATAGTTTGTTAATGAAGCGGTTTCGTAGCTGCAATATGAAGATTTTAGATATTAACCTTCAAGAGTTTTACTATTTTGTTTTTGTCTTGGGTTGTTATAATTGGTATAGATTGATGCTTTTATTTAGTTTTGACTTTGTGTTTGGTTGTTTAATGTTTGATGTTTGTCTAGAATTGGGGCATGTTGTCAAGTTTGAGTAGAAGGGGATTATGACTTTAGGTTGTTCACGTGTTAGATATATATATATATATATATATATATATATATATATATATATATTGCATTTGTGATTGTACGGGGAAATGTCCCGGGATTCCCAAGGCCTATTGTTGTACCAAACTATTATATGGTCAATTTTGTCTTTTTGTAGTAACGTTGACTTTTGTTAATATAAATAAAGATTATAAATATGTTTTTGAATACCTATTACAAAATGACATTCAAGTTTCGTAACGCAATATTTTACTCGTACACGTATAGGGTTCTCTACCATTCTCATAACTACACTTCATTTTACGAAGTGTAATTATGAAACACATACGACTCAATATGAGAACTTTGGAATGCTTACTTGGTTTGGTAAATTTGCTTTTTACTCTTTATAAAAGTTTGCTTACTCACACGTAGGCGACAGTGTTATGGCGGTGGTTCAACTGTCATTCAAGGCACACTTTGTTCTCTGATAGAACCCTTAAGCGGGTGAGACTCTAAGAAAATATAGAGAAAGGAACGTCGGAAATTTTACTTCAAGTTTTTGTCTACTTTCATTAACTAAAACAAAGGCCTTTATAAAGGCTTACATCATGCAACCATAACATTCTAGAATTGGGAAAAACATGGAAATAATGCAAATAACTAACTACCACTACTAGAACAATAACTTAGAATTAATAAATAATAATAATAATAAAAAAAAAAAAAAGTGAACGTAGGTTGGTTTATGCAAGCATGCATGCATCAAATGGATGTGGATAGAGCTAAGTGGGTAGCTGGTACGTATCATTCTCACATCGAGTTTTCCGTCAGTATGTTTCCTTAGTTTCGTGCCTTTTGTTTTCCTATAGTGTGACTGTTTCTTCTGTAGGCTTATAATATATGACTATATCACCGATCAGTCTCTATCTCTATTTTGCTTTCGTATAGTCTTCATGCATGAAAGTGTTCTTGATTGATTCCGTTTAGGTATGTATGTATTTGCAGTGGCATTAACATGATTATGATTATTATTGGGGATGCCTCTATTGCCAAGTCACAGCTTCTTAGAGGTATTTCTGATATTTGATTGCAATAGCTGTAGCAACTTCTGATCAAGAATCATGTTAAAAATTGTGATAAATATGGGAACTTTAAATAAACATCCTTTCTTTGATAGAGTACACGCAGATTCAACCATGCAACCGAGCATTGGAACTCGGTAGGGTTGGGCATGGCTAAATCGGCTTTAGAACGGCTGTCGGTTAAAAACTAGGGTATGAATCCTAACCTGCATTTTTGCCCATCTCTGCCACATAGACTACTGGTGAGCCATTTCTGGCGATGATCTATTGTTCTTTGTTTGTCGCTTGAATTTTCTGTCTCTCCATTATTTGGAATGACAATGTATGTTGCAACCATAACGGAGATCTGAGTCTCAAATAGTTTAATTCACATTTCGAGTTTTTTTTATTATCAGAATTTGGTTGTATTTTTCTTCTTTTCATTTATGTTTTAATTTGACAGGCATGGATATTTTGACATGTTTACGGTTATTTTCTTTTGTCATATACTCGGCATAATGCACTTTGCTTCCTCTAAAAACTTCTCATTTGATGGTGCAAAGGATGAAATAGCCTTAATATTGCAGAATTATGAGAGGATACATTGTGCTCTTTGCAGGTAAGCCTAGACTAATTCGATTTCATTTGTCAATATATATATATATATATATATATATATATATATATATATATATATATATATATATATATATCCAAAGCCATTTTCTTGTCAGCCTCTAAAATTTACTATTCATGAAAAACTCACCTCCTGTGACCACACACGTAACACTCTCCTTTTTCAGAATCTCAATTTTCAGCAACACACTCTTCTCTATCTCAGACTCATTTCTCTCATTAATTTTCATCTACTCTATTTCTTTACTCTCTCTTTTGTTTCCCCACCATGTCATCACACGTCCACAGGTTAGTCGGAACCCTTGATGGTTGTGAACGGTATATGGCGATGGTGTGGTGCTTCACTAGCCCTCACCGTTTCGTTGTTGTATACATCTGTAAATACATCATACCTAACTCTGAGGTTTCTTGATTCGAGTTGATTAATTTTCAGGCGGGTAGATCTGAGGTGCTGATTCGTTTTTGATCAGTGGTGATGGTGTTGGTGTTGGTGTTGGTGTGCCCCTAATTTGAGCATTTGGAAAACACAACTTTTGGGTGATCAAACTGAAAAGATAGAGACGTGCCATAATAGTTTATACACCTATTATTATAAAAATTTAAAGTTCATACTTTATTCTTTTTTCCTTCCATGCAGTTTTAAGCTAATACATAGGCTGACCTGACCCGTTTTGTACAATAATTAAGGTATTTGTCGATTAATTTTCCTTAGATTTACCTTTCTATTACAGGAGTTTGATGTTAATACTTGAAGATGTTATTGTGGCTTAATTTTTGCAGGCAAAAGAGTATTCATATTACTACTGTTGTGATCTGTTTTAAGCTGATGCGTAGTCCGAGCCAACCTGAAGAAACACGGATCTCCTCCCCACTAATGGGTCCTAGATCCAATGAGTCCACAGGGTAGGATACGGTTATCACCAATACGATATGAATACAATTCCCTAAGTCCAGTGACGTGAATCCTGCAAACAGAACACCGTGAGCTCGTTACGGGAAGGATGAGGTGGGGGGTCTTCCCGTAACCACCCTCCGACGTGAGAATAAGTACCGTTCTTACGAAGACATAAAGTACTTAAGTAATTTGAGAGTACTGTGGGAGTGAATGAATACCTCATGATGATTGAGGGTATTTATAGCCGGATGGTGTAAGGAAGTGATTGGGCCAGCTGTCCCTTTAGAAGATACCTCATAAGCGTCTGGACGCGTGTCCTTATATGATTGGTTTAATTTATACGCTGCATGTGCATGTATAACAACCTGGACACCTGGCGCTTTATTATTGGTTGATGGGGTAACATTGACCATGTGCACGGTTATAACGGCCTTGTCACGTGTCACTAGCTAATTGGCTGAAGGGTCACGTATTGCCCAAGAAAGCATCTTGGCAAGTCTTCTAGAAGGTAATTGGTTATTGACAGCTGTTCTGAAGCATTGCCTTGTAGTCATTTACGCGGAAGGATATTCCTTCATGCGGATGACTTTTGAGGGTGCTGTGAAGCTTCCGCATGTGCTATGAGGGTGTTCCTTCCTCAGATGATTATGCGGATGGTTTATATGCCCCGCGGCTGCCTTATGAGGGACTTCTGATTGACCCGTGGGTATTTCTTACGGGTATTTGGGTCCTTTTGGTACCCTACCTCTATAAGTCCCCCCAGTCCAGTGTTTCTTCCGTGTGAAGTATTTTATGCGGGTGATATTCTGGACTTAATGTATTTTGGGAGGTTTTTGGGTTTTGAAGTTAGGTGGGAAAATATCTTCTGTTGGTATAGATAATCATGAAAAAGTACAAGTTGACCACTCGCAGGCGCGTGAACAGATGATGGGACGTTTTTTACGGCTGTCACTGTACCTGTCTGTGCAGCTTTCCTCTTTTTCGAATTTCCCGCGTGACGTAGCAATTTGTGATTGGGCGATGTTTTTCTCTCTCCACTGTTCATATCCCATCGTATTAATTGCGATGGGTATAAAAGGAAGAGAAAACTTCTTATTGAAGCTTTATCGCCTTTATTCTTTACCTTCTTTGCTTTTCTTCTGATTTAGAGCTTTGAACTTTCTCTATAATATTTTTACCAAATTCGTCTACAATGTCGAATGTTCAGACTGAAGTTGATGAGATAGAGATCTCCTGGGACCATTCAGAATACGAGAAGTTACTAGAGACGTATGGCATTCCACCAGAATGGGAACCAGAGTTTCCCTCACCGGGTTCGATCGCCAGTCTATCCCCACCTGGGAAAATGGATGTCTATGTCGACTACTTTACCTGTGGGAATTTTCGTCTTCCCTTGACGAAAGTCCTTATGAATTTGTTAATCGCTTATGGGATTCATTTATCCCAACTGCAACCACGTGCTATGATGCGAATTCGACATTATGAATTTGTGTGTATAGAACGAGACCTAGTGCCACATGTTGATCGATTTCCAGTTTTCTACCGTCTTGCCATCCGCGATGGTTGGTATTCTTGCCAAGGGTTCTCTGACCGAAGTATTGGATACGAGGTCGAGAAGGTGCCTTCCGACTGGCGCTGTTAATTTTTTTGGATTTCTGAGGACGTGGTACCCGTTGCCATGGTCCGTCGTCCGGTTAACTCTCGTCTTCCGGACGTTGTTACAGCTGCTCACGAAGGTCGTGATTGGTTCCGCACTCTAACGATGGAACCAACACCAATGCGGGCACTACCAGAGGAAGCCCTGGTGTGGGCAGGAATGAGTCGTTTATGGGCCTCGGAATTTATGGAGCCTATTTTTGTTGACTTGTATGAACGTAAGTTACCCTTACTAGTTTTTCTTCTTTTGCGATGTATTCTATAATTAAATTCTTTATCTTCTCAGGTCGAGGTTCTATGTTCAATGCCCTTTTTGAGGATAGAGGTTGTGTCCGACATGGCATCCGGGACGCCGGGGACATGCCTATTCTTGAGAAGACTAAGTCCCGCTTCCTTTTTCCAAAGAAGGTGCGGGCTGAGCCTATTGTCTCGAACGCCACCTTTGAGAGAGGTGCGTATGTTCTAAACCCTCATCCGCTTTTTGCTATTACTTCCGACGGGACGATCGCCACTTTATTGTCGAGTGATGATGACGGCGATGGTTCTGACTTCTCGATCTCCCAAGGGGAGAGGGAATCTGATGACGATACACCTGAATCTTCTTCTGTCTCCCATTTATTTGCAGAATTAGAGAAGAAGAGAGCTTTTATAGCTTTTCAAGCAGGACAAGCGGGCATCAAGACTGCGGATGCTGAGGCAGGACCTTCGACGAAGAAACGAAAAACCCATCGTCCTAAGATGCCACAGTACAGTCTTGCCGATCGCATTGACACGGTGGAAGGTATGTATTGCTTTTGAAATACTTTACCATTTTGGACTGTTTAGCTTATTGTAACTTTGTGTAGATCCGCTGATCTTACCAGAGGACGTGTCTGAGAGGTTGCCTACTCCAACTCCTCAAATGGAAAAGCAACCGTCTCCTCTTTCAGAAAGAGAAGTAGAGGACAAGCCTTCTACTCCGCCTAGTACTACTAACATGGAAGACCAACCGACCTCTCCTCCAACTGGTACTACTATAGAAGGGAGGGTGTCGACTCCTCCAGTTGACACTTCAACGGAAGATCCCAACAACCAGTCTGGGAATGATAATCGTTTTGACTATCTTTTCCAGGCTGGGGTGGTACAAGTTTTCAGGGGAATAACCCGCCTGTAGATGCGGGGGGTTTTAGGAGTAATGAGAATCCTCCACGCCCTCCTCCTTAACAGTCATCACCTTTCCCAACTCGCCTAGAGCCCTCCGGTTCTCGCTATTATGGGGATGCGAACTTGGGTGACAGGCATGATTTGTTTGTCCCTCCTTGGGATATTACCAACGGATCCCGGTTTACTGATCCCGGGGTTTGTATGAGTTTCATGAAACATTGTGCGCCTCCCGCTGAAATGTCATATCAGCGTGACCTCTCCCGCCACGACCTCCACACTAATGTAGCCTATCACTTGGCTAATGCCTTAGCTGGGAGTCAAGAGATTTTATGTGAGTGGCGTACACTAGGTGGGAAGGTGGTGGAGGCTCGTCAAGTTGCCGAGGCCGCCCAGAATTAAGCCGAGGAGTACCGCGTTGCAGCCCATACTGCTAAATGGAAGCAGGTTGATGCGGAAAATGCCCTCAAGTGTGAACAGGACCGCAACGCTGCAGTTGCTCGCCGATGGAAAGAAGCTTGTGAAAACCAAAACTCCCTTCTTGAGGCCGCTTGGGCAATGACTCAAAAGGAAAAAGATGATTTGGCCCGGGCAAGAAGCCAACTCAGCTTTGGAAAATCAAGTGTCTCTCCAGGGCACTCGAATTCAGGAGCTTGAGGTTGAGCTGAAGATGCAGAGAGAGCATAATGATCTTAAAGAAAAAAGTGCCCTTGAGGTTCAAACTGCTTATGACTCTCTCTTGCAGGCTCATGAGAAGATGGTAGCGGAGTCCCAGGTATTTCAGGCGTGAGCTGAGCGGGTGGAACAGGACCGTCAGTGGTTCCTCACCCGAGGGGTTGATGTCGTAAGTTTTTCTCTTTGAATGTTCATTGCTTACTCCTTATATTTGATATTGACGACTTTGTATTTTTGTCTTGACAGGTCGTCCGCCATATCAAGGGAAGCAAGAAGCTTACTGACAGCTTTGCTAATGTAATGACTGCTTCTTCTTCTCTTGGATGTGTGATAGGATTTCAAGAAGGGATGAACTATGCTCAAAGTAACCGCTTATTCAAAGATCATCCTCTTCATGGCCTTGATGTCAAACAGGAGCGAAGAATACGGGTTGAAGAACACGATGATCTGCGCTTCCCACTCCAGGTTATGCTTCCAGAATTTGCTTCCGCTAATGACGGTGTGCATCAATTAAAGGTTTACTTGGACGAAGAGTCCGAGGATGATTCTTCGGAAGGCACGTCATTGAAGAATCCGGAAGACTCAACCACCTCAAACCCTTAGTATAGATCTAGAAGTTATAACTTGTAATTTTCCTTTCTATATTTGTAGTATTTCCCTTTGGACATTTAATGAGATAAAGCTTTTTGTCTTTTATAAATATCCAACACTTCTCTTTTTTTTTTAGAGAAAATATCTATAGAAGATATTTTTGAATTTTGAAAGTCGGATAACTTGTATGACGCGGCGGAGAGAGAAACTTTTGGGAGCAACTGACAAGACGTGTATGACGTTTTTAACAGTCTGTCTACAGTTTCTTGAGTTTCCCGCCTGACGTGTCAGTCATCGGGTGGTCCACGGTTTCTCTCTCCTCTGGCACACCATCAGTCATATTAATTGCGATGGGTATAAATATACCGCCTTAGACGCCAAATGATTCTTATTGTTTTCCAACTCTTTTTCTTTCAATCCTTCAAATAAGAGTTTTCTGAGATTTCTTTTTTCTTATTATTCAATTGCCGGAGAAAAGAAAGGTACTCCAACTATTCACGATGTCGTCGTAAATATTAAGGACCAAGATTTCAAGGACGTTGTAAACGTATATGGTCTGGCTCCGGAGTGGGAACCAGAACATCCGGCGGAAGGTTCCGTCGCTACCAGTCCACCACCAAAGAAGATAGCTTTATATGTGGATCACTTTACGACTGGGAATTTCCGAATTCCGGTGACGAACTTCGTCAAGTTAGTTTTAACAACCTATGGGATCCATATTTCCCAGGTTCACCCTTTTGGGATGTTACGAATTCGACACTTCAACTTCTGTTGCCAAGTTCAAAATTTTGAACCAACTGTTGGCATGTTTGCCGCATTCTACAAGATGACCTTCCGCGATGGATGGTATAGCTTTGCTTCCACCGGGAAGAATGTCATAGGCACCGAGTGGCTCCGCAGCCTTCATGGCTGGAAGCCTAAATTTTTCTGGATACGGGAAGAATCTATTCCGTTCTCGATGAGCCATCGAAAGGCGGAAGAGGCTATGCTGGTGGTTCAGGCTTCTGCCCATGAGGGGCTCGCCTGGTTTAATGCCTTAACTGCTACTCCGACTCCCCTGTGCCGGATCCACGAAGGGGCAATGGTTAGTGCGAAGATGAGTCGTTTATGGCCTTTTCCTTTGCTGGAACCGTATTACGAGCAAACCGACAAGAGTAAGTTTAGGGTTTCTTCTCTTGTTTTGAAACTTATCATATTTCTGACTGTTATTATCATTCGCGCAGGTGAGGGTTCCGCCTTCAGCACCTTGTTGGATCATGAGGGGGGAATGATGGTGCGCCGCCCAATCAATGAAAGGGATGTTCCCTTTCTGGAGCGTTCCCGCCCAAACTTTGTTTTCTCCACTGCTTTCCGCTCGGAAACCATAGTCTCCGAGGCGATGTATGCCAAAGGTGAGGCATACGTTAAAGATTGCATCCAGAAAGGTGAGGGCATTCTAAAACCCCGACCTGTGACTGCTGTTACTTCCAGCAGGGTGATTGTACTCTTTTCTTCCAGCGAAGAGTCATCACTTTGTGAGGAAGGTTTTCCGGCTGATGCTAACAAAGTTGTGGACTCAATTGTAGGTCTTACCCGGTAGAGAGTAACTACTAGCCAAGCGGCGGGTCAAGATGGTGCTGACGCTGCTGCCGGGGAAGACCATCCTCAGCCTGATGTCGTCACCGCTGGAGGTGAGCATCCTGCTGCTGATACGGGCGTTTCGAAGGTGGCGGGGAAGCGTAAGGTTAATCCTACCAAAGCCGCCCCCAAGAAGAAATCCAAAAAGGAGAAACCTTCCGCCTTAGAAGCTCGTTTGGATGAACTTGACGCCAACGATCCTTCGTTAGGTAAACGAACTCTTTGTATTTGTTATATCCTTTTAACTAGAATGTTTCTAATCCTTTCTTAATGATTGCAGTGAACCTGGACAACCTATCTGAAAGTGTTGCTGGGTTGAAAAATTCAACTTTTGTTCCGCCACCACCGCTTAATAGTGCTGAGGAGCCTATTGAGGTGGCGGATGACTCTCCTTTGAAGGGCAAGGGGGTTGATCATACTTATCATGGCAGTATGTCGCCTTCTTATAACGTCCATCATTTTAGAGATCAAGGAGGCGTGAGTATGTTCCATCACGCTCTTCAGACTTCTCCACCCCGTAGGAGGAAGATCCGACTCCACATTAACCACGCTGGTCATTACGTCGGGATTCAACATTCCGTGACGTGGACCTGTGTTTTGAATACTTGCGGGAGAGTCTTCCGCCTGGTGAGAGGGAGAGACGTCGCCGTAGTATTCGCCAAGAGTTACTGAACTCCAATTCTTACTACTTGGCGAATACTATTTCCACAAATCAAGAAATAACCAGGGATTGGTTAGTGATGAATGACCAATGGAATGAGTTGGCGGCCTCCGCAACTGCGGTCAAGGAGGAAGGCCTTAAAGCTATAAATGAAGCTAAAGAGGCCTGCCGGGCTCAAGAGATGGAGCATGCTGCTCGATCTGCTGCCGAGGATGCCAAGGCTGCTCTCCAAAAACAATTAGAAGATCAAGCCAAATTGATGGAAGAGCAAGCCAAATTGGTGGAGGCACTTCAAGCTGAATCGGCGGCTATGGATAAGCGTTTGGCTGACCTTAATGCCAAAAGCCGAGAGTAGGCCTTGGAATGTGCTGGGCACAAGATGGATCTCGTCCGGGCCAAGGCGGACCAAAAATGGTTGTTATCAGAAACTATCCCTAAGGTCAGTACCTTGTTTTTATTATAAATAATCTAAGTGTTCATAATTTTTTTATAATGTTTGTTCCAACAGGTCATCGCCGATGTTCGGGCGAGTGACGAGCTTGGGAACTGTGTTGCTATTCTTCTGAAGGCATCCAAGCAGGTCGGTCGCCAGCTGGGTTTTGAGGAAGGTTACCAATTTGGTTCGACTTCCAGACCTCGTGGGGAGTATATTTTGGCAGGTCAAGATACTATTACCGTCCTGAAACAGAAGTTAAAGGATTTTGATTCTTTGAAATTTTTTTTGACGGGGAAGATATCCGATCTTGCGGATAAGGAGGACGCCATAAATCAACTAAAAGAGCTATTAGATCTTGGTGTTGAGGAAGAAGAAGAGGAGGAAGCTGATAATACTGCGGGCAATGAAGATGTCGCTCCATAGATGTATATAGATTTTATGTTGTAATTTTTCTTTATTTTGTATTCTCTTTTGATCTATAATGAGAAGTCCTGTTTCCTTCCGGTGCACTTTGTCTTATGTGTTATAATATAAGTGTCTGTCCGGAACTTCGTTTTTTGTCAATAAAAGATTACAACTCGTCAAGATAACATAGAACTGACTTGACATTTCCATATATTGGGCATAAGCCTTCTTACAATAAAAGAAATTGCAAAACTTGCTAGTCTATGTTGGCACGCAGGCCAAAGTAAAGAGTAAATCAAACTGCTAAATATAGCATTTCTTTAATTGTGTTGCGTTCCAAGTTCGAGGTATTTCCGCCCCATCCAGTTTTTCCAACTTATAGGCACCCTTGGATAATACTTGTTTGATTCTATAAGGTCCTTCCCAAGTTGGGGATAATTTGCCCGGAGGCTCCTGACCGGAAGCCTCGTTGTTGCGGAAGACAAAGTCTCCCGCATCGAATTCACATGACTGTACCCGCGAGTTGTAGTACTTCTGAAGCTGTCGCTTGTAATTGTGCTCGCGAATCGACGCTAATTCTCTTCTTTCCTCCAGTAAATCGAGATTCATCCTAAGTTCGTGATTATTATCATCAATTAGTAGAACCCTTGCGGATGGAATTCTGATCTCTGCGGGGATCATGGCTTCAGTGCATAGGTTAGGCTAAAGGGTGTCTCCAAATTACTGGAGTTCTTTTGGGTACGGAAGGCCCAGAGTACATGAGGCAATCATCCACCCAACCTGTTCGTTTCGTCCCTAACCTTGCCTTGATCCCTTCCTTGATAGTTCGGTTGGTCCTTTCGACCTGACCATTTGCTTGCGGATGAGCTACAAATGTGAAGGTCTGAATAACTTGAAGTTCTCTCAACCATTACTATAGTCCGTTATCAGCAAATTGGGTCCCATTATCACTTACCAATTCTTGTGGGAGACCAAACCGGCAAATGATGAATTCCTAAAGGAATTTTTTTTACGCTTGAAGCCGTGATTGATGCAACTAGTTTGGCTTCCACCCACTTGGTGAAGTAGTCAATGGCTACTATCAAGAACTTGACTTGTCCCGGGGCTTCTGGGAAAGGTCCCAAGATATCAATTGCCCATTTTTGGAACGGCCAAGCAGATGTTACTGGAATCAGCTCATTCTTTGGATGCAGGGTGTTAGGGGCATGACGCTGGCATGAATCACACTTTCTGATTTCTTGCATAGCGTCTAAATGCATGCCGGACCAATAATACCCTGCGTTCATAATCTTTGCAACCGTCATTCTTGGTCCCGCGTGTAATCCGCAAATGCCTTCATGGATTTCTCTGATTAGGCAATTTGCGTCTTCCGCATCTACAAAGCGTAATAGTGGACCAAGAAATGATCTCCGGTATAAGATACCATCAGTCAACTGGTAATTCAGAGCTTTGTTTTTAATCTTCCGATCTTCGGCCTTTCCTGCTGGTAGTGCTCCGAAAGATAGGTAAGCTATAATGGGTGACATCCAAGACTCGACACCAGTTTGAATTACCAGGACTTGATTTGGTGGAACGGATGGTTGGTCTAGAACTTCTACACGAATATCTTTGGCGAAATGCTCAAAATTAGTTGAAGCTAGCTTGCTAAGAGCGTCCGCCGATTTGTTCTCGCTCCTCTTAATGTGAACAATGTTGAATGAGGAAAACTGGCGAATCAAGACCCTTGCTTGTGACATATAAGAAGCCATGACATCTGTTTTGGCTTAGTATGTTCCGTTTATTTGTCCCGCAATTAGCATAGAATCCACCCGAGCCTCTAGATGTTTCACCCCCAACTTTTTCGCTATTCGCAGTCCTGCCAGGAAGGCTTCGTATTCCGCCTTATTGTTGGTACTTTTGAAGTCCAACTTGATGGCGTATGTAAATTCATGCCCCTCAGGGTTGACTAGCCTTAAACCTGCACCTGACCCTTCACTGTAGGAAGCTCCATCCGTGAAAAATGACCAAACTTGCACTTGTTCCGGAGGTGCTTGGGGTTGTTGTTCGATTAGGCATTCTTGCTCTTTGTACTGTGGAACTTCTGTAACGAAATCTGCGAGTACCTGTCCCTTGATCGCTGGTCTAGGCTTATATTCGGTCGAGTGTTCGCCAAATTCAATAGCCCACTTTGCCAGTCATCCGGACAGCTCGAGTTTACTCAACACGTTCTTGAGTTTGTACCCGGTTAACACATTAATAGGGTAGCCCTGGAAATATCTGCGGAGCCGTCTGGCGGCATAAACTAATGCCAAAACCAACTTCTCTAACATCGAATATCTTGTTTCCGGGTCCGATAGCGTTCTACTGACGTAATAAATTGTAGTTTGAACATTTTTTCTATCGGTCAGCAGAACGGCTCCTATGGCAATGTCCGAGGCAGATAAATACAGTGTCAAAGGTTCACCCGCATATGGTGCTGTTAGAGTAGGAAGCTCCATTAAGCATTTCTTAACTTCTAAGAATGCTTTTTCAGCCTCTGCGGTCCACTTGAAATGTGCTTTTTTAAGGCAATTTCTGAGTGTTGACACAAATGGATGAGACTTGGTCGCGTGGTTTGCTAAGAATCGGTTTAACGCCACAAGTCTTCCATTAAGTGTTTGAACCTCCTTGAGGGAAGAAGGTGAAGGCATGCGAGCTATAGCCTGAACCTTATCCGGGTTGGCTTTAAATCCCGCGCTTGTTACTATGACTCCAAGGAATTTACCCTCTTCCATACCAAATGAACACTTAGCCGGATTCAACTTCATATTGATGCTTCGTAACGTTTCAAGGGTCTCTTCAATATCTCTTAACATATGATCTTCTTCAATTCTTTTGATTACCAAATCGTCCATATAAACTTCGAGATTCTGACTTATTTGACTTTTGAAAGCCTGATCCATCAGTCGTTGATATGTGGCCCCCGCGTTCTTTAATCCGAAAGGCATCATTCTGTAACAGAATGTTCCTTGGTCAGTTCAGAGCGCTGTCTTGTCTTCGTCGCCAGCTGCCATATGAATCTGGTGATACCCTTTGTAGGCATCGAGGAAGCACTTGAATTTTAATGGAGCCACAATGTCTACTTTTAAGTCGATCTCCGGAAGTGGGTAACAGTCTTTTGGACATGCCTTGTTCAAGTCTTTATAATCTATGCACATCCTCCATGTTCCGTTGCTCTTTGGAACAATCACTGGGTTAGCCACCCATGTTTGGTACTTGATTTCTCATATGATCCCAGCATGAAGAAGGTCTTGTACTTGTTCGTTCATAGCCTTCGTTTGTTCTGGACCATCTTTCATTTCTTTTGTACAATTGGGGTGATTAAAGGATTCACCCTTAACTTGTGTTCCGAAATGCTCCGCGGGACACCGGTCATGTCCGCGGGTTGCCAAGCAAAAATGTCAATGTTCTTGGTCAATAATTGCTTTAAAAAGGTTCTCACTATCTCCGAGATGGCGTGTCCTATTGTAATTGTTTGGTCTGGAAACTTCTTATTTAAAACCCATTTCTCGGACTCTGTCCTCTGAGTCTGTCTTGGAACTTTGCTTGGTCTTGAACTTTCGGTTGTAAAACAATGTCGGTTTACATGAATTATCGCCACACCAGTGCGAGTTGGAATTCCTACTGCACCATGTGCTGTGGACGGGTGGGCATTAAAATCTCCAATTGCTTCTCGCCCCAAGATAATGTCATGTTTAGAAGTTGCTGGTATGACCAAAAATTCAACTTCCTCTGTTCTTGAACGTACTCCGTCACTTAGTGTGACTGGGAAAGTGATGACACCGCGCGGGTGCATTATCTCTCTGCTAAAACTAGAAACAGGAGCATGAATTGGTTGTAATCTGTAGGTTCCCCGGACGGATCACACGAGATATCCCGATATACACAGGTGTGGAATCCCTGTGTAGATCGTTACGGACGTAGAATATAAGCTCACGAACACACGAACACGATACGAACGAAACCACGTTATATTAATAACTCGAACCGTGTTACTTACAGACTCTTGACCTCACGTCAATAGACTTACTGAATTACACGTAAATAACCAACTCGATCAACTATCAACTACTAACCCCGTAAACAGTAAACTATATAAATACACGACAACTTCGCCTCAGGGGAAGTTGTCCATAACTTCGCTCGTTCAACAAGTTCGCCTAGGCGAACTTGTCAACAACTTTGCTTTTACAAACAAATACACAAACAATATTACAGACTCGATTACAGACATTATACATATGAACTACTGACATCTATGCATCAACAGACTCCCCCTTGGCAGTAGCTTCATATCTTGATCTTTCAGCTCTTGTCTCGTAATCCTGTATCTTCAAGCGTGCGCTCCTTCTCTAACACACACCGTGACTACTCGCTGATATTTCCTTCCTTCATCCTTCCAAGCAGGAATATAGAATATCTTCTTTTCATTCAACACTTGTAGATCAGCTTTCGATAAGTTAACAAGATGCATCGGGTCATACACCCTCAGCACTTCTTGTTCATCTTCGTCTTCCATCACGGCTTCAGCAGTCTGGCAATCAACGTACCACCGTTTTAGATTCTTCAACACATCTTGAGGCATATTCTTCATTGGAACCTCCTTGATGCATCGGATCGGTTTGTACTTCATCACCATCCATGGCTTGCCATCTGCTCTCAATCCCCTCTCTGTATCCTCCACGAGCTTTCCCTTCTGTGGCTTTAATAGTTCAAACTTCTTTTCTTTTATGCTTTCTTTCCACACAATCTTCTCAATCACTCTCGCTATATTGTTGTCACTTCTATTTATCAGGCCCAACCTGGCCAAATCCTTCACCTCACATTCCGGCAACGTATTGAGAGATCTCAACATTCTCTTGAAGTATTGAATACCATCATTACGCTTCACCACAAACAGCTTCATCTGTTCATCATAAATCCAACAGATAATTCCCTTCTTCGACTCAGCATAGCCTTTGATGTTATAAGTCTTCTTGAACATGGCTGGAACAGCAGGCTTCTTGGTCTTGATAAAGCAATGAGCACAGCCTTCCTTCCACCTAGGCTGCTCCTCCCACTCAGTCTCATCCATCTCAGCACCCATGTCGGCTTTCTCAACATCAGGGATCTCGTGTTCAACTCCTTCTTCTACTATCTCCCCCTCTTCTATCCCATCTTCAATCACAATCTGCTCACCGATCTTCTCAATCATATCACTCGGCAGCACATCTTCATCAAACAGCACATCGTCGCTGAACATGTCATCGTCCAGCTCCTTCAACGCATCAATCACGTCATCCTCAACTAACACCACATCATCACCACCAGCCGCGTCGGTAGACTCCCCCTCAGCTGTGGAAGTACCAAGAGCTTGAGAAGTTATTTGCAGCTCACCACCTGCATCTTTCGATGCATTGGGATCATCGTCTCGGTCGTTTCTCTTCTTCGTTCTGAGCTCGTCGCCCTTACAGCTCATCTCCCCCTGAGATGCCAAGAACTCCTTCAAGGCATCTATAACTTTCCCATGCTCAACCAGGAGGGATGCCTGTAGTTGATTTGCTTCCACTAGGCTTTGAATAGTCTTCGACTGCTCTGCCACGATCCGCTCTAGTGAAGCTATTCTCTCTGAATCTGAAGTAGGCGAAGGCGAGACACCAGAAGCAGGCGTAACCGCAGGTGGTACCATACCTGATAACCCTGCAGCAGTAACGACCGTTGACTCTACAAATCGTGCAGCTACCACCGACTGAGTAAGCGTTGGAGGTGGTAGTGACACGATCTCCGGAGTCGACGTCTGGATAGCAATGATGGATGGAGTGCCAGCCGTTGATGTAGCCACCACGGGAACATCCGCAGCGCTTGTACTTGTCACCTGTACAGAAGAAGGAACAATGGACATACCAGACAGTGCGGCCGGAGCAAAAATCGTACAGTCCTTGAAGTCTCTCCAGCTCCCATGCCAGCACCTGTCCTCTCCCGTCTTGATCTTCTTATCAGCTTATGTATGTCTTCTTCCTCTTCCGACTCGTCATCATCCTCTGTTCTCTTCCTCTTCCCTATCGTTCTCTCTCGAGACACCATCAACCGTCTCCCCTCATTCATAATCTCATCTAAATCGGAGTCAGCCATCGACGTAGCTGCTCCAGTCATACTCACACCCAAACCTTGTGCAGCCGAGACCTGCACCTCTTCCACGTGATCCATATCAAAATAACCTTGACCTCCAAAAACAGCGTCAAGATCAATATCCTCTGCAGTAGACACAACAGGCACAGCAGGAGCAGGAACAGCTTGAGTTGCTCTTGCCTGTCGTGGTTGAGGATCTCTGAACTCGTCCCCACCAGCTGGTACATACTCTGGGTTGATTAAAAACCCAAATAGTGGAGTATGCCTGGGACGACGTTCAGGGTTGCTCCTCGCACTCGACGTGCGGCATTGAGCAAAGATACGTTTGCTCACCGATTCCACGTATCTTATCGGGCGTCTCTGAGGTAGACTCGGAGCCACATGATTCAATATCATCTGGATGAACCGTGGGTACATAATTAACCGCTCCCGAGACATCGCCCTCCTTTGTCTATCAATCTCGTAGAAGACCATTTGACTGAAGCTATAACGTTTGTTATAGGTCAGTGCAGTCATTGCAGACTGCATGGTCGCACCCATGCCGTCAGTGCCCGCCTTCCTCCCAGACATGCAAACGATCATAACGTGCATGAGGAAGCGCCACTGATCTAGAAGGAAACCCTTCCTCCTCTGGGTGTCTCCTAATGGACCAGAGTAGCCCATTCGGAGAAACGCTCCATCACGAAAAGGAGCGACAAACTCAGTTGGATCGTCTCGAGTCTCCTCTCCAAACCGTAGCGCCACCCGGATCTGTTCAGAATTGAACTGAACTTCTTGATTGTTCACCGTTGCTCTCATGACCGGGGGCTCAACACGGCAGTCGTATTCGACCGTCTGCCAGAAGTCTTCGATATTCAGTAGAGATATCGGCAGAGTGTTTGTGATCGCGTGAAAAATCCTCGAGCGCAGGAGAAAGGTTATGATTTCGCGGTAGTCGTCCACCCCGCTTGCCTCCGGGTCAAGTGTAATGTACATATTGTGACCCGGGAAGAATTGACGTTGGTTATCACCATCGTCTCCTCCTGCACCTCCAGCACCAGCTAACGCAGCCATATCTGCAACAAACTAACCAAGTTAGAACGACACAAAGACATAGCACAAGTTCGCTTTGTTACCATGAGCGAAGTTGTGATAAACTCTGTATAGGCGAAGTTAAAGTTGAGGCGAAGTTGGGAACAACTTCGCTTCAGCTTTAAGTTCGTCTAATTAATACTAAGTAAAAATGATCTAGGCGAAGTTAAAGTTAACTTCGCCTCATCACAACATCGCCTCAGGCGAATTTAAGTTTCAGGCGAAGTTACGGATAACTTCGCCTCAGGCGAACTTAAGCTTCGGGCGAAGTTACGGATAACTTCGCCTCAGGCGAACTTAAGCTCCAGGCGAAGTTACGGATAACTTCGCCTAAACCCTAACTTCGCCTGAATCTGAATTGGCGACAGTGAGGTAATGCAAACATCGAAATCCGATGTTTCGGCTAGTTTAGACGATTAAGGATCCTTAAAACAAGGTTTTTAAGGACATGTTGACGATCAGTATGGTGATTAACACGTAACAACAAGTTTTGAAAATCTGTTTGAAGGTCCGACGGTTCGAGGGTATTACCCGGGTCGAAACGACCCTTGATTAGCATGAAAGAACTTGTAATATATGATAAAACAACATCTCGAACCTTTGATCGGTGTGAAAATCGGTAATAAATAACACGTGATCGGTGTAAATATCAAGTTCGCCGGAAAAATATTCGCTGTGGATAAGTTCGCTGATATAATGAACAGTTCTGACCTTTGAACATCCATATATAGGGGCGTAGTTATACAGGCGAAGTTACTGATAACTTCGCCTAGGCGAAGTTATCCACAACTTCGCCTGTTCAACAACATCGCCTAAAATTTCAAAAAAAATAACCCTTAAAATTTTAACATTTTTCCAATTAAGTTATAAAACTTTCCTTTAAGAAATAAATAACATGATCAATTCTAAGTAACCAGTTAAAAAATCATAAAACTATCTAAGTACAAAAACTTAAAAAATTTAAAGTATAAGGGATCAAATTTCAGTCTCGATAGGGACTGCTACGTTTTAGAAAAGATCCGAACAGGAATCATACTAACTACGTGACTGTCACATAGATCCGTGTTTAGCTGTATTATGACATATAGAGACAGGTTGTAAGCAGGTATAACTTAAAGTGGTTTTCATCGTTTCTGTGATACGAGTTAGGTTCAATTAAGCCTCAAAATTTAAGTGGGCAACAACTCAGAAATATTGATGTCTCCTATCTATCCTCAAAGCGTATTTGGCTTTCCCCAAGTCACCCCGAATTGACTTCGACCCAAAGTGTCTGATTAAGTTGTAAATATTCTTGATCTGCTTCCCGTTCTTCTCTCTTACTCAATGATTGTGAAATATTGATATTGTCATCTCTAATATATTTCAATAACTTCAAATATTATTATTATTATTATTATTATTATTATTATTATTATTATTATTATTTTTTTAATAATAATAGACTTCAAAGTAGTAATTAACTGCAAGTCCCGAATCTGGATCACTGCAGTATCTTGAGACGTTATCTTCACGGGAATCAGAACACATATGGGCTCGTGTATGACTGGGTAATCGCTTTTCTGCCTATCATTCGGAAAGATATATATGAAGACACGCAAAACTCTTAAGGAGTTTCCACGTAAAATCAAGTAAAATTAGTTTGTATCACATCTACTTTTACGCACCATAAAAGTTACCATGACATACAATTACTGTCCTAAAGCCTTTTAAGCCTAAAAACTTCACTAGTTAAGCACACAGAATTTGTATTTCTATCATTTTCCAAGGTTGGATCAATTTTCCGTTTAACATAGCTAATGAACTTCTTACGAAGTAACAGACTTGAAAAATAATTTCATTTCCCTTTTCTCTTTCAAAATTTTAAACATTATTCGCCCCGACCAAAACAAAGTCTTCAGGTAAACGGCTATCCCGAAGATCCAATGGATCAGCTGGACCGACCACATACTAGTATGTGTCCTTCTAACTATGTATGATCGACTAATTTTAAGCAAAAGAAAGAAAAACTCATCATAAACCGCCCCGGTCGCTATCAGTGATCTGGTTAATGGCTATCCTCAAAATCTACAAGTAGAAAATGAGGACCAAAACATATCTGTAGACAAGTCCTTCAAACTGATGTAACCGACATATTTTTAAGCGATTAGTGACGTTTTTCTTTTTTTTTTTTAACATAACATAAGAATAGCATGGTTACTCGGGATTGATCATCCCATTCAGTTCAATAAGGTTTTGAAATCTGGATTTGTCAAACGCTTTAGTGTATAAATCAGCGAAATTATCAAGTGTATCCACCTTTTCAAGAATTATCAGTTTCTTCTCAGCACAATCCCGTATGAAATGATGACGTATGTCAATGTGTTTAGTTTTACTGTGTTTCACGGGATTGTTAGTTACTGAGATAGCAGCTGTGTTATCAATGCAAATATGAGTAAGTAAGAAATTCAGACCATAGTCGCGCAATTGTTGTTGTATCCAAAGAAACTGAGAGCAGCAGTTGGATGCTGCCATGTATTCTGCCTCACAGGTTGAGATTGCGACTGAAGTCTGCTTCTTGCATTGCCACGACACCAATCTGCCACCAAGAAACTGACATCCTCCAGTTGTTGACTTCCGACTCTGATTGCACCCTACATAATCAGAGTCTGTGTAAGCGACCAGCTCCAAGTCTCCTCCTCTTGGGTACCACAACCCCAGCTTCGGCTTGCCCTTGAGATACTGCAGTATCCTCTTTGCACCTTTCAAATGAGATTCTTTTAGATTTGCCTGAAAACGTGCACAAAGACAAACAGCAAACATTATATCAGGCCTAGATGCAGTTAAGTACATTAAAGAACCTATTATTGCCCGATATTGAGTTGGGTCCACATCTGCATCACCGTCTACTTCAGCACCCAATTTGTGATTGACGCAGATTGGAGTATCATATGGAGAACTCTCCTCCATCTTGAAGCGCTTGAGCACATCATGAACATACTTCGTTTGATGAATGAACATCCCGTCCTTCCTCTGATCAACCTGCAATCCTAGAAAGAAAGTTAGTTCACCCATAGCACTCATTTCAAACCTTTTCTTCATGACGGCTTCAAACTCCTGACACATGGAGACTTTTGATGCAGCAAATATAATGTCATCCACGTAGACTTGTACCAGCAGGATGTCGTTTCCATCTCTTTTGAAGAACAACGTGCTATCAATTTTCCCTCTTTCAAAACCATTCTCGAGCAAGTAATCCGATAAAGTTGCATACCAGGCACGAGGTGCCTGATGTAATCCATACAGCGCCTTGCTCAACCTGTACACGTGATCTGGATAGTCTGGGTCAAGAAAACCCGGAGGTTGCTCAACATACACAACCTCATCAACTTTCCCATTCAAAAACGCACTCTTTACATCTAGCTGAAACACCTTCATCTTTTCATGAGCAGCAAACGCCAAAAACAATCTTATGGCTTCCAACCTGGCGACAGGAGCGAACACTTCGTTATAATCAATCCCCTCTTGTTGATTAAAACCTTTCACGACAAGCCTCGCCTTGTTTCTTATAATGATCCCCTTATCATCTCTCTTGCACTTGAACACCCATTTTGTGCCTATCGCATGCACATTCTTTGGTTTTTCAACCAAGGTCCAAACTTCCATCTTCTCGAATTGAGCCAACTCTTCTTGCATGGCTTCGACCCACGAGCTGTCCTTTAAAGCCATTTGATAGTTCTTCGGTTCAATCTGGCTTATAAAGCAGGTATATAGGCATTCATCGATTATTCCTGTCTCCTTAATGCTTGTATAAACACATGTATGTTCATTCAAGCTACTTCTCGTTTGTACACCTGAGGACACATCACCAATCACATTATCCAAAGGGTGATCTTTATGAATTCTTGTGGTCGGAACAGAACCGACATGCAAATTATCTTCCAAATTAGAAGAGATCTCATCAATGGTTGTTTCATGCTGAGAGTGAAAAGGATTGATAAATTCTTCTTCAGTTGAGGCAGCAGGGGTACCAATAGTGTTTGATGAGGAAGGTTGACATTTATCAATCAGCTGTCTTTGCAATAGATTTTCTTCCTCATCGAGTATCATCTTCGTCGCAGCTCTTTCTTCTTCTTCAGAAATCTCCAAATCCGGTACGTTAAACGACTTAAAAAGCTTAACATAGTCGAAAAGCTCAGCAGGTCCATTGCTAGGTTTTGGCGGTTGGTAACTTGTGATGTCAGTGTTACACACCACCTCCACCTTGCAAGTCGAAGTATTGAAGACACGCCTGTTGGGTGTACCAACAACATAACCGACTAAGATTCCTTCATCGGCTACTTCGCCAAATTTAGAGTTTGTCTTCAAGATCGAACAAGGGGACCCAAATGGTTCAAGACCACTCAAGTTGGGCTTCCTTCCATGCATAAGCTCGTAACAAGTTTTACCAAGTCTCTTAACGGTTAACACTCTATTCAGAACATAGCAGGCTGTAGCAACCGCTTCAGCCCAGAACATCACAGGAAGCTTCGAATCTGCCAGCATAGTCCTGGCTCCTTCAATTAAAGTTCGGTTCTTCCTTTCAGCCACTCCATTCTGTTGCGGAGTATACGGAGCACTGTATTGATGTTTAATTCCTTTCTAAAGACAGAAGATCTCCATTTCAAAATTCTTGAACTCCGTCCCATTGTCACTTCTGATGAACTTAACTGTTTTACTCATGACGTTCTCAACTTTAGTAATCAAATTCTTCACCATTTGAGCCGTCTCATCTTTCGATTTCAAAAAATATACCCACGAATATCGCGAGTAGTCATCAGTGATCACCAAGCAGTAAGAAGTAACTCCTAGACTTTTGACATTCACGGGACCGAAGAGATCCATGTGAAGCAGTTCTAGAGTACTGGCAATTGAGTTGACCTTCTTGGTGAGATGGGATTTCTTGTGTTGCTTTCCCTTCTTGCATGCTATACATTTGTCTTCAAAGTTAAAACTTTTCAAGGGAACGCCCATCACAAGCCCATTTCTGACAATGTGGTTCATCTTCCGAAGATGAATGTGCCCCATCCTCCTGTGCCATAGTTCGGATTCCGATTCGCTTGCTTTCGTCATTAAACATGATTCACCCGTGGCCATTTCAGTAGACCTCATATCCATCACATAAGTATTTGTATCACGTGGAGCTGTCATCACTATCCACTCGTCTGGTATCTGAAAACCAGGCTTCAACACGATCGCCTCATTCTTCGTGAAATGAACAGTATACTCCTTATCACAAATCTGCGACACACTCAGCAGATTGTGCTTCAGCTCTTCTACAAAATTCACATTCTCAAGTGTCATTTTCCCATTGGACACCGTTCCTTTTCCAGTAATTCTTCCTCCACTTTCACCAGCAAAACTAACTTTCGCTCCTTGAACAGGTTTTAAGTCGTGTAACAAATATTTGTTACCCGTCATGTGCCGGGAACAGCCGCTATCTACAATCCAAAGACTGTGGGCAGCCCTGTTCAACTGTTCCTGCACAATAAAGCAAAGGATTAGAATCTCGGGACCCAAGACCAATTGGTCTTGGATCTATACATCCCGTACTTCTGCTTTCCAAAGTTAGCATCTGGATAATTCCTGTCAGTCCTATTAGGAAATCTCCTTGGAAATTGAGTGTGAGGCCTTCCAAACCTATGTGTATTTACAGTATTATATCTTACGGTTTGGTGATTAGCATTGTAAAACTGAGGTTTGTTTCTGTGAAAACCTGAATTAGTTACATTTCGAAACTTTGAAGGGTTTTCATTTTTAGCAGTATTAAAATTACCATTAGCCTTATGCTCAGTTTTGATAGGCCGCACGCCTCTGAATTTCGGCGTCAGAGGACAATCTGCAACAAGATGTCCTAACTTATTACACCTAAAACAACACCTATACTCCATTTTCTTTTCAAATGTTGTTTTGGATGTAGAGGCTGTGTTACCGGCCGTTCGTCTCACATAAGGTGGGACGTACGGGTTGAGTGGAGTACTCCTTTTAGAAGTTTTATCTTTTTCTCCACCAGTGGGTAACACTACCTTCTCTTCTGTCTTACCCGATTCGGACAACTTATCCGAATCTGATGAGACTGGACTCGTAACAGAAATATTCACACTTGAAACAGGCGAACTCGTTTCGCCACTACTAACACTTGGTTCTTTACTCGTAACCTTGATTGGAACTGTCTGAGAAACTTCAAAATCAACAGGTTTCTGAACACTAGGGTTAAAAGTGTAATTGTGGTTATAAGGTGGTGGAACCTCGTGATAACCAATTCCTCCTCTCTTTGTAGAGGTACCTTGATCACTAACAAGGTGATCAAGAATAGCTGAGGAATTTCTGAACTGTTCTAGTTTTCGGTTCAGTTCCACCACTTTCACCTGGTGGTCAGCAATCTGCTTTTCTCGTTCAGCAATCAGTTTAGTTTTTTCTTCTAAAACCTCATAACTTAGATCAATTACTTCAGTTTTTTCAGCAAGTTTAGTTTTTAAGCTTTTAACATCTTTTTCACACGCTTTTATTTTAACTTTGTAACTGTTTTCTCTTGCTTTCATAAAATGATGATCTTCTTTAAGAGTTTTAAATTCAGCATCTAAACGAACATACTGATCAGTTATGGTAGCAAGTTGCTCAGACAAATTCTCACATTTAGTACAAAAAGATTTAGAACTTACCTCGGAGATTTGATCATTGTTATCTGCCATGAAAGCTTTTTCCTTACCAGTAGCTTTCTCTTCTCCGGTAGTCTTCTCACGTTCTTCATTCTCAACCTTAGCCATATTTGCCTGTTCACCAGTTTCATTCGAATGCAGGTTCCAGTTGTATTCACCTGCTTCTCTGGACAGCATGGCATTGACTTCTTTAGTACTCCCAGTGTGCTGTGCAGACCGGCCCTGACCACATTCAACTCGCTCGTTTCTGCAATCTTTGGCAAAGTGCCCGTTTTGTTGATAGTTATAGCACCTCACCTTGGACTTGTCGAACCCTGGCCTGCCACCAACAAACTTTCTCCCCGTCTTTCTCATAAACTTCTTCACTCTCCTCACTATCATGGCCATCTGCCATTGTAAATCCATTTCCTCCAGATCCTCTGATCGATCTGGTCATAGTCTTCATCTAGCATCGCTGGATCAACCACCTTTCCTTGGATATAGTTTTCATATGAAGCAATAAATGAAGCATAGAGGCCAAACTGCTCTTCAGCAGATTTGACGCTCATTGGCATCTTAGAGTAATAATTGCATGAGGAACTTGAAGATCCACTACTCTGGCTTGCTGTCTGTTGAGTACCACTTGATCCACCCGCAACAAAGCAAACATCCCCATTTGAGTTTACTGACACATGCCCCTCCTGTGAAGAATTGGCACCCGACTCACCCTTCGAGTAGTAGGCGGCAGAATCAGTCTTAGAACTTGTATTGAAGTTTACTTTGGCACCGTACATGCCTGGATCTTGAACCTGATCCATAGATGTTTCTTTTCTTACCATATTAAGCTCAAAAGTTCTGAGCTTGTTGACCGCGGTTTCAAGATCATAAGTAGAGAAGTCCTTGTCTTCCCTCATTAATACAGTATACTTCTCCCACTTTGGTGGGAGAGCATCGAGAAGTTTTTCTACAATCTCTTCTTCTCGGTAGGAAATGGAGTAGTTACTCAATTCAGTCATTAGATGATAATATCGAGTGATAATATCATCAAGAGATTCGTTCTTTAAGTACTTAAAGACTGAAAATTGAGTCTTGAGCAACTTAATCTTTGAAGCCCGAATACCTACGTTTCCTTCAAATCTGCTCTCAAGAGCTTCCTAAAGCTCTCTAGCTGATGTATACTTTCTGAATGTATGGAGGATCTCCTGTGGAAGAGCCATTGTGATTGCAGCATGAGCCTTGCTTTCGGCTTCATACATCTTCTCCTCCTCCTCTTCCATTTTACTGTATTTCTTGATTTGGTCTCGACCCTCATACTCCATGATTGGTGGAATATATCCATCTTGGATGCATACCCACATTTTTGCATCCTGGTACTTAACATATTGGATGAACCGATCCTTCCACGCGACAAAATCGGTTCCCTTCAGCAACCTTGGGGCCTTTGTAGCTGACCCCGCTTCAACTTCCATCTTTACAAGCTCCGAAATGTTGATCGACGACATCCTTCTTGAAAACTAAGAAACCCGAAAAATTCTGAAAAGGGCGAAGTTAAAAAATTTCTTCTGAACAGTACTGTAGGCGAAGTTAAGGATAACTTCGCTTAAGTAATAACTTCGCCGGATTCTTCTTAAATTCGCGTGATTGGGCGAAGTTGAGAATAACTTCGCTTAGGGTAAGCGAACTTAGAGAGTAGGCGAACTTGAGGAGAACTTCGCTGAACTAGGCGAACTTGATGAGAACTTCGCTGAGTTAGGCGAAGTTGAGGAGGTAGGCGAAGTTGTGAATAACTTCGCTTCTCCTTATATCTTCGCTGAAACCTTACGTTTCCTGACGGCAACTTCGCCTGATGAACAGCAACTTCGCCTGACGAACTGAAACTTTCTGCAGATCCGAAAAACGGATTTTAACGACGTTTTTGACGGTTTGAAGGCTTAAACACACTGGTAGGAAGCTAGAATGAGCAAAAACACCACAAACTCGTCCCGGTAATACCCGAAATGGAACGAATTCTACACCCGCGAGAATATCCCGAACCACACAATCGAGCAAAAGCTCTGATACCAATTGTAGGTTCCCCGGACAGATCACACGAGATATCCCGATATACACAGGTGCGGAATCCCTGTGTAGATCGTTACGGACGTAGAATATAAGCTCACGAACACACGAACACGATACGAACGAAACCACGTTATATTAATAACTCGAACCGTGTTACTTACAGACTCTTGACCTCACGTCAATAGACTTACTGAATTACACGTAAATAACCAACTCGATCAACTATCAACTACTAACCCCGTAAACAGTAAACTATATAAATACACGACAACTTCGCCTCAGGCGAAGTTGTCCATAACTTCGCTCGTTCAACAAGTTCGCCTAGGCGAACTTGTCAACAACTTCGCTTGGTTAACAAGTTCGCCTAAGCGAACTTGTCAACAACTTCGCTTTTACAAACAAATACACAAACAATATTACAGACTCGATTACAGACATTATACATATGAACTACTGACATCTATGCATCAACATAATCTTTCTTTGTCTTCCTCATCCAGTTGTTCGAAACATTGTTCGTACATAATATCGGCGTACTGCCTGTGTCAAAGAACACATATTGTGATCGATAATGGCCAAACTCGGCAGTAATTATTAGCGGGTTTTTGTTACACGGGCCCCCTTTGATCCGAGGAAAAATAACGGGCTCGTTTTTCCATTCCTCGTCTTCATAATCCCTCTTCTTTCCCATGTCCGAATGCCCCCCTTGAATCATGTTAACATTCAGATCTTTGATTTGCCTTTTAGCTGGGCCCTGGCCATCCTTTGCAGGAGGTTTGCCAGTCCCTGCTCGTACACCTTTATACAATTGTTCGAGTTTACCATTTTTAACAGCTGCTTCAATTTCATTTCTGAGAGCCACACACTCATTCGTGTTGTGTCCAACATCATTATGATATGAGCAATGTTTTTTGGTGTCAAGGAATGACTTCCTTGGTATTGGTTGAGGCTTCCGGAAAGTCAAATTCTCCGTAGTGAGAATTTCTGAGGGTGTTTTTGATAACTGGGTCCAACTGTTAGTGGAACGAGTTGAAAAATTGCATTTACTTTTGTTGCCGATCAAATACCGTGCATCAAATCGTTTAGGTGCTTCCGCACTTGGCTGAAGTCTTGACCATATTGGTCATTTAGCCTGCTTGTTCAGCCTTGGAGTCTGGAACTCGATCTTCGGTGATTGTTTTTGACTGCTGGAACTTAGGGTTTTCTCAGTTCTTGCAAACAACTTTGATGCCTTCATGATTTCATTCCATGACTCGGGCATTCCGTCTCTTCCCGTGAGAGTACGAATTAAGGCATCACTGTGAACGTTCTTACAAAATGCTCCTCGCAGCATATCTTCACTCACCCCTCCGATGTTAAGGCTCTCGTTAGTAAAACGAGTAATGAAGTCCTCAATAGACTCATTATTTCGCCTTGTAATATCTTGTATTTCCGAAGGGTCACGAGTATGTTTCTTTTGTTGACTAAAATGCTGAGAGAATTTTGCTACAAAGTCTTTCCAACTTGTAATCTTTCCACATGGCAACTTTTCAAACCACTCCCGCGCTGCCCCTGTAAATGTTAGTGCGAACACGTGACACCAATATGGAAGGGTCCAACCATTGACTCCTCCGACTGCTTCAAATATTAACAGGTGATCACTAGGATCAGTCATTCCATTATATGTTCCAACAGATGTTGGAATCTTTGCATTAATCGAGAATGGAGCTGTCGCGATGCTCGAAATGAATTTTGATTTTTCTGCGAAGGACTCCGAGCGATATGGTTTGGAGAAATCGTTTTCAGCATTTCTATGATATTCCGCTTGGCGGACAACCGGGCGCGGATAGCTAGCCTCTCCGTATGAAGGAAGACGACTATCCCCACTGTAAAAGCTACCATCCGGTCGATAAGATGAGTCATACCCGTCCAGTTCGTCCTCATAGGATGGTACCCGCATATCTATGCGAGGACGAGGACGCAACCTTCGGGTTTCGCTCATGTTCCTCTCCGGTGGCAAACTGTATTGGATGTGGCTTCCCCTTATGGGAGGAGAAATAGATCTCCTGGGAGGTTCATCATAGGTCAGGGTACGGCCATGGAAACGCTCATTCCGGACCCGACGTTCATATTCTGCTTTCAGACTATTTTGTTGAACACGAAGCCACTCGTCCGGAGACAAAGTTTCTTCGTTCCTGAGACTATGACGGTTAGCTCTTCTTGGATTAGAGTCACCGAAATCTTCTTCCAAACCTAACTCTGACTGAGTTCGGTGGGATTCTCTTGGAACACGCTCTAAATTCCTTAGATTAGAACCCCCCGGGGCTGTGACATGCCCCAAGTCGGTAATTGGAGTAACCACATTATCAGTGTTCACCGGAGTGACATTTTCTTGTTAAGCAAACAAGAAAATGGCGATGGTGTGGTGCTTCACTAGCCCTCACCGTTTCGTTGTTGTATACATCTGTAAATACATCATACCTAACTCTGAGGTTTCTTGATTCGAGTTGATTAATTTTCAGGCGGGTAGATCTGAGGTGCTGATTCGTTTTTGATCAGTGGTGATGGTGTTGGTGTTGGTGTGCCCCTAATTTGAGCATTTGGAAAACACAACTTTTGGGTGATCAAACTGAAAAGATAGAGACGTGCCATAATAGTTTATACACCTATTATTATAAAAATTTAAAGTTCATACTTTATTCTTTTTTCCTTCCATGCAGTTTTAAGCTAATACATAGGCTGACCTGACCCGTTTTGTACAATAATTAAGGTATTTGTCGATTAATTTTCCTTAGATTTACCTTTCTATTACAGGAGTTTGATGTTAATACTTGAAGATGTTATTGTGGCTTAATTTTTGCAGGCAAAAGAGTATTCATATTACTACTGTTGTGATCTGTTTTAAGCTGATGCGTAGTCCGAGCCAACCTGAAGAAACACGGATCTCCTCCCCACTAATGGGTCCTAGATCCGATGAGTCCACAGGGTAGGATACGGTTATCACCAATACGATATGAATACAATTCCCTAAGTCCAGTGACGTGAATCCTGCAAAACAGAACACCGTGAGCTCGTTACGGGAAGGATGAGGTGGGGGTCTTCCCGTAACCACCCTCCGGCGTGAGAATAAGTACCGTTCTTACAAAGACATAAAGTACTTAAGTAATTTGAGAGAGTACCGTGGGAGTGAATGAATACCTCATGATGATTGAGAGGGTATTTATAGCCGGATGGTGTAAGGAAGTGATTGGGCCAGCTGTCCCTTTAGAAGATACCTCATAAGCGTCTGGACGCGTGTCCTTATATGATAGGTTTAATTTATACGCTGCATGTGCATGTATAACAACCTGGACACCTGTCGCTTTATTATTGGTTGATGGGGTAACATTGGCCATGTGCACGGTTATAACGGCCTTGTCACGTGTCACTAGCTAATTGGCTGAAGGGTCACGTATTGCCAAGAAAGCATCTTGGCAAGTCTTCTAGAAGGTAATTGGTTATTGACAGCTGTCCTGAAGCATTGCCTTGTAGTCATTTACGCGGAAGGATATTCCTTCATGCGGATGACTTTTGAGGGTGCTGTGAAGCTTCCGCATGTGCTATGAGGGTGTTTCTTCCTTAGATGATTATGCGGATGGTTTATATGCCTTGCGGGTGCCTTATGAGGGACTTCTGATTGACCCGCGGGTATTTCTTACGGGTATTTGGGTCCTTTTGGTACCCTACCTCTATACAACCTGTTTTGTCCAGCAGGTAAAGGTATTTATGGAACCAATATACATAGCTGATGGAAACATGCTAAGTTGTTAACCTTCTTATCCGCATAGCGGATTTTTGTTCCTGTTGATTTTTTATTTAGCTGTATTTTACTATATGTCTAAGTCGTATAATCCTCATTACTGACAATAGTAGGAAACCACAGGTTGTGCAAATTGATATGGCTATGAAATGGTGCACTTTTATTTACCACTACTAAATATTGAGAATAGTGCGCACCTGTCTTTATGAGAATGATGATAGTGCTGCAAAGTGCAAACAAACTATGAAGCTACTAAGCTGCCTAAAATGCATATTCATCGTATGACTTTAAAAAGTCAACTGCAACACTAGGAATTTAAATTGCACATAAGCATATACACTCTACCAATTCGTACTCTTAACAATCTTATGGTGTTGCAAATTTAAACTACATCTATACATGTGAGGCGTTTGTATATGATTGATGAAATTTCTTAACTATGAAAATCATATCGTTAGTAGTTGACTAATGAAAACCACTGTTAAAAAAGTTGCATCTATGACAATGTTGAAGCTTAGGTAAACAAAAAATAACTCACGCGCAACAACGCGCGGGTTAAAAACCTTGTTTGTAACAAATGTTTATATGATTATATTATTATTGTCACTCGGAGGTTTCAGAAAAAGACATTAAGATGAGGCACATTTATGTAATTCTCATGTTTTGATTGATGATACTGGGAATGCTAGAAGGAGGCCTCAAGTAATTTAATATTTCATTTATGTTTTGAGCGGCGTTAACATTTTCTAGCTTTTACGAGTTATTATTGTTCTGCCACATACTTGCCCAACGTGCGGGTTATAAAACGTAGTCATTTTTTAATTGTGAATATGTTCCGGTACTAGACGATTAATAAATAAAAAACAATTATATTTATTATTTATTATTTTAATATTCAAAATAGTTATAGAAACAAATTATATATTTTTGCATATATAACTATATGAATAATTATTTTTTTAACTATTAATTGTTTCATAATATGTTATATAACTTCAATGTTATAAATATTTGTAAGCTACTAGTTTTTTTAACTGCTACTCCATGCACATGTACTCAACTTCAAACTTGTTTGTTATAAAAAAAAACATTAAACGAAAAAAAAGAAAAGAATTAATGCTCAGAAACTCGCTCGGAAATGTTTGCTTGATTTTCGCTCGGTTTGATTTGTAAACGAACCAAGCAACGAGCAAGCCCTCACTTGGTTCGGCTCGGCTCGTGAGCAACCCTACTCCCACCAAATTGCTAAGATTCACCCGTTTCCCTTCAAACACCGTATCATTATCGCTTTCCATGAAAATCAAATAGTTGTGTGACGAATGACATGAATGTTTTTGCCTTCCGTTTTGAAAATCCAACATACTTATACATCTCCAATATATCAAAACTAAAAGCATAGAAAGTTGGGGCCTTGCACCGTTGTGTTATCGCTTGCTAAGCTTCTTGGGCATATCTACACAACATCAAAATATGTTCCTTCTTGGGCAAATCTACACAACATCAAAATACGTTCCTCGCTAAAAAAAGGAAAATCAAAGGAAAATAAGGGATCGAAAAAAATCCATTGGTTATAGAAATCAAATTTTGAAAATTAGTCATTTAGAAAATAACTGAAACAGGCGGCTTAGTATTTATGTTTTTTTTTAATCCGAACTTCTAATTTGGTTTTCATTTTCCATATAACTGAATCCCGAGAAAATGAACCGAACATAATTTATGGATATTTTATTTTTAAGCAATGTATAACATTTAACAAATATTCTAGCCTAAATATTTTAACTTAAGTGTATACTATCAATTACTTATTAATCAACAAAAACATTTAAAATCTATGTTATATTATAATACATAAAGACAACCTTTCACCTCCTACTTTTTTTCTCATGAGACACTTGTATATTTAATGTTGGACTGAATGTTACCTTCATTTCCATTTATTGCTTTGTCATTACCACATTTAGAGGTTTTCAAAATACCCGAACCCGATTAACCCGACCCGACCCAAACCCGAATAAGCTAACCCGGGTCGGGTTAAATAGGGTCAAAAAGTATTAATCGGGTTATTCGGGCTAACCCGAATTATTAATAGGGCCGGGTTCGGGTTTATTCTTGGAAAAAAGTCGGATTTTGGGTTAACCCGAATAACCCGATTAGTGTTGAAACTTAACTTTAAATACAATAATGAAATGGTGAAATAAGCACTATGTTTCACTCGTTCATTTATGTTTGTGAACGTTCGTTTATAATCGTCATTTAAGTTCATTCATGTTCTGTAGGTTCCCAGCCGGATTTACACGGAATATCTCGTTCTACGTAGGTGCGGAATCCCTACGTAAGACGTTACGAGCGTAGAAGACGATACGAGTTAACACGATCGAACACACGTTACAATAAGCAAAGACACGTTGTATATTGAAACTGGAAACACGTGATATCAATCACTGATTACACAACTCGTTAACTGATTAACTCAAACTTATTAACATCTCAGCCGTAACCTATACCTATAAGCACGACAACTTCGCCTGGCATGTTCAGGCGAAGTTGTTCCTAACTTCGCTTACTCATCAAGTTCGCCTGTATTAGCGAACTTATGAGCTAACTTCGCTACATACAAAACACAAATCCAAACTACTCGATTACAGACACTATATACTGAACTACTGACATCATGTACCAACAGACTCCCCCTTGGCAGTAGCTTCATATCTTTATCTTCAAGCACGTGTCTTGTAATCTCAACAATCTTGTATCATCATCTTCAAGCATGCACTCCTTCTCGTACACATACCGAAACAACTCTTTGATACTTCCTCGCTCCGTCTTTCCAAGCAGGAATATAAAATATCTTCTTCTCATTCAGCGCCTGCAGATCAGCTTCAGATAAGTTCACTAGATGCATCGGATCATAGACTCTCAGCAGCTCTTGTTCATCTTCGTCCTTCATTACTGCTTCAGCTGTTTCACAATCTACATACCACCACTTCTGCTCTTTCAGCACATCCTTGGGCATTTGTTTCATCGGCACTTCTTTTAGACACCGGATCGGCTTATACTTCATAATCATCCAAGGCTTGCCATCTGCTCTCATCCCTCTATCTTTTTCTTCAATGGGTTTTCCCTTTTGTGGTTTAAACAGCTCGAACTTCTTCTCTTTTATACTTTCCTTCCAAACAATCTTCCCAATGACTCTAGCCATGTTATCATCACTTCTGTTTATTAACCCCAATCTGGCTAAGTCTTTCACTTCACATTCTGGCAATGTATTCAATGATCTCAACAGCCTTTTGAAGTACTGAACACCATCATATCTTTTAATCACAAAGAGCCTCAACTGCTCATCATATATCCAGCATATAATCCCCTTTCTCGATTCAGCATAACCTCTAATGTTGTAACTCTTCTTAAACATAGTAGGGACCGCTGGTTTCTTCGTTTTTACGAACCATTGAGCGTAGCCTTCTTTCCATCTTGGCTGCTCTTCCCATTCTGTCTAATCATTTCCCATATCTTTAACCATATCTGGCTTATCAACATCCGAAATCTCATGCTCCACATTCTCCTCTACTATCTCTCCCTCTTCTATCTCATTATCAATAACTATCTCTGCACCAATCTTCTCTATATCTTCAACTGGTAAAACATCATCATCACCTATAAACTCATCATCCATCTCCTCAACATCCACGACCACCACCTCATCACCTGTACCGCCCGCTGCACTTGACTCCCCCTGAGTTGTGGAAGTCCCAAGAGCTTGTTCAGTTCTTGGCAACTCTCCACCTGCACCTTTCGATGCATTGGGATCATCGTCTCTATCATTTCTTTTCTTAGTCCTCAACTCATCGTCTTTACAGCTCGTCTCCCCCTGAGATGCCAAGAACTCCTTCAAAGCATCAATGATTTTGCCATGTTCTATCAGCAGGGACAACTGTATCTGATTCTCTGCAACTAAGCGCTGAATAGCATGGGTCTGGATAAGATTCACCCTTGATTGTTCTGCCACAACCCGTTCAAGTGCTGCTATTCGTTCAGAGTCTGATAAGGTTGCATCAAAATCAAATCTCAGATGTGATATATCTTGAGTGTACTGAGAAGGGATTTCCAATGTAACCGGGACCTTAGAAGTAGGCGTAAACGTAACCGCAGGTGGCAACATAACTGACAACCCTGCAGTCGCTACAACCGTCGACTCAATAAATCTTGCCACGACCTCCGTTGGAGTAAGAGTTAGAGGCGGCAACGATACAATCTCAGAAGCCGAAAGTTGGAATGTAGTGGGTGGGAGGCCGAATGCAGATGAGGTAGCCACCACGGGAACATCTGTGGCGTTTGGCCTTGTAACTTGAAATGATGAAGGGACCATTGTCATACCGGACAGTGCTGGTGGAGTGAAACGTACCACCCTTGAGCTCTCACCAGCTCCCGAACTGCACCTGCCCGTTCCCTTCTTGATCTCCGAATCAACTGATGACTTCTTCCTCAAAATCTGACTCGCTGTCATCATCAGTTCTCTTTCTTTTCCCTTGAACCCTTTCTTGTGTAACTAAGATGCGTCTAGCCTCAGCCACTTCATCATCTGACGAATCTGAGTCAGCCACCGTCGTAGCTGCCCTAGTAACATTCACACTAGAAGCTCGTGCTACCGGGACTTGTACATTCTCCTCAGGGTCAACAGGATCCATATCAAAGAAGCCTTTACCACCAAATGCTTCATCAAGGTCTACAGCCTCCTCCGGTGACACAACAGGAGCAGCAGGAATAGCTTGAGGTGCTCCAGCCTGTTGTGGTTGAGGATCCCGAAACTCGTCCCCAATAGCTGGCACATACTCCGGGTTGATCAGGTACCCAAATAAAGGAGTATGTCGAGGACGGAGCTCAGGTTTGCTCCTCGCACTGGATGATCTGCACTGAGCAAAGATCCGCTTGCTCACACTTTCTACATATCTGATTGGGCGGCGCTGAGGTAGCGTTGGAGCGACATGATTCAAGATCATCTGAAGGAATCTTGGATACATGATAAATCTCTCACGCGCCACCGCTCTTCTCTGTCGATCTATCTCATAGAAGACCATCTGACTAAAGCTGTAACGCTTATTGTAAGTCAGAGCAGTCATCGCCGACTGCATGGTCGCGCCCATCCCATCAGTACCAGCCTTTCTCCCTGACATGCACACGATCATGACATGCATGAGAAAGCGCCACTGGTCTAGTAAGAACCCCTTCCTTCTCTGAGTATCCCCCAAGGGACCAGAGTATCCCATTCTCAGAAACGCTCCATCACGGAATGGAGCCACAAAATCTGTCGGGTCATCACTCGTCTCATCTCCAAACCGTAAAGCCGCCCGGATCTGTTCAGATGAGAACTGAACAATGTGATTGTTGACTGTTGCTCGCATGACCGGGGGCTCGACGCGACAGGCATACTCCACTGTCTGCCAAAAATCCTTAATGTTTGGCAAGGATATCGGCAGTTTTGTTGTAATCGCGTGGAATATACGCGAGCGGAGTAAGAATGTGATGATTTCGCGGAAATCATCAACACCGCTCGCATCCGGGTCTAATGTTATATACATGTTATGACCCGGGAAGAACTGTCGTTGGTTGTCTCCTCCATCATCACCGGCTTCTCCAGCTACAGCAGCCATATCTGCATCAAACAGGCTAAGTTAGATAAACGGCAAGGCAAATCACAAGGTCGCCTGTTACCATGAGCGAAGTTGTGATTGATTCTGTATAGGCGAAGTTAGAGGTGGGGCGAAGTTGTTCCCAACTTCGCCTCAATTTGAACTTCGCCGGATAACAGTTAAGTAAAAAAGGTCCAGGCGAAGTTAATGATAACTTCGCCTAACCACAACATCGCCTCAAATACTGTTACATAATTAATTATCAGGCGAAGTTAAATCTCAGGCGAAGTTACGGATAACTTCGCCTAAACTGTAACTTCGCCGAATATGAATCGTCAACAGTTAGGTTTTTTATACGAAACGATTTGGATCAATTTGGAGAATGTTCGGTGATAAACACATGATATTATGAAGATCTAGACGATCACAATGATTACGACCACCGTTAAAAAAGTTTGAAAAATCGGATTTTAAGGTTCCGAAAGAACGAGATCACAAATCGGGTCAAAATAACCTTTGATTAACATCAATGATATCGATTATACGATATTACAACCTACACACCTTTAAGTCGGATTTGGATCGAGAAAGATAAACACAGATGATCAGTATGCCACTTCGCTTAGGGTTAACAGATTAAGTTCGCTGGGTTTCAGGAAATAATAACCAGTTTGACCTTAAAAATCCTTTATATAGGGTTAGAGTTATACAGGCGAAGTTATGGGTAACTTCGCCTATTGCAGGCGAAGTTATCGATAAGTTCACCTATATATTAAACTTTACAAAACAAACCTCTATAATTTGAACAATTTGCAATTAAGTTTTAAAAACATCCTTTAAAGAGTTAAATGATACGCTCAAGACCAAGTAACAAGGTATAAAATAATACAACTACATAAGTAAAATAAAATTTAACAATAAAGTACACGGGATCAAATTTCAGTCTCGACAGGGACTACTACGTTTTAGAAAAGATCCGAACAGGAATCATGTAACGATTCCGACGAAACCCGGTATACCCTAACCGGTAGACAATACTTACGTCATACCTAATGTCGGGTACATGAATTACTACAGTAATTATACGAGAATACATGGTTCACTGTATTGATTGTACGTGAATATATAATTCATCGTATTGATTATGCGATTAATCGATCGATAGTTATTGAAACCCGAACGAATCGAGGGTTCAATTATAGACGATATCTATGATATTTAGTGATGTTACGAAGCATTAAAGCTTCGGGATAAGTAAAGTACGGCACAGAAAAAGAATTTCGATTTAATGGTACGTCGGTACATTAAACGAAACCTTCAATACCAAACCGAGCAAGAGATGATCGATCAAGCCGAAAAAGATGCGCGATAATTAATGATATGATGTTTTAAGTTAATAAATGTCATGGTTTAAGTTTTTAAAGTTTTCAAATCGGTTTTATATAAATTTCATTTTTAAGCCGAAAAACGACCGTTTTAGCCTCGTTTTAAGCCGAATTAAACATTTAACCGAAAAACGAACTGAACCAGATTATCCAAAACATTATCCGGATTTCCGAAATCCAAACTTGTGGCTAAGAATGAAGAAGTGGGTCCCACCCCACCCCTCATCTAAACCGATCGGAATACAAGGGGGTATTACCCCATCCCATTTCTTTTTTTTACAACAAACATTCAACAATCCTCTTTTCTCTCCACACCAAGACCTAAAAACCGAGAGTTCTAGCAAGAAAAACAAGGTAATGATCGAGTTAATCACGTTTCAATCTTCGTTTCTTGAGTTCATTTGCAAGAAAATGAGGTTTCAAAGATGAAAACTGATTCTTGCATGATCAAGTGATGTATACGGGTTATACAAGGGATCTTGGTCCAAGAAAGGAGTTAAACGGACCAAAAACGGATTTTTACGGTTAAATCTTTGTTTTTTAAGGCAATAACCGAAACTATAGTGTAAGAGGCTTGATCGTGAGTATAACTTACTTGGTATTGTGGTATGTTGTTTGTAGGCTCTGTGCTTAGTGGTTGATAAGGCGGAAAGACGAGTTTGTAGCTTGTAGTGGCGGAAAACGAAAGGTATATTCGGTTATGTTCGGTGTATGTGTTTTGGGACAGATTGTTGATGGTTTAGAGTTGGGTCATGAAATTTTACAGGGATGTTCTACACATGAAAATATGAGTTCTGTGAATATTTGGTAATTTTTGGACAAAGGATGAATATTTGGTGAATTTAATGCTCGGTTTTGGCCAAATATGGTGAAAAATAGTTAAATATCATGAAAAATTCTGGAAAATTGCAGATAAGCTTTTTATATCATTTATAAGTCACACACAAAATTTGAGGTCAGTTGGAGAAGTCTAAGTAGGCTTTTCGGTTAAACGAGTTCTAGGGTTTTCTAGCTTGGTTTTAGTGAAAATGGCATTAAAAGAAAATTTTGGTTCTAGAAAAATTACAGGGGACTATGTGGATGGCAGGGACATCCAGGAAAAATTTGGGATTTTTCTAAGGTCGTTTGGTATTTACGACATATTTAGTGTTTAAATGGTGTTTAAAAATAGATAAATAAATTTTAAATATAAAATTTAATTCTGGAAATATTGCTATAAATTTCCCCACTGTCAAAATGTTATTTGTGCAAAATTTCAAGATCCGAGGTTAAACGGATAATTATTTGTGCTAATTATCAAACTTTTAAAGTTAAAACGCGTAAACCGGTGAAGTTCGCTTAAGCGAGCTGACTGGTGTATAAAAACCCTAAAAATGAACTATTTTCATATAATTGAGTTAAACAAGTAAAAATGAATCATCCGAAAATAATTCGGATGATTTGGGTATTTTTAACCGATTTAACAGTTTCCGGTACGCCAAATACGGAAACGGGTCCCGCGGCCAATCGGGGCTTCTAAACCGAGCTCTAATTTCACATCTTTAATTAAATTATCAGTCAACCACTACTCTCAGGTCGTGTGTGACCAAACTCATTTTTGAAACGTAAAAAAACGGATAACCGTGCTAGGCACGAAAAACGAGAAAAACGACTAAAAGTAGTTGTGACCATGGAACTCTAAACGATATCACAATCTGAGTCCGGAGAAGTGTTTCTGGGTTAACCTTGCCCCCAGAACGGGTACAGTGCTGGGTTAACAGTGTCCCCAGATGTACCGGTTAACTTGGTTAAAGTTATATTAATAATGAGTGTATAGTAACGATCGTAGGGTTCATATTACAGATTGGACGTGTTAACTGATAATGATTGTTGTTACCTGCTTGCATGTGCTAAGGTGAGTTTCACGAGCCCCTTTTTCTGAATTGTTTTCAAATATTTTCCCGGGGCGGAAGCATGTTACTATTGAAATGTTTAAATACATACTGAACGCATGGATTTGCGTGTATTTATAAATATTTGATTGTACGGGAATCGTACGGAATGGGTACAGTACTGGGTTAACTGTGTCCCCAGATGTCTTTGGAAGTGTTACTGGGTTAACTGTGTCCCCAGATGTCTTTGGAAGTGTTTCTGGGTTAACGTTGCCCCCAGAATGAGTACGGTACTGGGTTAACAGTGTCCCCAGATAATATTATATTTTGATAATGATTTATCATGGTTTACTCGAATTGTGAAACTTACCAACTATTCGTAGTTGACCCGTTTTCTCACATGCTTTTCAGGTACAATTAAGATGAAGTGATTGCTTACGTGCTAAGTGCTTGATGTGTGTAAGATTTGCGTGCGGGATGTTAGGACACATTATAACAGATAGAATTATGTATCGTATTGTATGATGTGTGTATCACCTAGACGGTAATGAAATACGAGATAATGTAATTTTGAAGTATATTAATGCATTCAGTTTTCTTTATAAACAATGTGGTTGATATCAGAGGTGTCTGTCGCATCCCGTTTACGTTTCCGCTGCGGTTGCGGGGTGTTACAAATCATACTAACTACGTGACTGTCACACAGATCCGTGTTCAGCTGTATTATGACATAAAGAAACAGGTTGTAAGCAGGTAAATAACTTAGAATGGTTTTCATCATTTCTGTGATACGGGTTAGGTTCAATTAAGCTCAAAAATTAAATGGGCAACAACTCAGAGATTATAATGCCTCCTATCTATTCTCAAAGCGTATTTGGCTTTCCCCAAGTCACCCCGAGTTGACCTCGACCCGTAGTGTCTGATTAAATAGTAATTACTCTTCGATCTTTAGACTCTTCTTCCCGTTCTCTATCTTGTATCTTGATTGAGAAGTCTTAACATTATGAACTCTAGAATGTCTCAATAACTCACACATTTTTTTTTATGTATTTACACAACTTCAGAGTAGTAAATAACTGCAAGTCCCGAATCTGGATCACTGCAGTTTCTTGACACGCTATCTTCACGGGAATCAGAACACTTACGGGCTCATGTATGACTGGGTAATCGCTTTTCTGCCTATCATTCGGAAAGATATATGCGGAGACATACACAACTCTTAAGGAGTTTCCACGTAAAATCGAGTAGATTTAGTTAGTATCACTTCTACTTTTACGCACCATAAAAAGCTACCATGACATACAATGACTGTTCTAGTCTTTTAGGCCTAATAACTTCACTAGTTAAGCACACAGAATCAGTATATCTATCACTTTCCAAGGTTGGATCAATTTTCTGTTAAACATAGAAAAGGAACTTCTTACGAAGTAGTAGACTTGAAAAATAATTTCATCTCCCGAAAAATTTTAACTTCAATCGCCCCGATCAAATTGAAGTTTTCAGGTAAACGGCTATCCTGAAGATCCAATGGATCAGCTGGACCGACCACATACAAGTATGTGTCCTTCTAACTACTTATGAACGACTACTTTTTCAGCGAAAGAATAAAAACACATCATAAATTGCCCCGGTCACTTTCAGTCATTTAGTTAATGGCTATCCTCATATTCTACAGGTAGAAATGAGGACCAAACATATCCGAAGATATGTCCTTCAAACTGAGGCAACCGACATAATTCTAAGCAATAGTGACGTTTTTTTTTTTTTTTTTTTAAACAAAGACTAAATACACGGTTACTCGGGATTGATCATCCCATTCAGCTCAACAAGGTTTTGAAAACGGTTTTTGTCAAACGCTTTAGTGAACAAATCAGCGAAATTATCTGCCGTATCAACCTTTTCGACCACAATCAGTTTCTTCTCAGCACAATCCCGTATAAAATGATGACGGATGTCAATGTGTTTAGTTTTACTGTGCTTTACGGGATTGTTAGTTACTGAGATAGCAGCAGTGTTATCAATGCAAATAGGATTATGAGTGAAATTCAGACCATAATCGCGCAATTGCTGTTGTATCCAAAGAACCTGGGAGCAGCAGTTAGATGCTGCCATGTATTCTGCTTCACAGGTTGAAATGGCGACTGAGGTCTGCTTCTTGCATTGCCATGACACTAATCTGCCGCCAAGAAATTGACATCCACCTGTTGTTGACTTCCGACTCTGATTGCACCCTCCATAATCAGAATCCGTGTAGGCGACCAACTCCAAGTCTCCTCCTTTCGTGTACCACAACCCCAGCTTAGGCTTGCCTTTGAGATATCGCAATATTCTCTTCATACCCTTCAAATGAGATTCTTTTGGGTTTGCCTGAAAGCGTGCACAAAGACAAACTGCAAACATAATATCAGGTCTAGAAGCAGTTAAGTACATTAAAGAACCTATTATTGCCCGATATTGGGTTGGGTCCACGTCTGCATCACTGTCTGAATCAGCACCCAATTTATGGTTGACGCAGACTGGAGTATCAAATGGAGTGCTGTCCTCCATCTTGAAGCGTTTGAGAACGTCTTGGTCATACTTCGTCTGATGAATGAACATCCCGTCTTTCTTCTGATCAACCTGCAGTCCTAAAAAGAAAGTTAGTTCACCCATAGCACTCATTTCAAATCTCTTTTTCATGACGGCCTCAAATTCTTGACACATGGCGACCTTTGATGCAGCAAAGATGATGTCGTCCACGTAGACTTGCACCAGAAGAAAGTCGCTTCCTTTTCTCTTAAAGAACAGTGTGCTATCAATCTTTCCCCTTTCAAACTCATTCTCAAGCAAGTAATCAGATAGTGTTGAGTACCAGGCACGAGGAGCCTGATGTAGCCCATATAGCGCTTTACTTAGCTTGTACACATGATCGAAAAAGTCTGGGTCAGGAAAACCCGGAGGTTGCTCAACGTACACTACCTCATCAACTTTTCCTTTAAGGAACGCACTCTTCACGTCTAACTGAAATACCTTCATCTCCTTGTGTGCTGCAAATGCCAAAAACAGTCGAATAGCTTCCAATCTCGCCACAGGAGCAAACACCTCATTGTAATCGATCCCCTCTTGCTGATTAAAACCTTTTACAACCAGCCTTGCCTTGTTCCTGATAATAATCCCTTTCTCATCTCTCTTGCATTTGAAAACCCATTTGGTGCCAATCGCATGCACATTCTTCGGTTTTGCAACCAAGTTCCATACCTCCATCTTTTTGAACTGGGCTAATTCTTCTTGCATGGCTTCGACCCACGAGCTGTCCTTGAGAGCCATTTGATAGTTCTTTGGTTCAATCTGGCTGATGAAGCAGGTGTACAAGCATTCGTTAATTATGCCCGTATCTTTAATGCTTGTGTAAACACAGGTGTGCTCATTCAAGCTTTGTCTTGTTTGTACACCGTCGGACAGATCACCTATCATGTTCTCCAAAGGGTGATTTTTGTGAACTCTCGTAGTCGGAACCGAACTGACTTGCAGATTGTCTTCCAGGTTCGAAGGTAGCTCATCAATGGGTGATTGTTGTTGAGAGTGAAACGGATTGAAGAATTCCTCTTCTGTAGAGGCAGCAGGGGTATCGACAGCATTTGACGAGGAAGGCTGACATTCATCGTACAGCGGTCTTTGCACAACATTGTCTTCCCCATCGTAAAGCATCTTCGTAGCAATTCTTTCATCAACTTCTGCACAACTCAAGTAAGGTCTGTTAAAAGATTTAAAAAGTCTATCATAGTCGAAAACCCCAGCGGGTCCCGTGCTTGGTTTTGGTGATTTGTAACTTGTGATATCAGTGTTACACATCACCTCAACCTTGCTGGTCGATGTATTAAAGGCCCGTCTGTTGGGAGTCCCAACAACGTATCCGACTAAAATACCTTCGTCGGCTATTTCACCAAATTTAGAATTTGTCTTTAATATCGAACACGGGGACCCGAATGGTTCGAGACCACTCAAGTTGGGCTTTCTCCCATGCATAAGTTCATAACATGTTTTATTCAGTCTTTTAACAGTTAAAACTCTATTAAGGATATAACAGGCTGTTGCAACAGTTTCAGCCCAGAACACCACAGGAAGTTTCGAATCAGCCAGCATGGTTCTGGCTCCTTCAATTAACGTTCTGTTCTTCCTCTCAGCCACTCCATTTTGTTGCGGAGTATACGAAGCGCTGTACTGGTGCTCTATCCCTTTCTGTAAGCAGAAGATCTCTATCTGATAGTTCTTGAACTCAGTCCCATTGTCATTCCTGATGTATTTAACTCTTTTCCCCATAATATTCTCAACTTTGGTAATCAAATTTATTACCATCTGGACCGTTTCATCCTTTGACTTCAGGAAATATACCCAAGAGTATCGAGAGAAATCATCAGTAATCACCAAGCAGTAAGATGTTCCTCCTAGGCTTTTTACATTCACGGGACCAAAGAGATCCATGTGAAGTAGGTCTAGGGTACTGACTATTGAATTAACCTTCTTGGTGTGATGGGATTTCTTGTGTTGCTTTCCCTTTTTGCACGATAAGCATTGGTCTTCAAAGTTGAAATTCTTCAAGGGAACACCCAGCACCAGCCCATTCTTGACAATGTAGTTCATTTTCCGAAGATGAATATGCCCCATTCTTCTATGCCATAATTCGGATTCCGATTCAGTTGCTTTTGACAGAAGACACGATTCTTCTGTTGCCATCTCAGTCGACCTCATGTCCATAATATACGTTCAATTTGACTTTCTTCAGTTGGTCAACCTCGAACAACAACAATTTCATTGCCCACAAACACCCAAATATGTGTCAATATCCAGTTTCAATCAATATCCCATTCACAACCTCAACTCCATATCCAGAGTTGACACGTATTTGTTCACACGTAAGACCAAGAGATAACAAGTTTCACTCGTTGACGGAACAACGTCTTCGGTCTCACAATAATCGTGTACACCTGGCCATACAGACGAAAACTCCAAACAATTTTTTTTTTTTTTTTTTTTTAACTTCGCCTAAAGTCAACTTCGCTCCTCCTTAACTTCGCCTGTCCATAACTTCGCCTGTCCAAAACTTCGCCTGACAGATAACTTCGCCTGAGATAAGCGAACTTGTGAGGTAGGCGAAGTTGTGAATAACTTCGCTTAACCTTATATCTTAGCCTAAACCCTAAAATTTAAGCGACAACTTCGCCTGAACCCCATAACTTCGCCTGCGACGGCTGTTCGGCCAGAAACGCATCAGAAACGTGCCAGAAACAACAAAACGCAGATCTCGAACCATAGCATAAGAGCCTAAGGCTCTGATACCACTTGTAAGTCCCCCCAGGGCGTCGCTGATCGATACGAGATCCGCACGAGGTCTAGGAGTGCGGAATCCTCCTAGACTCGTTTATTGGTGTAGAAGACGAAGAACACGATTACACACATACACATACACGAACAAACACACGAATGGGATAAACACATCTGCATATCCATTCATATAATAATCATAACTCGTTACACACCAAACACGAAAACAAATGACGGCCGACCCGAGGTGAGCTCTACCTCGGGCCGTCCCAAACGACTCTCCCTCTGGATTTCTCTCTAGACAATTGACTACACAAAACACACTCTAATTATCTGGATACCCAAAACCTAAACAAGACACACATATATATATAGATACACAACTTCGCGGGCTTGGGCTTGGGCCTGTAGGCGAAGTTGTTATAACTTCGCCTAAGACGAAGTTGTTCTAACTTCGCCTATGGCAGAAGTTGTTACAACTTCGCCTATGGCGAAGTTGTTCTAACTTCGTACTTCGTTTCTGCTGAACAGAATTGTATAGCGACGGTCACAAAATGCACCAACATGTTCATTTACATACTATTAGAAAATTATTAAATATTATTTGCATTTCGAAATTATATCACCATAATATGTTTTATATTTGTTTCTTTGTGTTTATTTAAATGCATTCATTTATGTTTGTTTATGTATATTTGTGTTCGTTAATATATGTACATATGTGTTCCTTCATGTTCATTTGTATTTGTTTAATTATGGTTGTGAACTATTCGTTTTAGATTTTAAACAAACAAACAGGAACATGTTTAGTTTTTAACTAACGAACATGAACACAAATATTTGTTCGATTAAGTGTCGTCTTTGTTAAAAGTAAAATGAACGAACATGGACATGCATTTATTCATGTCGTTTCGATTCGTTTACAGGTTTATATATGATTTATAAGATAATTACTTGTAAAATAATTTGAAAATTGAGTGGAATGAGAAATTTCACAACCTATAATTTACAAACACAAAAAAACAACTTAAAATTATAAAGTAACTTGGTTAACCCGATTAACCCGACCCGACTAACCCGAAACCCGAATAACCCAAACCCGACTAACCCGAACCTTAATAGGGTCGGGTTGCGGGTTAGATATTTTTTAAGGAAAACCCGACTAACCCGACCTGATTAACCCGAAACCCGATCGGGTTGACCCGATTAACACCCCTAACCACATTCATTACTTTGTCATTACCACATTCGTTTCTTGAGTCTGATTTAACCATTGAATCTTTCATTTGAATGCAACAGATGAATACTTTACCCTTTCCATCTACCCGCTATTGAATCCCAGATCCGTTTCAATTGAAGCCTACTTTAAGTCCTAATCTTCAATTCCCAAATCACATCTACGGATTCTAGGATTTGCCTCAATTAGTTCAGTTTCTTATATCAAATGTTTTCCTTCGATGTATAAACTCATCGACCGAATTTCTATTGTATCCCGCTGCAACGTTCGGGCACTTCCACTAACAAAAACATTTAAAATCAATTACTTAATGATTTTACAAGGGTTTGAATGATAATTCGTTCATTCGCTAACCTTGGCTTTTATTCGCTATGAATTGTAAAGAATGGATGCCATTCGCTAATTAACTTTAGCAAATGTGCTTCATTCGGTATCAACTTCGTTCGCTTTCGCTACATATCTTGTTTCCATAGCTAATGAGAACACATTATTATATGATTAACGAATGAGTGCGAATGAGTGGTCATTCACTAATACATTAGTGAATGAGCCATTCGTTATGATTGGGAATTGTTCAAACGTATACGAAGTATATAAACCCTAAGAAAGCGGATGGCAGATCATTCGTTATATACTGTCTTCATCGATATTCACTCTTACTAAACGAACCCTTGCTAAAATTTTCTAAAAACCACTCTTTTCTTAATAATCTTTTGGTTCATCATCGTTGATTATTAATAGGTAGATATATTCTAGGATGATGATTTAACTTATGATTTGGACTGAATTGATAAGGGTTTTGACGTTAAACCTATCAGACCTAAAAAATGAACAATTGACACTCAATATATGTATTAAAATCAATTTAGACCTTTATAGGATGCTATCGATGTTCTTTCAATGCATTTGATTCAACCTTTGGTGTTAATGATTGTTGTTTGGGGGTTAATTTAAATTAAAAATGCATGAGTGACTTTTTTGTTCAAATTGATTTTGACTTTGACCATTCAGTCAATGAATCTTTTCGTTATAGAACATATGCGTGTTCATTCGCCATCTTTATTCTTTCATTCGTTATTTTTGTAACAAATGAATTCCATTCATTATCTTTGTTAGCGAATGACCTCATTCATTAGTATTTCTAGCGAATGAGGAAACATTCTACATAGCGAATGTAATATGGATGTGATATATGCCGCGAGTGAATGAGCCATTCGCTCTTCATGTGTTTCCATTAGCTATAACTTAAAGGTTATATAGAATGAGAGCAATTTTGTCAATTTCAAAGATTTTATTGATTTTAACATACTCTTTTTTCACATAAATGACTAATCAAGAACATGTCGATGTTCCTATTGTTCAACAAGAACAACCCGTGATTCAAGAGTCTCAAATAATTCAAGGACAATAGATTGAGCAACCAGTGGTTAATCCCAAGCCACACCAAGCACAACAAGAAGAACACACATATGATCGTTGTGTGGCTGAGAAGAAGCATAACATTGTGGCTTACTTGGGTCAAAATTTCTTTGGTAGAGAGATGTTTGGAGATATTATCATGTTTCTACATATATCGAGGATCTATCATGCTATTTCTTCCAATCTCCCGATATATTATAGTATCATAAGACCATTTTGGGAGACAACTCGTTATGTACCTTGTGAGAATCACATTGTTGCTGTTGTTCAAGATAAGGAGATAATTATTACTGTGATGTTGATTCGAGAGGTGTTGGGATTTGGAGATAATGATAATTTTGTTTATGAGTTTGATAAAGAGCTGACCAAGGGATTGTCAGAAGGGTAAAGTATAATGGTGATATGAACAAATCTCAATATAAAAAAGCACATCTCTACGAGTAGTCTAAGTATTTGTTACACGTGCTTATACATTGTTTGGAAGGTCATCGAGGAGGTTTTGATCAATGCAGGATCATGCTACAATATGCATTTATGGCACAAGTTTTTCTCTGACATGGTTTTCAATCATCTGAAAGAAAACTGCACCACGAAGACGCACAAGTTTTTAATATATCCGTGTTTTCTCCAAATGATTATCAACCATCTACAACATGATTTGGTTAAAAATACAGAGAGTGAAGCTGGTATAATTCTTCTTGAGCACATGAATGAAGATACACTGTCAAAATTCAAGTGTGCAGGGGTCAAACTGAGCACACTAAGCCAATGTATAAAAGATTGATTGGGCATTTGGCTAGTGAGGTATATCAAGCTCCACCTGATGATCGTTGGATTCACGATGACTCAGATTCAGAGCGTGAAGGTGGTAATGGAGATGCGGGTGATGGAGATGATGGTGGACATGGTGGTCCAGGTAGTGATGGTGGTGTTGTGGCACGAAATGAAAGGAGAAGGATAATGTTGTTGCTATTGATAAGCCTATGCCGAAGAGACCTATAAGGGGGTCTGGGGTATTTATTCAAACTCCACAACAGGAGATTCCACGTGTTATCTCAACTCATGTTGTATCTATTCCAGCTTCTACTCCTCCAGCTCCTGTTGTTACTATGACTACAAGTACCCTGGTGGTTACACTTGTTACTACTTCTGATTCGAGATTTTATTCAATTCCAAGACTTGTGCTACAATCAGTTCAAGCTTCAATGTGTACATATTATCCACAACAGACACTGGTTGGCTACAACGAGTCCTACTGTGCTTGTTAGACCTATACTGAGGGCTGATTATTCATTTATGTCTTTCAATAGACCTCAAGGTCTAATGCAGCTGATTCATCATAACTTCTATAACATGTCGGTGCAACACCATAAGTTCCAGATGATGAATTTGGTGCATCTCCAAGAAAATCAGATGTCCGCTGGTCATCAATTCCAAGAAAGTATGCATGATGATTAGAAACAAAGTATGAAGGCTTTGTAGTTTTTGAAGAAAGAGAATCAGGATTTGAAAGCCCTGGTTACTACTAAGGGGGAGAATATTTTTAAACAGGATGAAGTGATCCTACAATTGACATGTAAAGAAGATATGCTGAAGAAGCTGAAGGATCGGGATCACGACAATGATCCTAAAGCAGGAGAGTTTGATTAGCAACCAGGTTGTTCATCTGTACCTACTTAAGGGGAGTCGAGTGGATAAGAGTTGGTGTTTTACCATGACCTGATCGAAGTTCAACCCGTGAATACTTTGAAAGTCAAGATGGTGTTATTTTTATATGATAGAGGGGTTGTAATGAGCATGATTGATGCTGCTGATATTGAAGAAGATATTGCCCTTCTTCTAAATTTAATCAAAGAGGATGTTGAAGAATTGGAAAAAACAGGTTGATGTGAAGGTTAAAGACTTTGAGGAGGTTCATTTTGCTTCAAGTATTCCATCTAGGAATATGTGTTATCATGACATTGAGAAGGAGGATATGTCGGCTGAGGAATTCAATTACATGTATACACAATTTAACACTGATGACGGGATTCCATTTTTTACAACTGATCATTATGAAGCAGCCAAAGAGTGTTTAAGAAAGAAGAAGGATAAGAGTAACGGTAAAGAGAAAGAGAAAGACCCCAGACAGAACACAATTTAGATTGTATGTTCCAATACAATTCTAAGAAGATGAACAAATGGATCGAGACATTGCGGTATGCTAAAAAAGAAGGTTATTTTCAATCAAAGGTTCGCATGTCTGCATATCAAATGAAGAAGTTTGTTGCAGTGAATACTATGAAAGGTGATATCGTCTCGTGCATGTACGAACCAGAGTTGAAGATGTGTATTTGAAATGGGAGAATGGTATACAATATTTTGGGCATTTCACTGAGATTCTATCAATGCGTCGATGGGATGTTCGTATGTTGGCGTATAGACCTTTCATGAACTGAGGAAATAATCAATTAGTGGATTGGTTCTATCGTCATCTCGTCCATAAGGTTAATTATGGTTTTAAAATTTTCAAGCCTTAGGTGCCATCTAGAAAGTATGTGGATGAGAATGATCCACACACCGGGTGGAGGAAATTGATACTTAATGTGATGCCGCCTCGTACTTTAAAGAAATTCCATTTGAAGACTTTACCTCAAAGTCTTTATAAGAGATTCAAAAGGTCGTACTATGACGACAAGAAGGGTGAAACGGTAAATTTATTGGGTTATGGTGATAAGCTAGAGTTCATTCGGATACTGGATCCGATGTGGTTGGTCAACCTATCTGAGTCTGATAATGATTTGTTATTCAATAGACGAGGGGGAGTTTGTTGATACATCAACTTTCGTCTCGGTCTTTGTTTAACGTATTTGGAATTAGACTTAATGTAGGGGTAGTTTTGGTTTTTATGTAAAGCTAATTCTATACAGGTTGTATATCGAATGAGATTTGTTTTGGTCCTCATTAGACTTAACAAAAAGGTTGTATTACGGCCATTCGCTAAGGTTGTTTAGCGAATGGAATAGCGTTTGAGACGCTCATTCATTATGTAATGTATATGAATGATTCATCGCCTGTATATAACCCTGTAACTCTTATTCTAAATATCAGTCGTTATTATTATTATTGAATTTGCCTCGTTGTGCTGCCCAAATTCTCTCTCATTTCTCACACTAACACACAATTAACCTAATCAAGTGTTTGAACAATCATATCGAAGACTAGATCATGTATGACGGATCTGCCATGGATTCTCACTATATCGCTTATAGACCTCTGAAGATCTAAGAGTGCGGACTGCTGATTCCTTAAAAGCAAGTCAGGATTGGTTAAGGTTTTCTGATTGGCCTGATCCTTAACAACTAACTACGTCAATAACTCTTTTATTCTCTCCAACGTACTACTCGACCCCTGACCACTATTAGAACTCTGACAATTCTGACCCCCACTAAATGACTGATCATGCCCCTGGTTGGAATTATAATTGGATAGGAAACCAGGGGTGCGTCGGAAAAAAACCAATTAGAGTTATTATTATTATTTTTATAGTTTTTCCAATTTGAATTGTTATATAAATTAAACGCATTAGGAACCCTATTCTGCCCTCCTATAAACTCTACTTACTCCTGACTCCTCAACGGACACTCTAAAGAACCATGCCCCATCTACACAACTGACATTTATCTTCCTTAGAGTTGAGTTCTCTCATTTCTCGGGTTAAGTTTTCTAGAGTAGAAACAACACTAATTTCCAGTGTGATCTTGTCACACACTCAAAATCCACTAACGGAGTTTTACCGTCAGAGGGTGTGAACTAACAGGATCAGAATCATCAGTTATAATCAAACCATAAAAACGTTTAAATGAAAATAAGTGCGGAAGCGTAAAACCATAGAGAATAATGTGACGTCACGCAGGACGATTTAAAACCAATGATAACAGTTAAAAGTAAGTTTGCATAGTTAAAAGTTTATCAAGCAATGCATGTTCCTAAACCGCCAGCCCGCCTCGGCTATCTGAGAATAACATACTAAAAGTGTCAACACAAGGTTGGTGAGTTAACAAGTTATATAAAAATAAATCGTTTAGCGTTTGCGTTCAGCGTTTTGCGTTACAGCGTTACAGCGTCACAGCGTTTTGCGTTACAGCGTTACAGCGTCACAGCGTTTTGCGTTACAGCGTTACAGCGTCACAGCGTTTTGCGTTACAGATAGTGTTGTCAATTATATATCGATAGGTAGCTAGTCTATACAACAAGTATTACTAAGTGTTCGACACCGAAGCTGACTCGTTTATTAAGTGCCTTGTCACCAGGTCCTCCAGACCATGGTACGTGTTAGCCAAAATTACACCCGCTTGACCTCCAGTCGAGTTTAGCGTTGGATGGGGTTTGTCAAACCCAGTAGTACTACTCAACAGTGACTCGCTATTCAAAATATTAACCGGTTCGATGTGTAGGACTTCAAATGTTTCGTTTGCCACTTAGCCTTTACAAGTGATATATAATTTATAACAAAATCTTAAATGCGTTGTGGAGTATGTTATCTCCCCCAAGTGAAAAGCGTTTGAAAACAGTTTAAAGAGGGGAAAGTGAAACTCATTGTTTGCGAAGAATTTCCCAAATTAAATCACCAAGATGCGCGTCACCGAAAAAGTCTCTCTAGCGTTTTAAAAAAATAAAGAGATTTTTCTAAGTGTCGGAATATTATCGAGTCTCTAGACCCGGCACATAATACCTATGCACATAACATGTTTCGTGTTTCGTTTGTGAATCGTGTGTGACTTTAACAAGTGTATTTGTGACACATTACATGTGTAAGCAATCATATACGTGTCATGTATTCATAAAGTACAATCAATTAGCAGTTATTCCCCGCAAGGGCATTTTAGTTAAAACACGACAATTATCTTGCAATCATTCCCCTCAAGGGCAATTTGGTCAAAACACGATAATAAATTAGCAAGTATCATATTTCATGCATTTTCACAAAACTCAGCAGCTAGTTTCACCGAGACAGAAATTCTACTTAAAAGATTGTACTATTACACCAATCATAGCATCTCAATTAATTTACCAAAAATCATCAGAGAAGCATATATGTCTTAGGTTTCCAGAACATATTTTATTATATTTTTATTCCACATAGTTTTCTCACAATCATCAAATCATTACAGCAAACTCATAACAGTCAAATTCATGCGCAACAGAATGTTATTTGCAATTACTGTTAAATAAAAAATCCAATAAATGCAAGACCACTTGGGTTAGGTTTCTAACTCAATAAGTCAACTTCCAGAAGTAGAACCAACCCAATTGGTCTTGTAGTTCATGAGATATAACATTTACAAAACAACCTAACAGCAGGTCTAACAGCTCAGCTTTGCACAACGTTTTTGTAAAATCATAAAAGTTAACTTCTACTTGTCCAAAAATTACAAATTTATACTTTATAGAAACTAGACTCAACCTAGTTTACTGTAGTACCAATAATCTCAACCAATTTTCAAATTTACACTTCGTTACAGTCACTTAAACATCATATACACATTCTGTCCAGAAACTGTTTGCATCCAAACTCAACATAATAACAATCTATGAACTATCATGCATTCATATAACCCTCTAGACTCCATAAACACCATCCATGCACATTAATTACACATTACATACAAGATTAGGGTTTTTGTTTGAACTCAAATCAAAGACACAACAATCAACATGTTACAAGATCAATTCTACTTATCAAATCACTACTCAATCAACAACAATCATATTGATTACATGTATTCATGAAATCGGCAGCTTAGGGTTTACAATTAACCCAACAAACATCTAAATCAAGTAACAAGGATGTAAAGGATGATCAATTATACCTTCCTAGCACCTAGTTCTTCAATCAAACACTTGATTTCTTGCTTGTATGTGTGTGTATAGTGGACGGCAGCCAAGGGAGCAAGGGAGGGAGGGGCCGATCGGACTTGTGGGGTTAATAATAATGAGTTAGGGTTGATTGTTAAGGATATATTTATAAACATACAAGTTACACTCAAGTCCCTCTACTTTCAATTGTTGTTTTTCTAACTTAACTAACTAGTTTACATCTTGAGTTAATGTTCATAACCATGTTATCACGTAACACATAAGTCTAACACATAATTATCACATAATTACTGTTTTGACGTTTTTCGTTTATTCATCAATCGTTTGCGTCAACTCGCTTGCGTTTCGGTGCAAATCCCGAAAGACTACACATGTAGTAAGTGTTAAGTGTCATTTAAACCCTAGTTTAAATGTAATGAGGTGTGCGTTAGAGATTCAATGATCTTAAGTTTGAATTGACGGAGTTGAGTTAACGGAGTGAACCTGAAATTGACGATTGTCACATCATTCCCATGTTAAAGAATTTTCGTCCCGAAAATTTGAGTCAAGTCGTGATGAGTGTCTGAAAGAGTAAGAAAAAAAATTCAGTTTGTCATATCATCCCCTAGTAGAAAGAAATTTCGTCCCAAAATTTAATTCATACCTCCGGTGATGTCTGACGGTTTGCCGGGTTTCGCGGTTTTCTGTGTTTGGTTAGCCCTTCAAAAAGGTGAGGATACTTTTTCATCATTTGATCCTCGCGTTCCCACGTGAACTCCGGTCCACTTCTCGAGTTCCAACGAACTTTAACGATTGGAATTTTGCTGTGCTTGAGCGTTTTGGTTTCCAAAACCAAAACCTCGACTGGTTCCTCAATGAAACGTAACTGTTCATCAACTTGTAGTTCCTCCAAAGGGACTACTTGGGTTTCATCGGACAGGCATTTCTTCAAATTGGACACGTGGAATACATTGTGTACGCCACCGAGTTCCGTTGGTAGGTCCAGTCGGTACGCCACCGGACCAATGCGCTCAGTTATCCGGTAAGGACCAACATATCGTGGGTTGAGTTTGTTTCTCTTACCAAAGCGAACCACACCTTTCCAAGGTGAGACTTTGAGTAACACTCGATCGTTCACTTGAAATTCGAGAGGTTTTCGGCGCTTGTCGGCGTAACTCTTTTGGCGATCTCGTGCTGCTGCCATGCGATTTCGGATTTGAACAATCTTTTCCGAAGTTTCGAGTACCAGTTCCGGACCAGTGATTTGGCTGTCACCCACCTCTGCCCAGCAGAGTGGTGATCGACACTTCCGTCCGTACAGCGCTTCAAACGGCGCTGCTTTAATACTTGCGTGGTAGTTGTTATTATACGAAAACTCTACCAAAGGTAAGTGAGGTTCCCAACTTTTTCCGAAATCCAACACGCATGCACGCAACATGTCCTCCAGGGTCTGAATAGTTCGTTCACTTTGCCCATCCGTCTGAGGATGGTATGCTGTGCTCATATCAAGACGGGTGTCTAGTGCGCTTTGCAGCGACTTCCAAAAGTGCGAAGTGAAACGAGAATCTCGATCGGAAATGATCGAGACAGGCACTCCGTGTCTAGACACCACTTCTTTCGTGTAAACGCGAGTTAGTCTTTCCATTTTGTCCGATTCCTTAATTGCTAAGAAGTGTGCAGACTTAGTCAATCGGTCAACGATCACCCAGATGGTATCGCATCCCGTCGGTGTCTTAGGTAAACCCGTAATAAAATCCATTGAGATGTGTTCCCATTTCCACATTGGGAGTTCCGGTTGTTGCAGTAGGCCAGATGGTTTCTGGTATTCTATCTTGACTCTGGCACAAGTCAGGCATTTGCTCACGTAGGTGGCAATGTCGGCTTTCATGTTCGGCCACCAGTAAAGTGCCTTTAAATCATGATACATTTTATCTGAGCCAGGGTGGATAGAATATCGGGACTTGTGAGCTTCGTCCATCACTAGAGTCCTCAACTCTCCGTACCGTGGAACCCAAATCCGGTTCTCAAAATATCGGACCCCGTCCGGTCTGGTTTCAAGTTGCTTGTTCATGCCCCGCATGAGTTCCGACGGAAGATTGTCATCTTTCAAAGCTTCAAGTTGCGCATCGCGAATCTGATCGGGCAAGTTGGCATGAATCGTGAGTTGCAATGCTCGCACTCGTCTGGGTTTATCTGTTTCTTTTCTGCTGAGGGCGTCGGCCACTACATTGGCCTTGCCAGGGTGGTACTTGATGGCACAATCGTAATCTTTGAGCAGCTCGACCCAACGGCACTGTCGCATGTTCAGCTCCTTCTGATCGTAGATATGTTGGAGACTCTTGTGGTCGGTGTAAATGGTAAACTTGGTACCGTACAAGTAATGCCTCCATATCTTAAGAGCGAACACCACAGCTCCAAGTTCCAAATCATGGGTCGTGTAGTTCTTCTCATGAACCCGTAGTTGTCGAGAGGCGTAGGCTATTACCTTCTCGAGTTGCATCAGCACACAACCGAGACCTTGTATAGATGCGTCACAGTGTACCTCAAAATTTTCCGTTCCCTCGGGGAGGGCTAGAATAGGGGCGCTACAAAGTTTGGTTTTCAACAGTTGAAAAGCGGATTCTTGCGCGTCACCCCAATTGTACTTAGTGCCGTTGTGAGTCAAAGCGGTGAGGGGTTGAGCAATCTTTGAAAATCCCTCGATGAAACGCCAGTAGTAGCCGGCCAGTCCTAGGAATTGCCGCACCTCAGTCGGAGTCTTAGGTGCTTCCCAGTTTTTTGATGGCCTCTACCTTACCGGGATCGACATGGATACCATTCTCGTTGATCACATGTCCTAAAAAGTGAACCTCGCGAAGCCAAAATTCTCATTTCGAGAGTTTAGCATACAGTTGTTCCTTCTTTAGCAATTCCAGAATTACCCTTAAGTGTTCTTCGTGGTCAGCCTCGTTCTTGGAGTAGACGAGAATATCGTCAATGAACACAATCACAAACTTGTCGAGGTACGCCTTGCATACTCGATTCATGAGATCCATAAATACAGCTGGTGCGTTGGTTAGGCCAAAAGGCATAACCGAAAACTCGTAGTGACCATACCGTGTTCTGAAAGCCGTCTTTGAGATATCTTCTTCGCGCACTCTCAGTTGGTGGTAACTGGATCGCAGATCGATCTTCGAGTAGTAACTCGATCCTTGAAGCTGGTCAAACAAATCATCTATTCGGGGTAAAGGATAACGGTTCTTGACCGTCACCTTGTTCAACTCCCAGTAGTCGATGCACATTCGGAAAGTCTCGTCTTTCTTTCGGACAAACAAGACAGGGGCTCCCCATGGCGATGAGCTAGGTCGGATAAAACCCTTATCCAACAAGTCTTGCAACTGAGTGGACAGTTCTTGAAGCTCCGCCGGTGCGAGCCGATACGGGGCTCGTGCTATGGGTGCTGCACCGGGTGTCAAAATATGACCTGACAGTTTTAACTTACATCCCTTAAGTACATGAGTCGTTACTATAGTCTTACCGTCAGCTAATTCAACAGGAAACTTAACATCTAACGGAGTTGGAGTTAAGTCTAAGAGTTGACTAAAGGCTTTCGACACAAAACTCCTATCAGCTCCAGTGTCAAACAATACAGAAGCAAAACAATCGTTTACAGGAAACTTACCAGTCACCACGGGCGGATCATTGCGGGCTTGACCCGACCCAATCACAAACGCTCTTCCCTTGCCATTGCTTCCACCATTACCGCCACTTCCATTACCCCCATTTTTGTGGTTCTGTTTCAGCTTGGGACAATCCTTCCTGAAGTGACCTTCCTGCCCACATTCGTAACATCCCTTCGTCGTCATTGGTGGTTTAGGAGCACCCGTTGCCGCAAGGTCTCCTCTACACTCCTTCGCCTGGTGACCCATCTTTCCGCATCTCTGACACTTGACACGGTTACACGGGCCAACATGATGATAGTTGCACCTATTGCACTTCGGATATTTCCCAGCATATCCGCTCGAACCCTGCCTGCTACCGTTGTTATTGTTGTTGTGACTTTGATTGTTAAAGCTCCGAGTGAATTCGGGCTTACGGTAGTGTTGTTGCGGTGGGAGGTTCGAGGATGAGGATCTGGTGTTGTCAAACTTCCTCTTTCCGCTGCTCGGGTTGCTGTTGCTGTTGTTGTCATTACTCGGGTTGTCACGGGCCTTAGTGGTTGAACCCCTAGGTGGTAACGCACCTTGGGTCACAGCCTGATCCGTCAGTTTGTGATCTAAACGGATCGCTTGTTGAATCGCGGCTGGTCTGGAAGACGTCACCATGCCCTGAATCTGCGGTGCTAACCCATCAAGGTACATTTCAATCCTCTTACTCGGCGGATCCACCATCCGCGGACACATCACAGCCAACTCGTGAGAACGGGTGGTGTAGGCTTCAATTTCCGAGCCCACCATCTTCAGTGACCAAAATTCTGACTCCAACTTCGAAATCTCCTCTCTCGGACAGTACTCCTCTCGCATCATGTTCTTGAACTCCTCCCAGTTCATCGCGTTAGCCAGTTCCAATCCAAGAATTTGCACATCTGCACATCGTCTGGGGACACCTCTGAGTGTGCCTCTGGCACAGCCGGTTCTTCCTCCGGTTCCTCTTCGGGTTCCTCCTCGGGATCTTCCTCAGGTTCTTCCTCAGGCTCCTCTTCGGGATATGCCTCAGGCTCGGCCTCAGGTTCGGCCGTGTTCTGAGCAATTTGCATTTGTAAGACATCGCAAAGCTCTCGAGCTATCTCGGTTCGGGTCCTTGCTACTTGGAGTTGCTCTTGCAAGTCTATCATCTCGGCTTGCATCTTCCTCATAATCTTCATTTGTTGATCACTAGCCTCTTGTATTTCCTTCATTGTTGCTGCCATGCGGGCAATCTCCTCCTTAGTCTCGGTTCCGTCTTTTAACAGTCCGGAAACGTTCTCTCTCGTATAGCGCATGTAACCCACGTCACGCTCCAAGCATGAGACAACAGCTGCGAGAACTCGCTCTACAGGTTCGGTTATGGGTGGTAGGGTGTTGGGATAAGCAGGGTGGTTCGGGTGAGGTAACGGGGGAACTTGCTCGCGATAGACCATACGTCTGATCATGTAAGGGTACCAATCCCAGCTAACGTCGTTTTCGTATATGCCTCCGGATAGGCGGGTACCTCTTCGGTGCGGGAGCTTCGAGTTCCGGGACTACACGGGGGTGGCGATGCGGTGGGTAACTGCGGTTCCTTCCCGTGAGCTTGCGTCATCGAATCGGATGATGATGAGGGTGGCGTCGACATTCCTACAGGTAAGCCGTGTATGCGCGCGCGTATGAGTGAAAGAGGTAAAGTGATAAGATTACAAGACTACACAAACCTATGCAGTGCGTATCATTATAACTAATGGGTCGTCGCGGTTATAGTCTAGTATGCATGCAGCTTCTAGTTCGCTATAACCTGTGGCTCTGATACCAATCTATCACACCCTCAAAATCCACTAACGGAGTTTTACCGTCAGAGGGTGTGAACTAACAGGATCGGAATCATCAGTTATAATCAAACCATAAAAACATTTAAATGAAAATAAGTGCGGAAGCGTAAAACCATAGAGAACAATGTGACGTCACGCAGGACGATTTAAAACCAATGATAACAGTTAAAAGTAAGTTTGCATAGTTAAAAGTTTATCAAGCAATGCATGTTCCTAAACCGCGCGCCCGCCTCGGCTACCTGAGAATAACATACTAAAAGTGTCAACACAAGGTTGGTGAGTTCACAAGTTATATAAAAATAAATCGTTTAGCGTTTGCGTTCAGCGTTTTGCGTTACAGCGTTACAGCGTCATAGCGTTTTGCGTTACAGCGTTACAGCGTCACAGCGTTTTGCGTTACAGCGTTACAGCGTCACAGCGTTTTGCGTTACAGATAGTGTTATGTCAATTATATATCGATAGGTAGCTAGTCTATACAACAAGTATTACTAAGTGTTCGACACCGAAGCTGACTCGTTTATTAAGTGCCTTGTCACCAGGTCCTCCAGACCATGGTACGTGTTAGCCAAAATTACACCCGCTCGACCTCCAGTCGAGTTTAGCATTGGGTGGGGTTTGTCAAACCCAGTAGTACTACTCAACAGTGACTCGCTATTCAAAATATTAACCGGTTCGATGTGTAGGACTTCAAATGTTTCGTTTGCCACTTAGCCTTTACAAGTGATATATAATTTATAACAAAATCTTAAATGCGTTGTGGAGTATGTTATCTCCCCCAAGTGAAAAGCGTTTGAAAACAGTTTAAAGAGGGGAAAGTGAAACTCACTGTTTGCGAAGAATTTCCCAAATTAAATCACCAAGATGCGCGTCACCGAAAAACTCTCTCTAGCGTTCTAAAACAATAAAGAGATTTTTCTAAGTGTCGGAATATTATCGAGTCTCTAGACCCGGCACATAATACCTATGCACATAACATGTTTCGTGTTTCGTTTGTGAATCGTGAGTGACTTTAACAAGTGTATTTGTGACACATTACATGTGTAAGCAATCATATACGTGTCATGTATTCATAAAGTACAATCAATTAGCAGTTATTCCCCGCAAGGGCATTTTAGTCAAAACACGACAATTATCTTGCAATCATTCCCCTCAAGGGCAATTTGGTCAAAAGACGATAATAAATTAGCAAGTATCATATTTTATGCATTTTCACAAAACTCAACAGCTAGTTTCACCGAGACATAAATTCTTCTTAAAAGATTGTACTATTCCACCAATCATAGCATCTCAATTAATTTACCAAAAATCATCACAGAAGCATATATGTCTTAGGTTTCCAGAACATATTTTATTATATTTTTATTCCACATAGTTTTCTCACAATCGTCAAATCATTACAGCAAACTCATAACAGTCAAATTCATGCGCAACAGAATGTTATTTGCAATTCCTGTTAAACGAAAAATCCAATAAATGCAAGACCACTTGGGTTAGGTTTCTAACTCAATAAGTCAACTTCCAGAAGTGGAACCAACCCAATTGGTCTCGTAGTTCATGAGATATAACATTTACAAAACAACCTAACAGCAGGTCTAACAGCTCAGCTTTGCACAACGTTTTTGTAAAATCATAAAATTTAACTTCTACTTGTCCAAAAATTACAAATTTATACTTTATAGAAACTAGACTCAACCTTGTTTACTGTAGTACCAATAATCTCAACCAATTTTCACGTTTACACTTTGTTACAGTCACTTAAACATCATATACACATTCTGTCCAGAAACTGTTTGCATCCAAACTCAACATAATAACAATCTATGAACTATCATGCATTCATATAACCCTCTAGACTCCATAAACACCATCCATGCACATCAATTACACATTACGTACAAGATTAGGGTTTTTGTTTGAACTCAAATAAAAGACACAACAATCAACATGTTACAAGATCAATTCTACTTATCAAATCATTACTCAATCAACAACAATCATATTGATTACATGTATTCATGAAATCGGCAGCTTAGGGTTTACAATTAACCCAACAAACATCAAAATCAAGTAACAAGGATGTAAAGGATGATCAATTATACCTTCCTAGCACCTAGTTCTTCAATCAAACACTTGATTTCTTGCTTGTATGTGTGTGTATAGTGGACGGCAGCCAAGGGAGCAAGGGAGGGAGGGGCCGATCGGACTTGTGGGGTTAATAATAATGAGTTTGGGTTGATTGTTAAGGATATATTTATAAACATACAAGTTACACTCAAGTCCCTCTACTTTCAATTGTTGTTTTTCTAACTTAACTAACTAGTTTACATCTTGAGTTAATGTTCATAACCATGTTATCACGAAACACATAAGTCTAACACATAATTATCACATAATTACTGTTTTGACGTTTTTCGTTTATTCATCAATCGTTTGCGTCAACTCGTTTGCGTTTCAGTGCAAATCCCGAAAGACTACACATGTAGTAAGTGTTAAGCGTCATTTAAACCCTAGTTTAAATGTAATGAGGTGTGCGTTAGAGATTCAATGATCTTAAGTTTGAATTGACGGAGTTGAGTTAACGGAGTTAACCTGAAATTGACGATTGTCACAGATCTGGTGCACACCTCGAACGAATGAGGGTGTGCTAATGACAGGAGTTGAATTCCTGGTAAGTTGCTTTTGCGCATAATTGGACTGAGCAAAACTTTCAAACAGATTATTACACTTGGCTACGTTTTTCTTCCCCATAAGATGACCTCCCGCTGATCTGTCAAATCGGGTTTTGGTTTCATAATCTAGACCGTTATTGAAGTTTTTCAATGTGGGCCTAAGGATTGAGACCATGCTGAGAACTATAAGATAAAAGGTTTTGGAATCGCTCCCAAGCTTGGTAGTACGACTTGTCTGTCTCCATATGGAAAGAGTGGATTTGATCACGGAAACGGGATGCTTTAGCAGCTAGAAAATACTTTTTAACAAATGCAGATCGAAGTGCCTCCCAAGTGGTGAATGTACCGGGTGGTTGCGAGTCGAGCCAAGTGGCGGCCCGTCCCGCGAGTGAGAATGGGAATATATGAAGCAAAATGGAATTGTAGGTGGCACCTTGCAGCTGGAATGTTTTATGAATGCGGACGAGGAGGAAAATGTGTGCGGGTGCGTCTTCGTCCTCACGCCCATGAAACTGACGGCCTTGGGTGATGTCGGTCATGATGTACATTGGGATCTGCCATGAGGTTGGGTTAACGATTTCAGAAACGATAATGGGCGAGTGATTTCCGATGAAATCCTCGAAAGCATGCTAGTGAACGATTATGTTGTTGTTAGCCGTTTGATTATTTGGAATATGTCTAGGGCTCAGTGGCGGTGAATTATTCGGTGAGGAATCAAACTTTATTGATTTTTGGAATATGGCAAACCTGAACCTGATGATAAACTAGCCTTAGACTTCAACGGAGTAGGTCCAAGACTTCCCGGTGGTGGTCCTTATGATCGAAGATGTGGCATAACACACAAGACCAATGAGTAGACTTTACTAAAAGACTCGAATAAAAATAAATAAACTAAAATTGAATTAATTAGACATCTATGACTCAAAAACCAGAATAAAAATGAAACAAATAGCATGTATGTATCAAGCAAGTCCAATCGAAGCTAATTAACCTAATCGCCAAGAATCCCCAACAATGGCGCCAAAAACTTAAGGTTAAAAGTATTCCATTAATTTATTAACTAAAATACGTTAGTTTAGACACTAAGTAATAATTCTAGACACTTAAACTACTAACAGACATGTAAATTATGTAAACTAGCTAATTAGACTCAACTGACTGACACGAATATTTCTTTAATATTATTTTGAGGAGGGTTTTACAAAGAAGCTAAATTTAAACTAATTATAACTAACTAGACACGACTTGACTCAAGACTCAGATTTAATTCAATTAATGACAAGTAATTGATGTGTGAAAAACGTATATAATATTAAAAAACCAAGTTTTACCGAATTCACCTAAAAAACACACAAACGGCAAGTGTACCGGTCGCAATTTAGTTAGCAAGTAAGAACGGATATCGAACCTAGGATACTATGGGTAAACTCTAATTATTAAAACTAAAAGATTACTAACCTAGACTTTCTTTTGATTTTTTAGAATTTTTTTATATTAATTAAACTAATAAAACTTAACTAATTAAAATTTAAACAAAAAATAAAACTTTATAAAAATTGGGTTCTACTAATATGCGAGAAACGACTACCTAGGTAATGGAATCCTACTAGTTAAACTTAATAGCTAACGAACTTGACTTGGTTGAAAAACAATATCTTAAAAAAATATGACACTAAAGACCACTAAAGTACGCTAGATCGCCTCCCGGCTTCACCGACGACACCCTAGAACTCTAATGACATGTTAAACTCAATTGTTAAAGGTTTGGTTCTCCCGGTCTTACCTTACCTAATAATACTATGGTACCCCAAAACCCAAATCATCTCCCGGAGTCCCGGTCTCTTCGGATACAATATATATTAATATAAAGAGGGTATTTTTTTATTAACTTGAAAAAAACTTGTATCACAATAATCTAAGGGACCTAGGATAGCTCACCCCCATGCAATTATTACCAAACCTGCAAAAGACAAAGATGACACAACACTAAATTGTCTCCCGGCCTCTCTAGTGACAGAACAATAAAATCTAATAAACTTTTATATAATATTCCTACGGTTGTTTCGACCATAAATCGCAAACAAGTTGAAAACATAAAGTAGACAACCTAATATACGTCTAACAATCACAAAAAACTATTAAACACAAGTGGAAAAAATATTAAAGCAATAAACTAGATTCTATTACTCAACAATATCATGACCAAACCAATTAATATTAAAGCAAAAACTTTACCATAATACTAAATCAACCAACGTCAAATAATAGTTCGTCAAACAATTAATATAACATAGTGCTCAACCAAAACCTAAATAGTATAAAAGTTTAGCTACTCATTATAAAGTATGAAACAAAAGTAAATGAGTTCATGACAAGATATATGAAAGAGTTAGTACAAATAATTCACCAATTTGACGAGGAATACTTGAACTCACTAATCTCCGCTCAAACTGATTTCGCACGTACCCCTGGTTTAAATCCTTGCTGTGGTGGCCACTTCAATATTGCACAGTAACAATCATAAGATAAAAATTCTTGTGTCTGCTCTCCTCCAATAATTGTCGTCACCACCCTTTAAAATAATACCCAAGATTGAAAATAATTAACTTATGTGTCCACTTGTGCTGGCTCCCTCACTAATATTAAGATCTATCTTTTTTTTTTTTTGCTTTCTTTCTTTTTACCACTTCACGTAGCCGCACCACCAAAACACCAAAATAATATTGTTCTATTCGGCTGTCTTCCCACCAAAACCACAAAAAACCTCCAAGCCGATCTCTCTTTATATTATTAATAATGTAGGGATTTTTTTTTTTTTTTTTTATTTTAGCTCCAATAAATCTTAAAGCCCAAATAAACCCTTTTTTTATTTGACCCATGGCCATTGCTAATTTATTTCTTTTGATCTTCTTATGGGCTCATCTCATATGTCTTGTAAAATTTGAAGTCCATTTGAAATAGTTCAACGAGCTCTCCTGCACTTTGTAAACAAAATAAAAATCATAAGTAATTGGAGCATGGTTAACGTGGAATTTTATCGTTTATTAAGCATGTGAACATCAAACTCCACAAAATATGTGGCAATTTATTCCACCAATTATTACTTTGATGCCATTGTGGTCTCAAGTTTAGCATAAATGCTTTAATTTAGCTCATTTAAAAATTTAATCTTTAAAATCCAATTATGATCCAAATAGAAATATATTCAATAAAAACCAGGCTCAAAATACTTGAAAGTGTAGGAAATATTTATATCATAACATGTATATTTTAAACCATATCAAATACCCCCACACTTAAACCTTTTTCGTCCCTGAAAAAGTAATATGCACAAGATCATAATCGAGATATATAATATAAACCCACAACTCTTGAATTTTTTTTTCTATTTTCAATATTCAAAAACAATTAAACACATTAATCATGATTGCCGAACACATATTCACTTTAAACCTTGACAACCAAATAGTTTTCCACGTATCGAAAGTTGCCTAATAAGATAAATCCGGTTGATTGCCAGTATTGTTGTACACCTAAACCCATGCCCTTTAATACTTACCGAGTCAAGTAAGATGCGACAAGTTTATTAGTTTATATGATCTAGTAGGAGCCACAACTGAAACAAATTTATTTTATTTTATTTTATTTTTTTATTTTTTTTTAAATATGGTTTTAGCGGAACCGAGCCACCCCAACTTGACTTAAACCTTATATCTAGTTGATCAAAACATGTTATACCATTTCTTTTAAGAATAGCTAAAGACGATCAAGGTTATTGTTTATCCACCTAAGCTTAAGCATCAAGGACCAGGCAGCCATTAGATACGATTAAGGTATGTATTAAGTAACTAACTAGTAAGTGTTCCCCACTACATGACATACCCCCGTTATAAAGCAATACCCCAAAGTCCATCACCATAGGTGAATATGCACGAATTAATCTGTAGGCTTACATATGGCGTGTCCCTTGTGGTCTGTTTCTTAATGGTAATGAGATGCGAGCAAGGGGACCCTATATGACTAATAGTGTGGATGATCAAGTCAGTAGTGTATTTTGTACTTTGAAGTACGAGGTGATCATGTTTAATGATTTATGTTGGCAGAAAAACTGCGGGTTTTCTCTTTGAGCTCTTTTTAAATATTCATAAATCCACTTAGGATATATGAATACCCATGGTCTCTGAACCCTGAGGCATCCCATCAATACAGGATTTAAGGTTATAAAACCATATGCCTATGAAGTGTTAACCACTAAAACTAGAAGTTTGAAATTAATGTTTATATCACAGGCTACGTAGGCATACCCTAACGTTAAACCTACCCAAGCATCGTATGATTAGTCTATTCAGATTTCTATAAAATTATAATTTTTACGATCAAACTAAACGTAAGGCTTGAGTATGACCTGACCTTTCATCCCATTTTTTTTACATATGTCCCACTAAAATCAAGCAATTTAAGTTCAATTAAGTCAACAATCATACTGTCATTTCATTCTTAATGGGCTGACCCTACTGACACATCAATTACGGAGTCTATCCGTTCAGTCAAATCTCATTATATGTGTTGATTAAAAAATCTTTGTCTTTTAAAATTTCTTAAAAATATCAAGAGTGTTGTCAAAATCATTAGTAATAATATCATCTCCTGCTTAATGCAGAAAAATAATTACAAGGACATTTTTTTTGGATTTTTGTAAATATTTTTGGGATTTTTTTTACCTTTTTTTATAATTTTTTTATCTATTTTTTTTATTATCAAAAGAAAACGTCAGTTCCCATACCCACACTTAAAATCTACATTGTCCCCAATGTAGGAATAGAAAAAGACAGAAAATAAAGCAGAATAAAAAAATTCAAGCAAATAAAACAGTAAAGTGGAACAGACTCCCCTGGTAATAATGCAGCTATCTTCACAAGTCTCGTTCCAATGCGACCGTATAGCATTTCATTCGAGGCCGCAACATCTGGGTGTCCTCTACAATATGATAGGCTCAGAAAAATCCTCGTCCGAATGGAGATTGAGCACGAACAAGAAAATCCAATCTTGCAAAATAAGACTCAAAACAACCCAAAGCAGACATCAAACAGACTCTAAGGACTAAAACAGACTCAAAGAAAAATAAAACAAAGAAGAATAAAAATAAATGAAAATAATGTAACTAAGTTTTATACAAACTCTACAACTCGGGCAAAATCCCGAGTGTGCTCTCCTCATCTATTCTCCAGGCGGATCAAGGTAGATCGCCTCCTCCTAGCGATCACCAAGTGGTCCTCCAACATAATGCTTCAGTCTATGCCCATTCACTTTCCAAGAATGTCCATCGTCGGCCTCTATCTCAACTGCTCCATAAGGAAATGCCTCTTTCACAACGAACGGACCAGCCCATCGGGATTTCAGTTTACCAGGAAACAACTTCAACCAGGAATTATACAGAAGCACCTTATCTCCACACTTAAACTCTTTGGGCCCTTTAATATGTTTATCGTGACGTTCTTTCGTCCGCTCCTTATAACCCCAACTTCTTTCATATGCCTCATTCCGTAGCTCCTTAACCTCATGAATTTGAAGAAAACGACTCTTTCCCACCGCAGATAAATCAAGATTTACGGCTCTTAAAGCCCAATACACATGATGTTCTAACTCAACGAGAAGATGAAACGCCTTTCCATAAACTAACCGAAAGGGAGTGGTCCCGATAGGTTGTATGCAGTACGAAAGGCCCAAAGTGCATCATCTAGCTTTTCAGCCCAGTCACCGCGACTGTTCCCAACTATTTTCTATAAGATTCTCTTAATGCCACGATTGGTGTTTTCCACTTGACCACTAGTTTGAGGATGGTAGGACGTTGAAAGTTTATGGGTGACCCCATAACGTTTCAGAACCTTATCCATCTGAGTATTACAAAAGTGGGTACCCCGATCACTGATCAGGGCCTTAGGAGTACCGAATCGAGCAAATAGTTTTCGAAGGGATCCCACTACAAACCGCGCGTCATTTCTAGGTAAGGCTTGAGCCTCCACCCATTTGGACACGTAGTCGACATCAACGAGTATGTATCTGTTCCCTCTAGACATAGGAAACGGACCCATAAAATCAATGCCCCATATATCGAAGATCTCAACCACCTGGATGGGGTTTTGGGGCATCTCATTTCGGGATGAGATGTTATCGGCTCTCTGACACGCATCACACGAACGAACAAACTCATGCAAATCACGAAAAATAGTTGGCCAATAGAATCCCGCATCAAACACGCGTTTGGTGGTATAAGTCACACCAAAATGGCCACCAGTCGGGCCCTTATGACAATGTCGAAGAATACTACGAGCTTCATCACCAAAAACACATCTTCGAATCACTTGATCCGAGCCAATACGGAATAAGAATGGATCCTTTCAAATGTAGAACTTAATATCTGCAAAGAACTTCTTCTTTTGCTGACATGTCAGTCCGGGCACTAACTCAACAGAGGATAAATAATTAGCAAGATCAGCAAACCATGGAAACCCCTCTTCACTCGCCTTTAAAAACAATAAAGTCTCACCCTGGAAATCATCACCAATTCCCTATTCCCATGTCTTGTCCATGTCAGAATTTTCTAGCCGTGACAAGTGGTCGGCGGCGACATTTTCAGCTCCTCTTTTATCTTTAATTTCTATATCGAACTCCTGAAGCAAAAGTATCCAACGAAGGAGTCGAAGCTTCACATCTTTCTTAGTGAACAAATACCGCAGAGCCGCATGATCAGAGAAAATGATAGTCTTAGAAAGCACGAGATATGAACGGAATTTATCGCACGCGAAAACAACCGCTAGAAGCTCCTTCTCTGTCGTGATGTAATTCTCTGAGCATCGTTAAGGGTCTTGCTAGCATAATAGATGTGATAAAATGTTTCTCTCGACGCTGCCCTAACACGACTCCAACAGCAAAATCGCTCTCGTCAAACATGATCTCAAACGGAAGAGTCCAATCGGGAGCAACAAGAATATGAGCACTCACTAACCTCTCCTTAATCAACTCAAAGGCCCTCAAGCACTCCTCACTAAAGTCGAACGACCTATCTTTCTCTAGAAGCTGGGTCATCGGACGGGAGATTTTCGAGAAATCTTTAATAAATCGTCGATAGAATCCCGCATGACCTAAAAAACTACGAATAGACTTCACGGAAGAGGTCGGTGGAAGTTTGGAAATGGTGTCTACATTAGCTCTATCTACCTTAATCACCGCACTAGAAATCTTATGACCTAATACAAAACCCTCACGAACCATAAAGTGACATTTCTCCCAATTAAGCATAAGGTTCGTCTATTCACATCTAGCGAGCACTCGATCTAAGTTACGCAGACAGTCATCGAAGGAATTCCCAAAGACGGAAAAATCATCCATAAAGACTTCCATGGAATCCTCGATTAACTCATGAAAAATGGCCACAATGCACCGCTGAAATGTAGCTAGAGCGTTATGAAAGAGTTAGAACAAATAATTCACCAATTTGACGATGAATACTTGAACTCACTAATCTCCGCTCCAACTGATTTCGCATGTACCCCTGGTTTAAATCCTTGCTGTGGTGACTACTTCAATATTGCACAATAACAATCATAAGATAATAATTCTTGTGTCAGCTCTCCTCCAATAACTGTCGTCACCTCCCTTTAAAATAATACCCAAGATTGAAAATAATTAACTTCTGTGTCCACTTGTGCTGGCTCCCTCTCTAATATTAAGATCAATCTTTTTTTTTTTGCTTTCTTTCTTTTTACCACTTCACGTAGCCGCACCACCAAAACACCAAAATATTATTGTTCTATTCGGCTGTCTTCCCACCAAAACCACAAAAAACCTCCAAGCCGATGTCTCTTTATATATTGATAATGTAGGTTTTTTTTTTAATTTTAGCTCCAACAAATCTTAAAGCCCATATAAACCCTTTTTTTATTTGACCCATGCCCATTGTTAATTTATTTCTTTTGATCTTCTTGTGGGCCCATCTCATATGTCTTGTAAAATTTGAAGTCCATTTAAAATAGTTCAACGAGCTCTCCGGCACTTTGTAAAAAAAAATTAAAATCATAAGTAATTGGAGCATGGTTAACGTGAAATTTATCTTTTATTAAGCATGTGAACATCAAACTCCACAAAATATGTGGCCATTTATTCCACCAATTATTACTTTGATATCATTGTGATCTCAAGTTTAGCATAAATGCTTTTATTTAGCTCATTTAAAAATTTAATCTTTAAAATCCAATTATGAGCCAAATAGAAATATATTCAATAAAAACCGGGATCAAAATACTTGAAATTGTAGGAAATATTTATATCATAACATGTATATTTTAAATCATATCAGTAATCACCTAGGCTAGAATCCCTAATGTATCAATTATCAAATAATTGGAAAGTGCTATGTTATGGAACCAGGATCTTAAATATTCACTTAATGGGAAACTGAACCGGGCCCTCGACCCTTCCCAAGAAGACACCTATGAAACCCTAATAAGCTATTAATATTACCGGTTTAATGAGATTCGATCACAGTTGGTAATTTATTTTTTTGACTAGTACATCTATAAGAAATCCTACCTCACAGCCCGTAAATCAAAGGTAGTTTAATATATTAATTCGACTTAGTAGACATAGTTGACAAATCAAACCTAGACGGATTCATCACAAAGAACTAAGTCTAGCAATTTAGACAACATATACCTATCAAATAATCTATTACCTCACAACTAGTTAGATTAACAACACACTTAGGTCTACTTGATTAATTTATTTTTCCTATGGTTTTAATGGAAATCAACCACAAACTAGTCAAAAACACATAGTAGATGACATAATAAAATCCTATTATATGAAAAAATCACCAAAGACTCTGTGAAATAATAAAACTCGTCAAACAATCCTACACACACGCATCGAATGAATAACAATAAACCTCTTAATTAATCATAAAGTCAAAACAAAAGAAAAATCCAAACTAAAATCAAATGTCAACACAAGTTCATCATAAGCCTAGGTGGTCTAAAGAGTTTAGCCTAGCATAACTGAATTAAATAAAACAAGAAAAAAATTCACGGTGAACATTGAATAAAAAGTAGAAATGTAAAGATAAAGGGTGATAAAACCTGTAGTCTTCGATCCTGATCAATAAGCACTTCACCCAGTGAATCCAAGCCTTCCAAACCTTCAAAGTAAGCAATCCTTAGCTCCAAAACTCTCCAAAATCGGCTGGTAATCGTGTGGTAAATTTAGGGTTGTTATAATGATCATTATATATTGATTAGAGGCTCAAAACACTTTAGACGAACATAACTTTCAGAAAAAACAAGCTCTTCGCGTCACACATAGAGCAAAAATGATCAGCTCGCGTGACACCAAGTCGAAAAACTCAAAAAATGGGCATATATTGGCAGGCCGCGTCGCACGAACTACTCTGGTAGGTTAGTCGCTTGACGTTGCCTACTCCTATTTTTCCAATTCTTGTGTCGGTCTGGTTTAGTTCATTCCAGGTTCATCCGGGTTTTACTCGATTTAGCTCTTTTTTCGCTCTTTTAAGCCATGTTTAAGTCCGGAGTCCTTCACCACACAAATACGTTAGTGATAATACAAATTATAAACAAGAACGCACAAAAACTACTAAAACATTATATAAACTATACAGGGGAAACATACGTATATAACATTATATCACCGATCTTGTCCTTAAGAACATACAAGATTGAGGATAAACAATTATAGGCAACTCTCCCAAGAATAAAGGAATGACAGTTAAAGCACTTGGGAAGTTGCAGCACAATCCATCAATTTTCTAGAAGATAGAAGAAAATATGACCGTTTTAACCAGGGTCACAACTATTGTATTTGGGGGGACAATTGTTGCGGGTCAATTTCTCGCTTAAGGATCCTAAGTCTCAGTATCTTGCCAGTAGGGATCCCCAATAGGTTCGGTATCCCGAACCCTTTATTTCGTCCACTAACGGCTAGATTTTGCAGGTAATTATTGGAGAATTAATTGGCATTAAAATATCGTTAAATGTTGGTCAAACATCTGGAACAAGTCTTGTAACTTCTAAGAGCAATGATTTCATTAGCGACACAATAAATGGCAAGGATCCTCGCTGTAGGTTATGATTGTGAAGCTATCTCATCTGAAATGTCACACCCCAACCTACGGCGGGAATGTTGGGGCGTGGGCTGATTGTCACAGCTCTCAAGGTTACTATCATGCATTATTAAAAGTTTCGATATCTATTAAATAAATTCAAATAAATACAAATATTCATACAAAATCCAAACAAAATGAAAATACATCAACAATCAAAAGTCATAAATAATATTTCTCATTAATTTTCTTCTAGCATAAAATCCTTAAGTGATCTTATACTTCACATCAAACGAATACCTGGATATGCGTTGAAAATAGAATGGTTTTGTCAACACAAGGTTGAGTGAGCAACACACAAGTTCAAAGTATAAATAAAAATATGTATTTGCAACAAGTCATATGAGAATAACAAAATAACCAAATGAGCAAGTATAACTGAGTTGTCGAGAAGCACAAAGCTATAACGACTGGCGTATAATCATATTAGACTGAGATTATGTTGGACCTCTCCGAATGAGGAAGCATATAAAGCAAGTAAGCACATAAACAAGTAAGGTATAAGTTGTTAACACATAAGACAGAGTTGCAGTTTTGAGTATAAGTATATATGAGAAAATATATTTACGCACATGTCCCCAAAACGTGAGAAAACAAGTAAAATAGGGGAATGTGGTACTCACCTCAATAGACGAACAAAGGTGAAAATAGAAATATTAGGAACGATGATTCGCGTAAATCACGCGCTTCGGAAAAATACCAACGAGAATCCTAAGTAACAAATAATCACGGAATTAATACGGATTGAATAAATAATATAAAACTATAGAGAAGTTCGGGTTTAATGATCGAGTGTAATCTTTACAAAAGCTTTTTATTACTTAGATTAATTATAAATTTATTATCAAAGTTTTATCGTAGTAAATATGATTTACTTATAATAAACACCTAAAAATGCTTGAATAAATACTTATAAAGGTTTTATAAATTATATAAAGAGATTTGTTTTTTCAATCTAAAAATACGTTTAATATATGTTTATTATTAATCATTTAGTTCTTTTATACTGGTATTGTAAATAATAATATGATCTTTTACAAAATACTTCAACTATATAATTTAACAAGATTATAATTAGATATAAATATATTAGATTTAAACTCTAAATAAACACCTTTTTAATATATTAAAATCTTTAATAAACCATTACATATATATATATATAGAGAGAGAGAGAGAGAGAGGGGAGGGTTATCATAAAAATAAGTAGTTTCTAGAATGACTAAGAATAAATCATAGCCATTGGATCATGTTACTCAATGGTTGAGATTTAAAATTACCAATAACCGACATTATTTCCTAGAATTACTTTTTCATCATTATAACCGACATAGTTTCATAGAATTGTTCTTTCATCATCATTTGTAATGCCAAGTGTCAAAATTTTTTTTGTTCTTACCATTCCTAGGAAACTTCTTATTCTTATTTGAACCGTTTTCTATATATATATATATACATGATTATATGTATACACGAACGAAAACATGGGTTAAATGAGTATTAGAAAGTCGGTTTTCATTAAAATGGTTTTAATTAGTTATTATTATTATTAATATAATTATTAAATAATTTAAAATTTATTTTTACAAATATTCGGGGTGCAGGGGGTCGAAACCGCGACCTCCACCCCTTAACGGATGAGTTTTACCAAATGGCCTATCCAGAACATGCAACTAAGATTGGATACCAACACCTATGTACAGAAACAGATAATATCAGGTTGAACACAAAACCCTAGCAGATCAATTTGATCAAACCTGTTACCACTAATCAAATCAACCATGGGGATTTCGTTCAGCATGATCTCGCAATCAAAACCATATCAATATTTACCTTAGTTGATAATCAAAACTAGGATTAAATGGACAAAACAGAGCTGGCGCAATTGGTTGACGAACAGGCACCAACAGATCACTTTAATCAAATTAATTATGGGGTAAAGGTCGGCGACGGTGTAAGGATGAGATCTGCAAGTTTAATTGAATTTATAACAACGATTACATGTTCAATAAGTAATTAGGGTTGTCGGCTAGAAATAAAAGGAAAGACGGATCAATTTGATATTATTTGCTTGTATAAAACGTCTGTGAGGCCGCGTTTAAGATAAGTAAACGATTCTCAAATCAAAACTGTGATTACAAACAGATTTGCTAGCGTAATTGGGTGATTAGTTGATTTGGGCACAAGAAATTGAAATGGATATGGGTTTGGGTATCTGGATATCCAGTTGGGTTAAATGGGTTATAACAAAGAGATCACAATCTGGTCCCTAGAGTTAAGGAATGGACACAAGAAGTTAGAACTACATACTTTGGGCTAAAAATGTATAAAATTAAAAGATATAATATAGATTATTAAATATGACTCGATAAATGCAATATTTTTAATAAAATAATTTGAGCATTGAAACGAGTCGGATAAAAGTATAAGTTCGAAAACCCGAGTTGTTACATGAAACAACCTGTTAATGACCCCCAACGGCTAGTAGCTTAAAACTAGATCAATAAGTGCGTGGAAACAAAGCTGACTAAGCCCAACGGTGCTAGGACCGAAATTCATGACACAATTACAGTTAATCAGAGAAGACGTTCACAAAACACAAAAATTGTGAAGACCTCTAACAATGGCCGGCGGAATCAACCATAGTTAGAAAGTTGATAAAAATATTAAGAATACTAATAACAAACACACTCAATCACTCAAAAGATTTCTGTCATACTGATTATCATAAAGGTACAATGGAAGGACTTAGGGTTTCAGGTGTGGAATTCCAGGTGCGGCTGCTAGATCAGAGAATAATCAGTGAAGTTCTCAAAAGGTGTGTATTCAGCCGCGATCATTAATGAGAGGCATCATTCCTTTTTTAGGCTCCCTAACATTCCTTCTTGGATCTCTTAAATCTCTGACTTAGTCTTATTTTAGGAAACCAAGTATACTCGGGTACTGTAGTTTGCTCGATATTGAACGTTGCTTGGAGTAACACTTGGAATAATATCCAATAACTCCCTTCTAGTATACTTGAGATCCTAATTATTCTATCTTGCTCGACCCACCAGGTTTATTCGTGAATTTGGTTTATGCAAGATATATCAAGGGTTTGTTCGGATACACAATCTGCTCGATAGAAAAAAACCTTGCTTGATAAAGTGTAGCATGCTCAAAGCTCAACACTTAGAAGTATTCAAGAAATTAACCTTCCTCGTAGATGATATCTTGCTCGAGATAGTAAATACCTTGCTCGGAGTGTCTGAGTTTGCTCAAGTTCCATACATAACATTATTTGAGGAGGCTGAGAAGATTCCAATATTTCCGTGTCAATTCTTTAGACCCAACAATATCCCCTAGATTGGAAAAAAACTTAGATGCACCAAGACACATCTGGATTACTTACACTTGCTTAAAAATACACATGAAATCCTTAGAAAACATTAAATTACATTACCTGAATGGAAATTTATTACATAACATAATTCTGCCACAAGGACATTGCTCTTCAAATCAAAATACATAAACATTACATTGCAAAATATAAATTACAAGCAACATAAAGATAGTCTTGTAAACTTGATCACCTACATTTATTTTTGATTTTTCTTTCTTGCCAAGTTGATTTTCCTTTTTCTCACTACAACTTCTCTCTGTGTAACATGGAGAGTTCTTTGTAAAAAGGATGGTCCTCGGGCAAGTCCCATTCATTAATGTCAGATAGATCAACAACATGCAAATACTCCAGTCCTTAATCATATTCTATTATTCCCAACAACAATCCATCAGAGTTCCTTAGAAGAATTTTTCCTGATTTCTTTTCATAGACAATTTGGGAGATTCTTCCATTCTTTTTTACCTCTTAGTTAGGAACCTGCATAACCCTCTTCATATTAATACACTCTTTCATTGTTTCCCTGGGTTTGCTAGGTTTCTTGGATTTCATGGATGAGTAGCTTGACAATCTTATTTCTCTCATTCTCTTTTCTCTTCTCCTTTTCTCAGCCTCAGATTATTCAAGCTACCTCCTTTTGTTGAGCATGGGAAATCCAACTCTATGTTGATCTCTTAAATGCTTGGAGAGCTTGATGTTTTGAGCTGTAACAAATCCTGTTTCTATTCTAATAATAATATAACTTTAGTTGTGCCATCTTAGTTAATTGTTCAGCTTTGAAGTCTCTGAAGTCATCAAAGAAAATGATAGATCTACAAGCACCACTAGTCATGATAACTTTCAAAGTTATAGTTCTTGAATCATAAAATAAATCCTTTGGTAAGTCCACATTAGTTAGTGGACATTGTTCTCTTTTATGCTCAGATCTTGTGACAGGGATTTGGTACTCTGATACTTGAAGGTCTAGATTATGAGGGTCTTGAAGTTGATGGATACCTAAACTATGGAGGCAAAAGTGAATCTTCAATTTCAGGCTTGACTTTAAAAATAATTTGCTCATCTTCCCTCTTCCTCTTCTTTGCAACTACATCCATGTTCTTCAGTTTTTCTTTATAAATTCTCAACTATCCTTCATATATCTCTTTTAGTTGAGATTTTGTCAATTTTTTCAGTTCATCATCTTTCATTCCTTTGGCATTAAGCAATCTTCTCAACAAATCAACTATTCTGACATTAGGAATTCTTCCACCTCCGTTTTCTTTTTACTTTTCTTTTAAGTTACAGGGTTGAGAACATGATTTCTGTTCAGCTTCAATTCTTTCATTTTCTTGTCTTTCTTTCTTTTGTTGTGTTGTTACCTTTCTTCATTAAATATTTTCTTGGTTAAAATCTAGAATTTGTCTTCCACTTCCTTTTTAGACATTAACTTTACAATATCATAGGGGTAACCATTATCCACATGATACTTTGGTTTACCACCAAATTTCTTTAATACTTGCTCTCTCTTTTCTTCTTCTTGTTATTCTTCTTGCAACATCTTTCATTTCTTTTTCTTTCAATGCCAAACACAGTTTTTTTCTCTCCTTTGGTCCATCTTGTCAACATGTTTTGGATCATAATTGAAGCTCTTCAAAAATTCTGCCTGCTGTTGAAGTAGTTTGCTTCTTTCAGCTTTCTTTGCTTTATTTTATTTGCTCCAGATAGTCAAGATCCTTGTCATTTAAGTCTTTAATGCTTTCAAAATTCATTATATACTTTAATAGATCAATGATCCTTGGATCTTCTCTTTTTAACTCTTCCATTCTTGCTCTTAGGTTTTTAAAGTGTTTATAAGTCATGTAAACATGTGGTAAGATCTGACCAAAAACAAACTATGGCTCTTTTTCAGCATCAATATCATCATCATCAACATCAATTAAATCATCTAAAGCACCAATTTGTGTTCATTTCTTCTATATTTTCTTTCTTTTTCTCAGCATCTCCATTCTCTTCGTCAGAATAGTTTAGTTCATAATGCACACACATGAAATCATCACCGGGCCTATAATGCCTTATTGGTGTTCAAGTTAACGGTTCATCACTAGATTCATTTTCTTTATCTTTCTCCTTTTCATGGGTTTTGTCAGGAGATTTCTTTCCTTCTTTGGTATTTAACTCCATAGATTTTGGTTTTTTAGCTTACGGAGTTTCTCCTGATCCATTTTTGTCTACAATTTTATGGTCAGGAGCCATTTCCTTAAAGGCACTGCATTAATCGAATCATCATGAACATGCTTATCATGATCATGTGCCTTGGAAATTGAGCTTTTTCTTTTTCTCACATAGTGCACAGTTTCCTCAGGCCATTCTCTTTCTTTTTCTTTAATCTTTTCTAACACTTGTTATGTTACTTTTCTTATGAAATTTTTTTTGTGATTTTTTCAGCATCAAGTTCAGTCACAATTTTTTTTCCACTTCAAGCTTCCCAACTTCTAGTTCATTTTGAAGTGTTTTAACAACATTTTCAAGTACTTTTAAATTTTCTTTTGCAGCTATCTCAATATCTCCAGCCTTGATTCCAAGATTTCCTAAGGGATTTCTTCATCATTCTCTTTCTCAGCTTCTTCCCTCTGTTGGTTTTTAAGCTCAATCTACTCAAGGATTATTATTTGTTCATCAATTTCTTTCTCGGAAAGCATATAGTTAAAAAATTCTCTGTCATGCATTTCTCTCAATATTTTCTCAAATATTATTATTTCTCTAACAACAGATTCAGCAATCGACATGACATGATCACTTGATGTGACATTTGTCAATTTTTCTTATTTGTATTTGTATTCGTTAAACCGACCCGTTTAGTCGTTTCAATGTATTGGTATTTGTGATTTTTCAAGTTATATCAATTCCAATGATTTAAAGTTCATATTTGTTTACTTTCTATTCATATTGTTCTATTAACGAATCTCCAAGCCTTAAAATTTAAAAAAAAATCAAGTTCAACTATTCGGGTATAAAACGTAAACAATCTAAATATATTAAAGATCTAACAAGTTTTAATTTAGTTAAGTATATTTATAAAGTTCAAGGTTCAAAGTGTAAATAAAGTTTAAAATCAGTTTGTATATATTTATAAAGTCTAGGGTTTAAAGTGTAACTTTTAATATAACAATAGTAATATAAACCACCCAGCCTCCCTCCTCCCGTTCCCCCTGTTTTCCGATCGCCGGCCGGATTCCGGTGAGCTTTCAGGCGAAGTAAACCAAACAACGATTTAACCCCCGATTCGATTCGTTAAAAATGGTTTTAGATTACTTTAACATTTTCATCCAAGAACCCAACTTTTACAAACTCGAACCGTTCGTTAAAACTCATAAAATAACTATATAAATAAATATATATAAAATCGTGGTAACTTTATAAATTCTCAAACCGACAAACGTTTATACTAAAATAAAACATACCTGTAACGATAAATTCTGTAAACACTATTCTAATTTAATATTAATCATATAAGTAATATTATAACAATAAATCATGAAAATCCGTTAAACTGAAATATTAATATATGTTAAAATGTGTAAAAGTATATATACAAACAATAATATATTAATTTTAACCGACGTGTTATTTCCATTAATTAGTTAGTAATTATCGTGTTCTTATTATTTTAGCTCGTGATATTCGATCGTTTGGTTTCATATAACGTGCTTACCATTTTATTTTCAAGTTATCATCCTATTGCTAAGGTGAGTTTATCATATCCCATTTGTACTCTTTTATTACTTTTGGGGATAACATATGTATCCTACAAAACCCAACTATTTATGATTTCGCTTACAAACTATAATTCGTTACATGGACTTGTGTGTTTACTTGTTACTTGCTCATGGATTACTTCAATATAGTATGATCATACGCCCCCCTTTGCGCTTAAGACCTTGTTGTTAGGAGTGGAAAAGGGCCTCATTATCCGAGTATGTTTGTGCAAAATCCCAATTGGAAAGGACCTTATTTGCTTTTCACGAGTTTTCATGGAATTGTATGGTTATTATGTATTATATAAAAACTATGTGAACTCACCAACTATTAAGTTAGTTGACATTATTTTATACATATATTACATGTATGCTTATTAGAGGATGAAACAAGAGAAGGCACTAGATATAGGGTTTTTAATAAAGTGTTTTGCATGTTTCATTTTCTTGTAATTTCTTATTTGCAAAAGAACTTGTTATTTGAAACATCAATGAAATACTGATAATATTGTCACTTAATAGTATCAAATGTGTTTTGAACAATTTGTACGTCACACCCGGGCGTATTCCGCTTTAGCCGGGGTGTTACATATTGGTATTAGAGCCGTGACTATAAGATAGGACATTAGATGTAGTGTTCTAGTTAATTATAGTTTATTTGTTTAATTGTTTAGGTTGCATGATTAGAAATTATGTGGGCCTTATGTGATTGTTCAAAGCACTTACTTATTACTATTAACTGATGATTCAATTACTTTAATTACACAAGAACACACAAGTCCAAAGCTTATGCCTAAAAAACAAAGATTTTTCAAACATTTTCAATAATCGGTTTTTATTGTGGTGCTCCGACATTTCTTTTTCTTAAAGATGGTTCTTTATGGTGGGTATGTAGTAACTGTAAGGGGGACATGCTTGTTTTCCGAAACTTTTGACACCAAGGTTATTGAAACCTAATGATAATCAATGTGCATAAATCCTAATCAGACGCGAGACCCAGTTGCTTATCCGGAGAGTTAGGAAAGGGCATGGACCCTATTAGGCCAAAGCATACCATTTCAACGCCATATGAATCACAACTTTAAGCTTTCAACGTGACCATGTTCTCTTTGTGAAAAGAATATGGTTGCACTCCTAAGGATGTCATGCAAGTCATGGTGGTTCATGCGACGTGTGATTCTGAACCTCAGTGTTGTACAATGTATTTTAACTGGAAGTCTGTACACAAATACCCATCTTTTGGTTCAATTTGATTTCGAGTTTCTTCGATTTTTGGAAAATAAGAGTCCATGGTGGTTCATGAAAACTCTAAAGTTCCACACAAGATTTATTACCATTGTTATGATTTTTATTTATTTATGTATTTATTTATTTCTTTTAAAGCCAACTTTAATAAGGAATTTTATACGACACCCTATTCCGAGTCTCACGATTTTCTTATCATTGTTCGCAAAATGTCTCTCCGTTCCAACAAGCGTCATTCTTCAGAAACCTCTAGCCGCAAGTTAACTGCTCAAATCACCAAACAACTAGCCGTGGTCATTCCCGATATGATGACCGAAATTCACCAGAACCTTTCAGCTAGTATCACCCTGCTTCAAGCGAGCCTAAAGTATCTCAGAGTTCGTTTAAGACCTTCACCAGTACCAAGCCCTAAAAGTTTGACGGGACTAAAGTGCCACTGTTCTCTTTCAATGGTACGAAAATATGGAGAGCATATTCCTCCACATCGAGTGTCCCGTTGAAAAGCGAACTTGTTTTTGCTACAAGTGTCTTTGAAAAAGGGGCACTTACCCGGTGGGTGAAGGAAAAATTCAACCCGTGGAGCTGAAGCTTCCATGGCTTTACCGTGGGATGAACTGAAAGAACTAATGACCAAGAAATTCTACCCTCCAATCGAGCTTATGATTTTGGAAGCTGAGTTTTGGAACCTCAAACAAGAAAGTGGTGAGCACGCAACTTACATTTGTCATTTCAATGAACTCAGTGTGCTGGTACCTCATCTTGTTACCCCAGCCTCGCGTGCCATCGATAAGTACATTCGGGGACTACCGAGACAAATCCAAGATAGTGTTTTGAGTAGTGCTCCCAAATAACTTGGTGACGCAATTAACCTCGCTGCAACTTTAACTGATAATCATGTTAAAGTCGGAATTTGACATTGAAGGGATCGAAGAAACCTGCTGATAAACCCTTTACCAAGCCCAAAGAATCCAAACCCGAGTCATCCAAGCCTGCCTTTTTCTCAAACTACTGCAACAAGAAGCGCAAGAACTACACGTTAATCCAACAAAGCGCACATCAGCCCCAACCCAACCTTCAACCACTTCTTTGGAAACCGTACAATGGACCCCATACGTTGTGCAACGCTTGTCAATGACACAATCCATCCTTTTCCGTTTGTCATCAATGCACTCGTTGCAACCGTTTTGGGCACCTTAGTGCCACTTGTCGGGAGACCTCTGTCATTTCTCCTCCAAGATTGGCTCAACCAAACAACCGTCCTGTGTCTTATGCCCAACCATTGAATCAAGTGAGAGCTTGCTACCCTTGTGGTGATCCTAACCACTTCCGCAACGTGTTTCCATGACTCGCAACTATGAACTCGCTACAGCTTGCACCAGCTTTACTATACCAAGTGCAAACTTATCAAGCCTAACCAGCTTATCAGCTGCAAGTTCCATCATTGTTGGCTAACCAAGCTCAAGTGCGGCCACATACATCCATTCAAGCTCCTGCACCACAAGATGGTCAAACTGTTCTAGCTGCCCAAGGTAGTCAAGATAATCATGGGCGTGATTTCATGATTAACGCCAATCAAGCTCAGTAAAACGGAGATGTGGTTGACGGCATGTTCCTCGTAAATGACCACTTTGCAACCTTTTTATATGATACTAGTGCTGATATGAGCTTTGTGTCGATTGAATTTGAACCTTTACTTTCTAAACCCCGATCTAAGCTTAAAAACTCGTATTTTTTTGAGGTAGCTAATGGAAAATCTGTATCAATTGACTCAGCTATTCGAAATTGCAAGTTAGATCTAAATGGCCACAAGTTCTCAATCGATCTCATTCCTATGCAATTGGGAAGTTTTGACATCATAGTAGGCATGGACTGGTTATCTGTTTATCGTACTGAAATTGTTTGCTTCGAGAAGTTCATTCGAATTCCGCTTGCCGATGTTCAAATTCTCTGGGTCTCTGGTAAAAAGCCTTCTTCCTAGAGCCTAAACTTTATCACTTGTTTTTAAGCCCAAACGTACTTACGCAAGAAGTATGTAGCATTCGTAGCCCATGTGGTGGAAAAGAAGGAACGAAAAATTAAGGACATTCCTGTTGTTCGCGATTAGCATTCGTAGCCCATGTGGTGGAAAAGAAGGAACGAAAAATTAACGTATCTCACCGTATTCCAGAATTGACGAACGATGCTGACTCGAATATCAGGATTTGCAGTGATAGAGTAATGAATATGCAAGCAACGTAAGAAATCCAACATCCCTCCAAATACATTCTCATCAGCAAAATTTGTACCAACAAAGGCACAAATATTATGTTTCTTGTCATATGGAAGCAATGGCAGATTTTGCTGCTGTTGTTGTTGTTGATCAGCAAAAGAGGATCCTGATTCATATTAGCAGCCATAATTCTGAATAAACAAAAAGCGAGAATTAGTGATAATAAATAATAATCATACTATTATAATTAATATTATAGTAATAATACTAGTGTATATTGATAAAAATCTTAAATATTTTTTTTAAAATTAATTCAAACTGTTAATCGTTAAATACATTACTGATTTGTTATAATGAGTGCTAATTCGTTATAACATATCAGCTACTTCGCTATCAAGTAAATGATTAACGAATCAGGATTAACGAATTACTATAAAAAGTGAACGAATTGAAATCTAATTCGTTATAAATAACGAAGGGAATTTGATTCGTTATAAATATTATTCGTTAATCTGATTCGTGTGAAATGTATAACGAATTGGACACGAATGAGCTCCAATTTGTTACACACTAACGAATGGCCAAATTAGCTTAATTTTTGAGTTAATTGGTCAAGGTCAAAATTAACAAGAACAAGTAAAAGTCAAAAATAACACGTCTGAGATCGATTACACCATAATCATCGATAGATAACCGAATAAAGGATCATACTGATCTCGGAATCTCATCGCGAATACAATGCTATCAATCATTTAAACCACAACATGGTAACAGTAGGTTAAATTGAGATTTAAGAAAAACCTCTAAAACCCGATAACATAATCATACAATTAACCCACCAAACATACATCAAATTTGAAGAAATCATTACAGTGTGATCATCTATACCTTAGGAACACAAAAGTATAATCAAAACCCGGAATAATGATAATCAAGTTTTTATGGAAATTTGAGCAGAGTAACAGTACGAAATAGAGAAGAAGACAATGAATAGGAAACTGATTCGTATGCACGCCGTCCTATATAGACTGATATTGTACGAATTTCAAGGTAACGAATCATTTGATTCGTATTGAATTTTGAAATAACGAACCAGATGATTCGTTTTATGAACTTAACACGTGGCATAGCAAATTAGATTCAATTCGTGTTTAGTTCGTTAAATATGCATAACGAATTGAGTGTCATTCGTTACAAAGTGGCGGGAGCGAATTAGGGTAACGAATTAGAGTGTAATTCGTTGAAAATGACCTAATTCGTTATTCATAAATTAACGAATTGCCTTTTATTTAATTTTAAATGAATAAAATAACTAAATAAATGAATCAAATATTTATATATACCAATTTTAACTTAAATGAATTATCGAGGACCCATATCTCGATGATTACATACCTTAAAATGTTTTACATTTTGAAACACATAACGTAAAAGAGAAATTATAGATAATATCAAATGTTAGTGCACAGATTTGGTGTCCGTAGCGATCGAATAAGTTAAAACTAATTTGTTTATTAAATTGTAAAATATTTACAAGAAAATTATTCGAAAATAAAAACGTAGAATAGAAAATGTTTTTGTGTTTTTATATGGTTTATCAAAAGCAATACATATTTTTGAATTTTTATTGAGTTTGAGCAGAGAATCATATTGACTGAATTGCCTTTCCATCTCAGTTTTATATTTCAGCGATATTATGACTGGCGTTAAGTCGGTCATTGATAATGTTGTCCACTTAAATCTTATAACAAACTTTCGAGCATTTATGTGATATGATTAATGGTTCAATTAGCGCACAGAATATCAGAAACTATCAGCCTCTAATCCCGGTTAAAGCTTAATTTGATTTTTGCCAAATCACCGCAACTTTACTAAAACCATTATGGTGTTGATCAAAATTTTGAAGATTTTAGAACTTTTGAGCAGTGCAACAAGTTTCCTTTACTGTGAGTGAGTATGCACGAGTCCATCTGTCGGCTTACATACATTGTATCCCCTGGGGTCCATTTCTTATTGGTATTGAGAAGCGCGCAAGGGAGGAACAAATGTATGACTAATAGTGGATTTTGATCAAGTCAGTAATTTATATTGTACGGAGTACAGTATTGATGAATTTTAATGACTTTGGGTTTGCTCTAAATGCGAGTTAAATATTCATGCTTATGAATACCCAGATGATTAAGCTTCATAAAGACTCACAGTGTCCAGAATCCTAACGCTTGTTATTTGCTTTATTATATTTTTGGTTGATCAACAACTACAAGGCTTGAGTATGACAGGTTATTACATTTCTGTCGTCCTCACCGTGATTTTTGCTAGAGACTAACACCTCTTTCAATTTGGCTTTACTTTATGTTTATATCACATATTTTACTCTAACAGCTTGTTTTAAGACCTATCAATTCACCAAAGATTAAGCGCTCAGTGTTTTAAGCTCATTTCTTGCTGGATTTGTGGTCAAACAATCAATGTACTATCATTTTCTCTTTTTACTTCAAAAACTCAAGATTTTGAGGAGCATAAAACAAAAATGAATTTAATCGCCCCATTTACTTTTAGTCTATAGATTAATGACTATCCTATCAATCTACAAGTAGATAACACGACCAAAACATGCAAGCATGCTCCACAAACTTAAATAACCGACATAGTTTTCAGCGAGAAAATAAAGTAAATGGCTATTCCGAATATTTACAAGAAATTATCAGGTAAATGGCTATTCCGAATATTTACAAGAAATTATCAGGACCAAACATATACAAGTATATGTCCTTCAAAAAGGAGTAATTGACATATTTTTCAGCGAACGTAAGCAAAATTTTTTTTGGATTTTCTCTTTACATACTTAAAACATAATATTTTTGTCTTTTTCGGGTTTTTCTGTACAAACGAGAAATTCACAATCTTTTTGACTTTTCAAAATTTTAAGATGTTTTTGGAATTTATAAACATAAAGACATGAAAACACACTATTTTTGATTTTTTTTTTAAAAAATTTTCACAATCTTTTTGTATTTTCTATTTCACCCCCTAAAAGCCAAAACCAAAATAAAATTAAAGGTAAAAATAAACTGAAAATAAAGATTGTTATCCTAGTTTCAGGATATCAGCAAGGGTCTTTAAGCCATTTAAACCAAGTAAAAATTGAAAACGCGTTTTGTCAAATTCTTTGGTAAATAAATCAGCTTTTTGAAAATCGGTATGTAGTTTCTCAAGGTCAATTAATTTCTTTTCAAAACAATCCCGTATGAAATAATATCGAACTTCGATATGTTTCGTTTTAGAATGTTGTACGGGATTTTTGGTGATGCTAATGGCAGCAGAATTATCAATTAAAATGGGAGTACTAAGAAACTTTAAATCGTGTCGTGAAGATGTTGTTGTATCCACAAAACCTCAGAACAGAAACTCTAGGCTGCAACATACTCAGCTTCGGCGCTTGAAGTGGAGACCGTTGTCTGCTTCATACACTACCTGGAAACAAGCCGGCTTCCTAAGAATTGACATCCTGCTGTGGTAGATTTGAAGTTAATCTTGCATCCTCCATAGTCTGAGTCAGAATAAGCGGTAAGATCAAATGTATCGTCCTTGGGGTACCATAACCCGGTGTCTGGATTGCCCCTCTGATATTGAACAATACGCTTGACTGCTACTAGGTGAGTCACTCAGGGACTAGCTTGGTACCTAGCACATAAACAAACAACAAACATTATCTCGGGTCGAGAAGCAGTAAGATACGTCAAAGAACCAATCATAGCTTGATATAGGGTAGGATCGACAGTATCCTCCAATTCATCTGGTGATAAATTGTGACCCACGGGGAGAGGAGTAGAAGGGGTTTTCTCGGCAGTAATCTTGAATCGGCTCAAGACGTCGTTCATGTATTTAGTTTGGTGAATGAAGATTCCTTTCGCAGACTGATGAACCTGCAACCCTAAAAAGAAGTTCATCTCTCCCATCGAACTCATTTCGAATTTGGTTTGCATTGACTTCTAGAATTCCTTACACAACGCGTCTTTTGTTGACCCAAAGATTATGTCATCAACGTAAATATGAACGAGGAGAAGATCATCACCAATGTTTTTGTAAAATAAAGTGCAGTCAATAGTCCCACGTTTGAAACCATTATCCGTCAAATGGTCGGCGAGCGTGCTATACCAAGCTCTCGAGGCTTGATGTAGACCATATAATGCCTTGTTTAAGTGATAAACTCGGTCAGGATTATCAGGGTCTTTAAAACCTGGAGGCTGTAACACAAACACTTCCTCGTGTAGTTCACCATTGAGAAAAACACTTTTAACATCCATTTGATACACTTTTATGTTCTTGTAAGCTGCATAGGCCAGAAAGATTTGTATATACTCCAATCTTGCAACCGGAGCATATACTTCAGTGTAGTCAATACCCTCTTGTTGATGAAAACCTTGCACCACTAATCGTGCCTTGTTTCTTAAGATCACCCCACAATCGTCTTTCTTACATTTATATACTCACTTAGTCGGAATTGCCTTCTTGACTCTAGCAGGTTTATCGATAAGATCCCAAACACCCAAACGTGCAAACTGCTGTAATTCTTCTTGCATGTCTTCTACCCAAGAAGGATCTTGAAGTCCCATACGAGGCGTCGTGGGCTCAACTTGAAATAGAAAGCAAGTGAATTTAGCATAATTTACAATTCTAGATGAATGCAAATCTGCATAAGCACATAACACATTATTCTCACTTGACGAAGTAACTTGATGACGTGTTTGAACACCCACATCAAGTTCTCCAATAATGTTTTCTTTCGGTTGATAATTATGAATCCTAAGAGTGGGATTCTCGGGAATAGTAACATTTTCAAATAAATCAGTGTAATGTTCTCCCAGCTCATGAGATGAATCATCACTATCAAGTTCAATAACTTGATCAACAACTGGAGTATCATCAGAAGAAGTAGATGCATTGTCAAAGAGAACTAGAGAATCATTATCATGATCTTCAGTTGGAGCATAGGTTGTAGCTTCAACATCATTAGAACTTGAAAATCTTGGAATTACCAGTTGTTTTTCAAAGTAAGCACCAACCAAGTCTTCATCTGGTTGATCAGTTGTTGGAGTAAATGAATTAAACAGGCCATCATAGTCAAACATCCAGTCGGGACCTTTCCCTTGAGGAGGTGTGGTGTACTTTTGACAGTCCACATGGTACCATCCTCAACACAACCAGACGTGAAGTTAAATACCCGTTTCTTTGGAGAAGCATAACCCAAAAAATACCCTTCAATAGCTTTTTCATCAAACTTACCCACATCCTTCTTCAACACTGTACAAGGACACCTAAAAGGTTCCAAGTACTTTAAATTATGCTTTCGATTATTCAAAAGCTCATAACTCGTCTTATTGAGTCTCTTAACAGTTAGAACTCGATTGAACGTATAACACGCAGTATTCACCGCCTCATTCCAAAATTAGACAGGAAGCTTTGAATCAACGAGCATTGTTCTTGCAACTTCAATCATAGTTCTGTTATTTCATTCAGCAACACCGTTTTGTTGTGGTACGTATGGTGCACTGTATTCTCGATGAATTCATTTTTGTAAACAAAAGAAATCCAATACAGTACTTTTAAATTCAGTACCATTGTCACTTCGAATTCTCCTCACTTTCTACTTGTATAGTGATTCGATCTTAGTGATTAAATTCTGAACAAGAACAGGTGTTTGATCTTTCGAACTCATAAATAGGACCCATGAGTATCTTGAATAATCATCGGTAACTACCAGGCAATACCAATCTCCAGAGATACTTGCACTATTCATTGGACCAAAAAGATCCATATGAAGTCGCTCAAGAGGATTATCAATAGAGTTCAATAACTTAGAAGGATGTGAGTTTTTCTTCTGTTTGCACTTTTTGCAAGCAATACAGTGGTCGGATAAATTAAAATTCTTTAAAGACACACCTTCAACAAGGTCATTTGCCATTAGATTGTTCATCTTACGAACATGAATGTGATTCATTCTACGATGCCATTGAATAGAGTCTTTCTCAGTTGCTTTTGATACAAAACATGTTTCGATAGATGTTGATACTTTAGAACTCATATTTAAGACATAAATATCATTCGATCGAGGTGATCGCATGATAACCATGTCCTCAGGAATCACATATCCCGGTTTCAAAATCAGACATTCTTTATCAGTAAATACAATAGTGAACTTTTTGTAACAGATCTGAGAAACGCTCAATAAGTTATGATCAACCTTGTCACAATAATTAACTTTTTCAAACGTAATGTGACCATTTGAAACATCACCTTCTTGTGTAATCATACCCCAAGAATTCCTAGCAAACGCCATATAACACCCTTGAATATTTCTCACATTGGTTATTAGGTTGAGATTTCCATTAATATGACGAGAACATCCGCTATCCATTATCCAGTTTTCACCAGAACTGATCTTGGATGTACCCTACACACAAAAGAAAATGATTAGTTCAAAAAGGCAGCCCAGGCCTCAGTCTTTGGCACCTTTTGGTTTCCATGAGTAACATTACACTTGATTAAATTCAATTGTTGTTCGGAAACTCGAGAATAAGTTACAGGCTTCTTAGATTTACGTCTTAAATAAGCAGCTTGAACGACATTTGAGTTCACATTTTTGCATAACGGTTCAGTTGGAACAAACTTTGGTTTAACTTGACCATAAGTTTCATTCACATGAACTACCATTCGAGGATTCACGTTTGAGAATCTATTTTATCAAACGAACTGGTTTTGATTGATCTTTGACAAATGGATGAAGATTCTGGGATCTCTTCTGTCCACAGTCTCTCACAACATGACCTTGTTGACCGCAAAGAAAGCTGCTTCGCATGTCCACATGGTCGTTTTAAAATTTAGCGATAACATATGACACAGAAGGATGATGACTCACGTTCTTGGTAAAGCTCTTAGCTAAATCATCAGATGACCCCGATTTCTTTCTCAAATAAAAATCTAGGTTAGAAATGTTTGAATAACTTTGCAATGTATCGGTTCCAGTCGATTTTGCAAACTGAGCTTTCTTAACATGTTTTAAGACTTGCTTAGAATTAGTCAAGGGATCAGATGTAAACTGATGTTTTAGCTTGAGCATACTGACATTCAAGATCTTGAATCTTGGAGGTTTCATTGTGAAAAACACTTTCAATCAGTTCCGGTTTAATGATACTAATTGGAATGTCTTTCTCAGTGAACATCGTGTCTATTCCTTTTAATTTAAACACATGACCAGTTGATGGCTAGGAAACATTTGGATTCATGAAACACAACAAATCCTCATCAGAAATTTTGGGCTTTTCTGGTTTCTTAGCTTTCATAGGTTTAACCTTAACATGATTTTCTTGTTGCGCCTGAGTTGTGTGCAAACCATACACAGCCTCCTCAAATTCATGAGGTTCACAAAGTATGTGATTAGAACTAGGAATGTTCGTGTTCTTGTGTATTATTTCAGGTTCGAATACATCCTCAATGATGACTTTATCAACATTTTCAACAAAGAATTTGTTGCTTTGAACATGAGGTTTTTGAGTTGTAGATTGGGTTTTAACAATTTCAGGTTTAATAGATTTTGTTTTTTCTGAAATCACAGTTTCTTTAACAATCACATCCTCTTCTTTTCTAGAAAAAGGATTTGGTTTGTAATCATTCTGAAAAGGTGGTGGAATTTCAATAAAACCAATACCTTTCTTTGAATCTTTTTGCTTTCCAGATACTTCAACTATTTCGTTTAGCAAAAAAGAAGAGTTTCTGAATTTTCCAATTTTTTCTTTAACTCAAGAACCTCATTTTCAAGCTTGGTTATCTTTGATCTATGTTTCAAAATTTCTTGAAACTTTTGATCATTAATAGTCATTTTAACAGATAACTCAGCTTTGAGATCATGGTTACTTGTAGACAAAACTTCAATCTTCTCACGAGATATCATTTGAGATTCCAAAGATTGTCGATAAGTATCCTTTAGTGAAGAAATTTCTTTCACTAAACAATCATTGTGATTTTTCAAGGAATCTAAGTTAGGCTTGTTTTTCTCACATTCAACACAAAGAATAAAAGGACTAACGTCATTGATTTTGGCCATACAAGCAAAAGTAGTTGGATGCTTTGTACATGTGTCATCAGAATCAGACTCAGAGTCATTGTCAGGAGATAGTTCACTTCCACTTGCATCTTGAAAATTCTCAGTTAATCCAACATTTCTAGATTTGCTTGATTGTTATTGCACAAAAATCTTTGTGACCAGTCATCTCCATCCAAGTTAGACAACATTGCTTGTGATCCAGAAGACGACGTTTTAGTTCCAGAAGACTTTCCCGCATCATTTCCACTTTTACTAGATGAATTCTGATCTTGCTTTCTGGGACCAGTGCACTCTTTCTTTGGCTTATCACATTCTTTAGCAAAATGCCCAAATTCTTGACAGTTATAGCATTTGACCTTTAATTTATCAAATCCCAATTTCTTGTTCAAAGATGGAAGATCTTTATCCGTTCTCTGCATAAACTTTTTCACTTTCTTGACTATCATAGCCATATTCTACTTCAAGTCCATCAGTTCTAAATCATCAGGATCAATTTGATCATAGTCTTCATCAGTTAAATCACTCGTTGCAAACTTACTACTGACCAAATTCTCATATGAAGTCATGAAGGCAGACAAGAAAGAAAAATTTTGTTCGGCCTCCCTCATGTTCACATTTGTTTGTGATGAGAATTGATTTGAAGGTGATGAATTTTCAGACCCTCCAGATGAACCCGAAATACCAGATGATCCAGAATTTCCAGCTGTGTAGAAACAAGCACGTGGATCACTATATATAGTTGTTGCAATATCACTTGCATTTTGTGTAAGAAATTCAGTGATAGGAGAAATGGTTGAACTCAACGGCATACTTCCACCATAAAAAGCAGGATCTTGATTATCTTTAGAAGACTTCTGACATTTAAGATCGTATTCCTGTGCTTCAATCTTTTGCATGAATTCAGATACTGTCAGATCTTCATGTTGAAGTAATTATTCTCTTTCAAAACCATCAAGAAAGTCGAGTAAGAACTCGGTAAAGCACTTTTAATGGTGTCAATTTTATCAACTTCAGATTTTTCCAACTTCATCTTGTCCATCTTAGCTATCAAGTTATTAAACCTTGTTATCATCTCTTCAACAGTCTCTCCCTTAAGTAAGTTAAAGTTTCTAAACTGAAACTTGAGCATAACCTTCTTACTTTCAGCGGTATTACCCATACTCCTCATACGAATATGTTGGAATAATGAAGCACAAATCTTTATGCTACCAACTTGATGAAAGATGTTTTCGGGTAAAGCCATTGTAAGAGTGGAGTAAGCTTTCGTTTCAATTTCTAACGCTTTCTTTTCTTCTTGAGAATATTGAGAGATAGCCTTAGGTGTAAACCCGATAGTTTCATCCCCAATCATTGGAACAGTGCAAAACCTCATCCAAACAATATGAACAATCAGGGTGAACTGACCCTAGATGAGCACAGAAACAGGGTTCCCATTTAGCAAAGTCGCTGAATTTCATTAAACGTGGACACTTTGAATGTGAACCGATCTCGGTGTCCAGTTGTAACATTTGTTGCATAAGCATATTTTGGGAAGCTAATGCATACATACCAGCCATGTTGCTTAATGACAACATTTTCAAATTCCAAGGGTTAGAATTGAAAATATATCACTCAACTGTGAATAGTGGAATTAACGAACTGTAAACAGTGATTAACGAATCACAACTAACGAATTGAAAGTTGTCCAGTTAACCAATCAGGAACAGTATCTCACGAAGTAAATTATAACGAATTGGTCCACGAATTAAGTCAAGTAACGAATTAGTTTGATTCAACAGGTTAACGTATCAGGTGGTTTTCTTTATCGAATCACAAAGTGTAAACTTAGCGAATTAAGATCACGAGTTGTTGAGTTTCTGTAACGAACCAGTAAGAGACTATTAACGAATCAGGTGACGAATTAGCTACAGTGGATAACGAATAAACTATAGCGAATCAGGTAGTTACAACGGTTGTAACAAACTCTGAAAACTATTGCCACGTGGTAAAAAGTTGTTAGAATAATGGTTAACGAAGTGTACACGTGTCACACGAATTGAATAACAAGAATCAGAAACTGTAACGAATTGGTTCACGAATTAGCCAATAACTATAACGAATCAGCTTGGAATGTTAATGAATCAGCTTGAAGTTTTAACGAATCTTCAAAGATCAGATGAAGATCTTCAAATCTTCAAACATATGTTTCCAGATTTATGGAAACATATGAACACCCCAAACCAATCTTAAATTCGTAATACTCAGTTAATACACACCCAAATCGTTCAAATTACCTATCAATCTGCTCGGAAACACAACGCGAATCCAGCGCAAACCATCTCGTAACTCAAATTTCCGTATATCAAAACCAATTTAACCAAAAAAGAATACCTTGTTTTCGGCCAACACAAATACAACTCGATTCCATCAAAAACCAATCCAATTTCCAATTCCTTTTTACCACGTCTTACCTATACCTTAACAACCACATATCTAACCCAGAATCCATAACAAGTCCGAATGAAACTCAATTTGATCCAAACTCAAACCGGATATAAACTTATACCAAAATAACAATTAACTGACCTCTAATAATGAATTAATACTCGAATCAAGAGCAAACGAACACTGAAAGCTCTGATACCACTTGTTTACACCTTGATCTATCATAGATATAAGATCTTATAACTAATTAGCGGATCTAGTTCATTGTTGCTCTAAACGATTATATATTATGTATGTATATATTAGTATTAGTTGTATTGTAGGTGTAGATATATTAGATTGGATAATTATGTGAAGCTTTAATTGAGAGAGAATCTGGACAGCAATCCAATAAAGTTATCTCCAAAACTTAAATTAACAGTGGAATGAACCACTATATATAGAAGATGGGTCTAGTTTGTTACACATTCCGTAACGAACTAGCTACCCACTTCGTTACATACAATAAACATGATAAACTTAACGAATCACCCCCTAATTCGTTAAACATCCTTAACGAATCCGGAGGGAACATAACTTAACTCTAGTTCGTCACACATCCTTAACGAACAAGATGATACCTTAACGAACTACATTAAAGTCTTTAATAATTAATACATTAATAAAACGATAAATACAATAACGATAAATACAAAGACTTGAGACGCAAAACCGTGTACTAAAAAAATCGAGTTGTGATCTGGACAAATTGGTATTGTACTTAGGTTGTATTATAGATTTTTGTTTGAGTGTGGTTTTTTTTTGAATCTGGAAAATTTCCAAATTCCTGGAAATTGACTTGAAGATTTGAAGATCAGCTTGAAGATTTGAACATGGTGTTAATTCGTTTTATCCAATTCGTCACCCATGTATCTTGATTCGTTATCAGTTATGAACATATTCGTTGTAGGTTTGTTACAACTGACTAACAACCTTGTTCGTTATCAATTGTAGCTGATTCGTTCCCAATTCGTGCTTCGTTTTTCCTAATTTGTTATCTTTTCATCACGGTTTTGTTATCAATTCGTATACTTATTCGTTCAGTGATTCATTACTTATTTGGATTTTATTCGTCTTCTTAGTTCGTCAACCATTCGTCATTGATTCGTTATACTGTTTTGTCAGTGATTCGTTGTTGACATGTCTTTGATTTGTTACTAATTCGTTATAATCTAATTCGTTACTAGTTCGTCAGAATACACTTTCTGATTCGTTACTCAGACATCATCTGTTTCGTTAATTCACTATTCTCAATTCGTTATCCAGACATCACTTGATTCGCTAAGTTACTGTTTCTATTTCGTTATCACTTACATCACTTCATTCGTCAAGATTACTGTTCCTGATTCGTTACAAAATTTTTCATTTTAACCCTCAAGTTTAGATTTTTGTTAAATTTAAAGTTTTTAATTACCATGGCTGGTTTCTTTGCATTGGCATCTCAAAACGTACTTATGCAGCAAATGTTACACCTAGATGCGGAAAGCGGATCTCATTCAAAGTGTCCGCGACTGATGAAATTTAGTGATTTTGCAAAATGGGAACCACAGTTTAGAGCACATCTTGGTTCCGTGCATCCCGATTGCTTAAGATGTCTTGATGATGTCTACACAGTACCAATGATTGGTGATGAAATTACTATTTTTTACCCCTAAAGCTTTTACACAGTATTCACAAGAAGAGAAGAAGGCTTTAGAGATCGAGACTAAAGCATATCCAACTCCTACTATGGCTTTACCCGATAATATATTCCATCAAGTTGGGAGTATCAAGATTTGTGCTTCATTGTTTCAGCACATTAAAATGAGAAGCATGGGAAATACTGAAGAGAGCAAGAAAGTAATGTTAAAGTTCCAATTCCAGAATTTTAATTTACTCAAAGGAGAGACTGTTGAAGAAATGTTTACTCGTCTCAATCGCTTAATTGCTGAGATGAAAAACTTAAAATGGAACCTTCGGAATCTGACAAAATTGATATTGTCAAGAATGCTTTACCGGGTTCGTATTCGACATTCCTGATGGTGTTGAAAGAAAATAATTATTTCAAGAATGAAGATCTAACAGAGTCTGAGTTTATGCAAAAAGTGGAAGAAAGAGAATATGATATAAAGTGTCAGAAATCGTCGAAAGAAACTCAAGATCTTACTCTTTATGGAGGTTGTATGCCTTTAAGCAGCACAACATCTCCAATCACTGTATTTCTCACTCATAATGCAAATGAAAGTTCAACAACAACTTATAGTGATCCAAATGTATGCTTTATGACATCTGGATTCACTGATAACTCTGTAGGTACTGGAACTTCTGCTACATCAAGTCAATTTTCAGCACCACCGAAGGTGAACATGAAAGAGGCTGAACAAAACTTTGCCTTTCTGTGCGCTTTCATGACTTCATATGAGAATTTGGTTGGTAGAAAAATTTCCATGAGTGAGTTAATCGATGAATATTATGACCAGATTGATCCTGATAATTTGGAAATTATGGATCTTAAGTGGAATATGGCAATGATAGTGAGAAAATTGAAGAAGTTCATGCAATGAACTGGGAAAGATCTACCTGCTTTGAACAAGAAAGTTGGGTTTGATAAGTTAAAAGTCAAATGCTATAACTGTTAAGAGTTTGGTCACTTTGCCAAGGAGTGTGACAAACCAAAGAAAGAGTACAATGGACCTTAAAGCCATGATAGCAGTGTTGTGAAAAAGGGTAATGATGCTGATAAACCTTATGGCAATAAACCGTCTTCTTCGGGATCACAAGCTCTGCTTTCTGCTGCTGATGGAACTGATTGGACCCAAAGATTATTATGCAATAAAAATCAAGCAAACTTGGCCATGTTCTAGATGAATGAGAGTTTTCAAGATGCAAGTGGGAATGGGTTATCATCTGACAATGACACTAAATCTTATTCTGATGATTCATGCCAAATTCAGCCAACCACGTTCGCATGTATGATCGATGAGGTTAGTTCTTCTTCTTCTTCTGACTTTATTAATCTATCTGCAAATGTACATTGTCTTGATTGTGAGACCATTAAGCCTAAGTTAGAATCACTGAAAGCACATAATGACAGTTTGGTGAAAGAAATTGCTTCTCTTAAGGATACTTACAGAAAATCATTAGAATCTCAAATGAGATCTAGGGAGAAAATTGAAGCATTTTCTATTAGTAACCATGACCTAAAAGTTGAATTGTTAGTCAAAATGCCAATTAATGATTAAAAATTTCCAGAAATCTTGAAACATTGATCTAAGATAACATAACTTGAGAATGAAGTTCTTGAGTTGAAAAATAGATTGGGCAAATTTAGAAATCATCGTTTTTGCCTAATGAGATTATTGAAGTGTTAAGCAAACAAAAAAAAAATTCTAAAAAGGGTGTAGGTTTTGTTGAGGTACCACCTCCTTTTCATAACGATTATACTTCAAACCCTTTTGTTGGAAAAGAGGAAACTGTTCTTAATAAACCCTTTGTTGAAGAAAAATCGGTGAAAATTGATAATGTTAATACCCAATCTTCAACTCAAAAACATCATGTTGAAAGTAACAAAGTTTTTGTTGAAAATGTTGAGAAAGTTATCATTGAGGATGTGTTTGAAACCGAAGTGATACAAAAAGATCAGAACATTCCAAGTTCAAATCACATTCTATGTGAACCTCATGAATTTGAGGAGGCAGTGTATGGTTCAACCACATCTCATGTGAAAAAGGAGAAAATAGTTAAACTAGTGAAGACTAAGAAATCAAAAAACCTAAAGTTTCTAATGAGGATTTGATGCGATTTGTAAATCTTGCTGCTTCAAAACGTTCAACTGGTCATGTGTTTAAGTTAAAAGGAACCAACAAAGTTTTCACAAAGAAAGACATTCCGCTTAGTTTAATTTGAAAGTGTCTTTCAGAATGAAACTTCCAAGATTCAAGATCTTGAACAAGAATTTGTGAATTCCAAGACATCAAATCATAGATCCTTAAATAAAATCAAAACAATTGTTAAAATCTGCTAAAAAGGTTTAATTTGTGGAAATCACATGGAACTGATCCTTTACAAAGTTTTTCAAATTGTTCAAATCTTGATTTCTATATGAAAAGGAAATCTGTGACATTTGATGACTTGGACAAAGGTCCCATTGCTGGTGTTTATCATCAACCTTCGGTTGCACAAGTTTTTGTTAAACCGTCACGTGAACGTGTTGACATGAGAACATGTTTTCTCTGTGGTGAACAAGGTCACGTAGTCAGAAACTGTCATCTGAAGAAATCCCAAAATCTTCATCCATTTATCAAGGAACAATCCAAACCCATTCCCGTGATTAAGGAGATTTTGAAAAGACCAATGTCTTTCGATGATGAAACCCATATCATGTCTTCTAATGTGAATCCTCGTAAGGTGGTTCATGTTAATGAAAGTGCAAGTAACTTAAAGCCAAAATTCGTTCCTATGGAACCTATTTGCAAAAATGTGAATACAAATGTAGTTCAAGCTTCATACTTGCGACGAAAGTTAAAACGCCATGTTACTTATTCACAAGAAGCTAAGCAACATTTGGATTTACTGAACGTTAAGACTTCAAGAGAAACTCAAGAGGTGCCCAAGACTGAGGCCTGGGCTGCCTTTTTGAACTGATCATTTTTCTATCATGTGCAGCGCTTATCCAAGACTGTTCCTGGTGAAAAATGGATAATGGATAGTGGTTTCTCTCGTCATATTACTAGCAATATCAACCTCTTAACAAATGTCAAAAATATACAAGGAGGGTATGTGGATAGTGGCGTTTGATTTGGGCACACTTTTTATATTAATATAATATTCCAAGTGCTCTCCTAGCATACTTGGAAGTTCAGAAAATATCTAGCAAACTTTACTCTTCGGGTACACTTTGTGTCTAGAGCACACTTGTATATCAAAGGATAACAAGTCTTCTCTAGAACACTTTGCATTCTTAAAGTTTTTCAGGCATACTTTTCTCCAAAGTATACTTAAATAAATATTTGTTAACTGTTTTAAGTATTTTCGGGTAAGGTTTGTGATGTCTAGATATTCGAGCAAGGTTGACATTTAGAAATATGTCTAAGCTATTATTTTAGGATTCTTTATTAATTCCTTGCAAGGTTGCCTATTTGATGATTTATACTTGATTATTTGTCTTTTGATTTATTTCTCGAGTAATCTTGTATTTGAAGTAAGCTTCCTTCATCTTGTTTACTTAGGCTATTTTTAATTACTTTAAAATATCTCAACAAATTCTGGAACGAGCAAGCTTTGAAATTAACTTTTACCTAGCAAGCTTTGTGAATAAACTTTTCTGAGCAAGGTTTGTAAAATATGCTTTATCGAGCAAGGTTTTAAAAAGGGAAGATATTTACTTGGATATTTTGACAACTTTTTCCCACAAAAAGGACAAAATTATTTTATAACCCATTATCAAAAGGTATAAAAGAGGGACTTAGAGAAATTTTCACATTTCACTTCTCTCTCTTCCCACTGTTGCATTATTACTGCTAATCTCGTTTCAGAATATCAAACATTCTTCTAATTCCCTACCCTAAATTTGTCAGCCCTCATATTTCGACTCGGTAAGCATCAACTGAATGTTTTCCGACACTGATTATACGGAAATGGGCTGTTAATTTTCATCTTAACTAACTTCTCTGTTTTTGTGTGTAGGTTAATTTATCGAAGAACAGGTTCTTAAAGAAATCTTTCTTTTTCTTCTTTAAATTGTTACTTATTACATGTCAAAGTTGTGAACTTTATGACTAATTTTTACTTTGAATGTGTTTTTGGTGTTTGACAGTTATGGCAGAACCGACGTATCCATTTGAGAAGAAGCACAATATGTGCGCTCTGCTCCAAATTACTCCTGATAATGAAGTGGTGGCATTGATGATACAGTGGCTTCAGCGATCTAATCTACGTTTCTCATTGACAGAGTGCCCTGTAATTTATAGAAATCATCAAGTAGATTTCTGGCGCTCTGCCCAACTCTACGATGATGCCGACGGAAGGCGGCCTAGAGGCTCCCGTTGCTCGATAGGAGATTATGATAACTGAGCAACTAATTCGGGCAAGTCTATAGTTGAATGATGCAGTTGAAGCCCCAGTCCATTTCTCTATACAAACCGTCTATTGACTATCTTTCAGGAGACAGTGGGATATCAGGGTGATGTACATGAAGGCCAGTTTAAAAAGGGCATGTTCCCTACCTTTATAGGTTCCTGATACATCACATAGTTCAGGGTTATGCACCGAGGAAGGGCTCTTGGACTTGATGAGCCATGATCTAGCAATTATCACTGTTGCTGTTGTATTTAGTAAGCCATTCAACTTTTCGAAGATGATTTTTGAAGGCTTGGTTGCTATTCTGAGGAAGCCTAACAAAAGAAAAATTCTTGGTCTACCCAAGATTCCTACATATTATATTCAATCGGGTGCTACAAGATTTCCAACCATGGGCACAACACATTTACTGCAAGATCCGAATGTGTACAAGAGAATTGGAAAGTTGGCATCCACAAGCCGCTTTAACCCTGATGTTTAGTTTGATATTTTACCATGGCTGTTGAATAATTACTTGGAGATAATGCCAGTACCAGAGTCACCTCATGTGACCTCTGAGGAGGAAGAGTAGAGTGATGAAGATGGCGATGATGATTCAGATGATGGAGGTAATGATAGTGATGATGCATGTGATGAAGGAGGAGTTAATGAAATTATTGAAGAGGTTGTTAACGTAGAGGCACAAGGGGAGATTTTGAACCAACCTTCACCTACAACTCAAACCTCACCCCAAAACCTGCCACTTAACCAACACATATCACCACCACAAACCACATCTCCACCCCAACAACAAATCCCATCCTCATCACAACACCAAACCCAAAAACCCACCCCAAACTCAAATCCTAAACCAACCTATTATCCCAATCCAAGACCTACCCTTCCATGAACCTTATATTCTAAAACATATCCCAGCCTAGCTAATTAACCAACCAAACAGACCCTACCAATCACCAAGCCAATCTCACACAACTGACCAACCTACATTTGAAATTATCCACACCTTTACACAACCTTTAGCCCAAAAAATTAACCCATTACCATCCACTAGCACAAATATATTTGAAAGCCCAACCCATGAACCCATCCAACCTCAATCCAACATTCCTGACTTGTCCTCACCTTCACCTATCCATTCCCCTTCCCCTGGTGCCTATTTATTCCAAAGACACTTAGATGCCGTGGTTGAAAATGTGGATTTGAAGAGGCAAAATGATGATTTTCAAAGGAGGAATGCTGAACTGGAATCTCTATTGGCTCAGGCACAACAAAAGACTCAAACCCTGGAAGTTGAGGTTGAGAAGACATCAGCACACCAAAACAGGGGGAGAATCTGTCTGTTGCAAATGAAGATGATATTATGGAGGAGGATGCGGATGTTGTGAGGGAGGATACACTGAAAGCACTTTGTGATCTGTATGGAGAAAGTGATGAGGAGGATGATAGTGAAGAAAGAAGGATCGATGACTGTGATTATGATGCATATCAATCAGATGGTGGAGAAAAAGATTATGATGTCAAAAACATGACTGTTGACAAGGAGGTTTTTGAGCCCTTGAATGAGGAGGGGAGAGAGGCTGCTGATGAAAATATGGATGATGTGCAAATTGATAATACTTTGACTGAAGCCAAAGCAACTGATGCTATTGGTACTGGGCCGCAAACATATGAGATTATTGATGAAGGTGGTGATATTGAAGAAATTGTGTTGACTGAATAGAATAATGAAGATGAGACTTCTAACTTGAAGAAAGTTGATGATATTGATAAAGAATTGGAGGATTTGATTGCTCAAGTTGAAAATTTTCACAGTGAACCAGAAATGGTGAGGGAAACTAATGAAGAGAAGAGGAAATCTAAAGGGAAGGCCATTGCTGAAACTGAAGAGCAATTGGAATCTTTGAATAAATCAATTGATGATATTATATGATGCAGATAAAACTGCTGAACAAGCTGCCAAAAGGCATGCTGATACATTGAATGAGATTATGGAGAGAGACAGGATTGCAAGATCCTTGACTGATAAGGAGATTGAGGAGCAAGAGATTTTATTGGAAGAGGCTGAGATTAATAAAACCTTGAATGAAGAAGGGGATCTGGAACAAGAAGTGATTGAGGGGCTAATAAAATTTAAACAAATTAAAGAGGTTGATAATACTCTGGCCCTATTCATGTATAATTTTAAACAAGCTGGAAACATAACACCAAAGCAAGCCACTGATGAGCCTATAATGGAGGATGTTGAGAAGCAGGCAGTGGTGGATAAATATTCAGTAAAAAATGTCATTGACATACTTCTTGAGAAGTGGAATGAGCAGATTGAGGATGATATGAGGGAGAACCCCTGAATATTGGGACCCTGATTCATGGGGCAAGTATGGAAAGAAATACATAAGGAAGAGGATGAGGGCAGGCAATACTGATAAAACTGAATATGTCGTGGAGAGTCCAAAAGTGATGAAATGTCCTATGAAAGTTGATACTCAAAAGGCTGAATATATTGTTGAAAGCCCCAAGGAGATGGAAAGTCCAGTTAAGGCTGTTCCTATCAAAACTATTAGGCCTGATGATGATCCTAAGGTTAATGAGCCAAGGATAGAGGCTCTTGACAAATTTTTTGATGATATAGATGACACTGTTGACTCCCCAAATGTTGAAATGACTAATGAACATAAGGAGAAAATACAGACCATGTGGATGATGCAAGGAGTAATGATTCGAAAATTCTGGGATTGATTAACCATGGGTATAAGTTTTAAACACTGGCTCAAATGCCTGATGAGGAGCTGCAGGAGTTGTTGGATGGTGAAGTGGAGGACATAAAGAAAAATATGGAAAAGAAGAATCGTGATTCCCAACAATTCAGGGCTTACTTGAGATTGCATGGACTTTCTGATAAATATCATAGTAAGATGAAATTTGATAAGTTAGAGAATGCATACATCATTACTGTGGATAGAGTGAAGAGAGATGAGTTGGAAAGGATGAAAAAGGAGACAAATCAGAAAAGAAAAGCTTGAAATATTGTTCAACAAGTATGGTGGAAAATGTAAGTATCTAATTGATCATGGCATTTCTTTTGAAGTGGTTGACAGCCTAAGCAAGGAACAAGTTGAGACACATTTTAAAAGGTTGTCAAGGAAGGATGACTTGGAAAGGGCCACCAAAAGGCCAAGAATTGTGACTCTTGCTGAAAAGGAGAAGTTGAAGAAGGAGTAGTGGTAACATTAAAAGATTAGTTTATTTGACAGGTTGATGGAGGGTAGGGTAGAAGTAATGAGACAAAAGGCCTGAGAAAAGAAGAAAAGTTGTCGATGTATGAGGTTGAGAAGAGTAAATCATCAACGGTTCCTATTCTTGTACTAGTAAAAGAGGAACCAGTGGAACACCTAGAGCCATGGAAAGACAAAAACAAGATCGAGACCCTCAAAGGCTTGATGCTTGGAAAAGGGATGGCTGAAGGTGTATTTAATAATCTTGGTAAAAGTCAACTTAATGAGTTATTTTATGAACAAAAAGTTGAATGGGAAAGACTGGAGGCTGAACAAAGGAAACTTTTACAATTCCAGTGTGGACCAAGGGATGAAAGAATTGAAGATCAAAGGTCTTCCCCTGCAGGTCCAACTGATGATGAGTTAATGGGGATGATTACCACTATGGCAAAAGAAGGTGAATACTACTCGGAATTGATTATGCTGCCAAAGGAGAAGATAGTTGAGCTGTTTGAAAAGAAATATGGGCATGTGAGGGTCCCTGTCACAAAAAAGAAACACATTTCTAGACCCTCAGCTGTAAGTGTCCCAATTCCTACCACCAGAGACAACAAAGGCCACCATCTGATGTGTACCTACCTAAAAGGCTCTTGTTTATGCTCAAATTGATTCTATAAAAGTGGTGATGAAAAGTGAAGAACTGATGGAGATTGTATTCAAATATGACTTTGCAAATTTCAAAAGAGAACAACTGGCTAAGATGGCAACTATGAATCTGTATGACTATCACAACAGACATAGGTTTGCAGGAAGACAACTGAATGAATTATCCAAGCATCTCAGGAATGAAGCCAGGAAAGGGTTCCCAATGTTGAGTAAAAAGAGGAAGTGGGAACTATCTGAGTATGAGAGGAACAGAAGGGTGAAAAGGATGAGAGAGATTAGATACATTGAAGATACTTATAAATCAAAGATGGGGGAAAGAACCCTCTTGCGAATATGATAGAATGCATTAGTATGAGGTGGCATATGTTAAGGCCAAATTGTGAAGTCCATAGAAATGGAAGGATTGCAAGCATTGACTATAAAGAACAAGATGAATCCTTCATTCTCAGAAACTCCGATGGACTAGCTTAGGCATTATCAAAGAAGATGAAGAATTGGAATTCCTACATGATGAGGACTTGGGGGATATAATCAGGTGGACCCTGCCCCTCAATCATCCTCACCAAAAGGAATTATTCTTATTTAAAGAAAGAGTCGCAAGTGTCAAGTTGGATAGAAGACAAGAAGCCTCAAGCTCAAGGATATGATTTTATTTATTAGCTTAGGCTTACTTTGCAATGTCCATGGGACAGAATTCCAACTTGTAATATTTTTCATTATGATATGTAATTTTTCATTTTGAAATTTGATGTGTATTTTGGCTAAATGTATGTAACCTTAGAGATGTTTTGGTACAACTGAGGTGTTCCAATCTCGGGGAGATTGTTGGGATGAAAAAATGACAATAAAAGATCTAAGGAAGATTGGAATCTTCTCAACCTCTCTAAAAATGGCTAAGTATGGAAACCGACCACGCTTAGGCCTCCCATCAAGCTTTTACTTATCCTAGCAAGGTATTTTTCTTTCCTAGCAAGGTTATCTTCTAGAATTCCTCTTAAATGTTAAACCAAGCAACGTTCACTTTGTCTAGCAAGGTTGTTCTTTAAGTCAAGCAAGATTTGCTTCTTAGCAAACTCTTGATTAAACCAAGCTGAAGAAACCAAGTATTTTGGAAGATCTAGCAAGGTTTGTTTAATAAACAGTGGTCCCAGCAAGCTTTAAGGAAGTTGAACAAGAATGTATCAAAGGACTTCTTACTAGCAAGGTTCAACTCAAGAGAAAGCTACAATGTTCCCAGCACACTTGGTTTGTTCAATAACTTAAGGATAACGAAGAGTTGAAGGGATTTCTGAAGAACAAGTTTCCTCGTAGAACTATATCGAGCAAAGTTTGCTATGGTCAAAAGGATTGAAGTATTCTTTGTGAATATTTTCTAAGGAAATTATTCTAAGTAAAGCTTACCCGGAGAACTGTTCCCCAGTACACTTTGGTTACCAGGTCTGCTCGATGAAGACAAAAGATGTAAAGCTTGCCCGAAGAGTTGTTTACACTTAGAATCTTATGTATTATGATTGAATATGTAATGTCTCTATCATTAGGGTTTCTAGAAGGAATGTCAGGTGTTAGGGCAGGCCTATAAATATAATAATTTAGGGCATGCCTATGACATGATACCCTACACCTGACTGTGATTTGACGGCTGACTCACTCCTGCACGAAAAGCATCAATACGGTCCAAACATTCCACTCTAATACCTTAATTGGTTTGAGTTGTATCCTTCACAATACTAACGGAAATCTATTGAGTTTATAGTGTGTTTGTTACTTTTGTGTGTGTGTCTTGCAACATTTAATGTGTTAGTGACTCCCCCATTAATACATAACTGTTCTTACCTAAAATAGTAAGTCATTAACCTTCTTGTCAACACTTTACGTGTGGGTTACGACATTGGATGAATGATCCATTGGGTGATACATCCGGGACCGACAATATTTCATCATCGCTATTTTTATTAATGAAACAGAGATATAATATTTAAACAGATACATAATTATAAAAATAAAATAATTGAAAAATATAAGGGCCAATGTTGTATAATGGGCCTGGATTATATTGAACCAATTATAATTAAAATAACATCACCAATAATATTTTCCTGAGGATGATATGAATGAATCTGAAGAGCCAGATTCTCAGGAACTTCAACATTGTATTGTAGATTAGTGATGTTTTCTTTAGCCGATTCAGCATTCAAAGATTGGGAAGATCTTAACTTATATCTTAGGAGTTTCATGAGATTAAACAAATGGTGTAGAGGAAGAATCTTCAAAGTCAGAATCATTAGATGAAACATAAACATCATCTTAAGCTTTGGGTTGATTAAGTACAACATGATCTTTATAAATAGAAGATCTTGGGACAGGAAAGATCTCATCTTCAAGATAAGCAAGAACCAAATCTTCAGTCTTTACATCAACCGAGGGAGAGAAGGAATCAAATAGACCATCATAATCAAACATCCAATCAGGTCCTTTCTCGCAGGTGGTGTGGTGTACCTTTGACAATAGACATGGTACCAGTCCTCAACACACCCATAAGTGAAATTAAATACAAGTATCTTAGGTGACACATAACCGAATGGTTCAAGAAATTGAAAATTCGGCTTACGGTTATTAAGCAACTCATTACTTTTTTTCTTTAGCTCCTTCACCATGAGAGCTCCATTTAATGTATAACAAGAAGTATTCGCAATCTCGTTACAGAATTGAACGAGAATCTTAGAATATGCTAACATAGTTCTAGGCGCCTCAATTAATGTCTGATTCTTCCTTTTAGTGACCACGTTCTATTGTGGCACATAGGGAGCACTATATTCATGATGAATACCCCTCTGAATACAGAAAAAACCCCACATGATACTTTTATACTCGGTGCTATTATCACTTCGGATACGTCTCACTTTAAACTTGTATAGTTATTCAATCTTGGTGATCAAGTTTTGCACAAGAATGGGTGTTTGATCCTTCATGCTCATAAATAACAACCATGAAAATCCAGAATAGTAATTTGTAAAGACTAAACAATAAAGATCTCCAACAATACTCTCTCTATTCACAAGACCAAACAAATCCATGTGTAGACATTCTAAAGAAAAATTGATTGAGTTGATCATCTTTAATGGATGTGACTTCTTCTTTTGTTTTCCTTTATTGCACGCAACACAATGATCGGTCATATTAAAATTTTTCAAAGAAACACCATCCAGCAAAACATTTGCCATCAAATGATTCATATTTCAAATGTGGATATGATCCATCTTTATATGCCAGAAGATCGTATATTTCCCAGTTGCCTTTGAGATAAAATATGTTTTTGTCGATGAGGAAGTAGCTGTTGAAGCCATGTCAAGTACATAAATTTCATTTGATCGAGGTGATCTGATAACAACCATGTCTTCAGGAATAACAAATGCCGGTTTTGAGAATCACACATTCTTTGTCTATGAACAAGGTGGTATACTTTTTATCACATATATATGAAATACTCAACAGATTATGATCCACATTGTCACAATAATTAACCTTCTCGAATGTAATTCTACCATTCGACACTTCACCCTCTTTAATAATTAAACCACCTTGATTGCCCGCAAATACAACATAACCCCCTTGGATATTCTTCACATTTTAAGGAGATTAATATTGCTCGTTATGTGCCGAGAACATCCACTCTCCATAATCCATTTGCATCCTGAAATATTCTTGGAAGAACTCTATTCAATTTTATCCATAAAAGCAAATGTGCCTAGCTAATTAACACTTGAGTCATCTAAATCCGTCTCTGACTCATCATTATCTTCATTTAGAGTCTCATCTTCAGCTCCACACACTCTTTACTCTTATTAATCACAGCCACATTAGCTTGCTGCACTCAGTATACACATTACCCAACAACCTTTGTGACCAACCAATGCCTTCTTGCGCTATCATTGCTTGTGATCCACCTGGCTTTACAGAATCAGCTCCCTTAGGTTTCTCCTTAGACTCGGTGTTGTTATAATTCCTGTTGTTGAAGTTTCTATATTGAGTCCATTGACCAAAGGAGTTTTTCTTTTCTAAGTTTATCACATTCTTTGTCAATGTGGCCAAACTCTTGATAAATATAACACTTAAACTTCAGCTTGTCAAAACCAATCTTTTTACTTATTCTTGGAAAGTCTTTGCCAGTTCTCAGCATAAACTTCTTTATTTTTCTGACTCTTATAGCCTTGTTCCACTTTAAATCCATTAACTCAAGATCATCAGGATGAACCTGATAATAATCCTCATCAGTTAAGTCACTTATAACAATTTTACTCGCCACCAACTGTTCATAAGAAGTCATGAACGCTCCCATGAAGGAAAAAAATATTTCCTGCTTCCTTCATGTTTAATAGGTAGTTTGACATGAGGAACTGAACCATCATCAAAACCAAAATAACTTGAGCATGCATTGGGTTCAGAAACAACTTCTTGAGGAATCTCTTGATTTTCTTAAGAGTAAGAAGCAGTAGTTGGAGAATATGCACTTTTGTTTATTGGACTTGTTCCACCATACAATGTTGGATCTTGACTACCTTAGATGAACTTCGACATTTAAACTCAAACTCCCTATCTTCCAGCTTCTGCACAAAATCCACAGCAGTAAGCCTTTCATTTCTGAAATACCCATTTTCAGTAAGAACCATTTGATAGGTAGAGTATGAAGTTGAGAGTGCATTCTTCATGGTATAAAGTTTGTCACTTTCATCTGGATTCTTATCAAATCTAGTAAGCTCAGCAGTCAAATGACAAAACCTTATCAACAATTACCCAATTGTGTCCCAGGCATGAGATTGACGTTTCTGAATTGAAACTTAAACATTGACTTCTTACTTTCTTTTGTATTACCCATGCTTCTTGATTTTAAATGTTGATACAATGGAGCACATTGTTTAATATGACCGAATCGATGAAAGATGTGCTCATGTAAAGCCATTGCTAGGACAAAATAAGCCTTTGTCTCAACTTCATGTGCCATCTTTTCCTCAGCTGTCATTTGGCTAAATAATTTGTCTACCCAATCATTAGGAGGAGTATTAACGTACAATGGTTCATATGAATTCTTCAAACTTTGCATACAATTAGGAAGAACTGCTACCAGATGACTTCTAAACCTTTAATCCCATTTTGGAACATCACTGAGATTATTGAGCCTCGGGTATTTTGTATGAGACCAGATCTCAGAATCATTGTTTAACATCTGCTACATAAGAGCATTTTGAGAAGCCAATGCATAATAGTTTGTCATTTTTGAACAAATTAAAAGTTAAACTGGTAGGGTGAAGAAGGCGATCTCGATAAAATGGTTATTTACTTATTTATGTGTAAGAAGGACGATCTTGAGGTTATTGATGGAAATAAGGCAAAAATGGTAGTCCATGGATTCAATCAACAAGAAGGCATAGATTACATTGAAGTGTATGCTCCGGTTGCTCAACTGGAGGCTATACAAATCTTTTTAGACTATGCAAGTTTCAAGAATTTAAAGTTCTATCAAATGGACATTAAGAGTGTGTTCTTGAACGGGGAACTTCACGAAGAGGCGTATGTGAAGCAGCCTCCTGGTTTTGAAGATCCTGACTATCCCAAGCATGTTTATCATTTGAACAAGGATCTTTATGGTCTTCACCAAGCCCCGAGAGCTTGGTATAGCACGTTGGCTAACCATATGATTGATTGTGACTTCAAGCGAGGGACTGTGGTTTGTACTCTCTTTTACAAGACTATGGAAGATGATCTCCTCCTTGTCTAGATTTATGTTCATAATATCATCTTTGGCTTCACAAACGATAACTTATGTAGTGAATTTGAGAAGACTATGCACACTAAATTTTGAGATGAGCTCGATGGGATAGATGGATTTTTTTCTTGGGGTTGCAGGTTCACTAGTCTGATTCTAGAATTTTCATTCATTATACCAAGTATGTGAATGACGTCTTGAGCTTATTCAAGACAACTATACCAAGTATGTGAATGACGTCTTGAGCTTATTCAAGACAACTGTCGGAAAAATCTCCTAAACTCCTTTTCTCATGGTCACAAATTGTCACCGGATGAATTACAGGATACCGTTGATCCGACCCTATATCGAGCGATTATTGGTTCCTTAATGTACTTAACTGCATCTCGCCCTGATATAATGCTTGTTGTTTACTTGTGTGCTAGGTATTAATCGAGTCATCGAGAGACTCATCTGGCGGTTGTTAAGCGTATTTTACACTATTTAAGGGGTAGTCCTGACATTGTGTTATGGTATCCCAAGGATAATAGTTTTGAACTTATGGCTTACACATATTCGGACTATGGAGGGTGCAAGATCAGCTTCAATTCCATGACAACACAATGTTAATTCTTAGGAAACTAGCTTGTTTCCTTGTTGTGTAAGAAGTAGACAATGGTCTCAAATTCAACCGCTGAAGCCAAGTATGTGGCAGCCTCGAGTTGTTATTTCATAGGTATTGTGGATCCAACAATATATGTGGGATTATGGTTTGAAATTTCTTACTACTCCCATATTTATTGATATTTCTACTGCGATATGTATCACTAAGAACCCCGTCCACCACTCGAAAACAAAACATATTGAAATTCGTTATCATTTTATCCATGATTTCTATGAAATGAAATTATTTAATCTTGTAAAGATTCACACAGATTCAGAAAGCTAACCTTTTTTCCAAAGCATTTGACAATACGAGGTATACCTATTTGCTTGGTTTAAATGTTTTAAAAACTTTGAATGAAATTTAAAGCTCGGTTAATCACTTTTGTTTTTGTGTGCAGTTTTTTTTTATTTTCTTTATTTTTTTTAATTTTTGGGGGAGATTTAGATACAAAATTTAAAAACATTGTGATTTCCATTTGATATATAAAAGTTCAAAAACATTAGAAAATATAAAGAATTTTGAGAAATGTGATTCGACACAAAATGGTCACTATTTGAAAAATAATGGATGAAACTTGAAAAGTTTGAAACTTAGGTAACGAATGAGAAATTTCTGGTTTAACGAATGAACCAAAATGGACAATGAGTAACGAATGTCATTGTTCAAACATGAATGAGCAGTGACGAATGAAACAACGAATAAGCTAAAACAGTGTAACGAATGGACTAGTACGAATGAGGAGTGACGAATGTAAGCGTAACGAACGTATGTAACTTATAACAGATGGGTTGTTAAAACGGTTATAACAACTTGATAACCGCTTAACAAATGAGTGTATCAACAATAACGAATGAACTCATAATTTCCCAAGAAATTAACGAATGAGTTCATCATTATAACCAATTTTCCAGTACTAAACTCAATCCAAACTACACCAAACCAATACAAATCACACTATTCAACTCACAAATTACTCGCAAACCAATTGCGAACACAAACCCTCACACTTAATACCACAAATCAGTCCAATTTTGACTTAGAGAGTCAAAATTCAGCGTTTAAACACCAAATGTTCCCACTTAGTTGATGTAACATATCGGATTTTCGATAATAAACAAATACCATATTACCCTATCCGTTTTCGTTTTCAGGAAATTTAAATCTATAAAAGATTATCTATCTTTCTCTTTATTATTATATTGTTTATTATAATTATTATTACATTATATTATAATCCAAAGCCCAAACTCTTAACCAAACCCGTATTTGACCCGTAACCGCAACCCGTTTATATCTTGAGCCTAAATCTTCCTTATTAAGATGGAATGGATCACTAAGAATCGTTTGTAAATCAATATTAAGCTACACCGACACCTCAATTTTGGAAACTCGATCAATAGAACGTGTATTGTTATTAATAAACAAACTCGTCTCGTATCGTGTAATTACACGGATATACCTTATAATGATCATAGTAATACAATTAAAGTTGCAGAAACCACACTTAACCAGTCGCGATCGAAACCCCTATATCTAATTTGGTTATATCAAACTTCTTTACATGTTCGTGATTTTCTGTTGGCGGGCTTCTGTCTACACTAATTAAATCATGAGAGATCTTCGTAATTGAGGTAACTAATACATGTTTTGAATTCGTTATTGACCACTAATCAAAAACTATAACACTGATTAAACAGATTTATAGCGGATTAAGCAATTGCATTTTTAGGGTTTATAATCAATTGGGTATTATCAGCTATTGTATATAAACTTTGATTCCTAATCCTTAACCAAGTTAGACACCTGCCTCAGTGGCAGGTGCATGTTTGATTAAAACGTTATACCGGTGACGACACAGGTTCGAGCCTCTTTGAGGCTGTTTTTGGACCTTATTTTTGTAAATTTTGTTTTTGAGTTATATAATTAACTATAACTAATTATAATAACAAATAAATATTATCTTTTTAACCCGACATCATAAAGTTAACGTTTCGAGTCAACTAATCTCGTTACAAGGTTTTTGCATTTATATGTACGCGAATATATATATATATATATATATATATATATATATATATATATTTATTGTAAATATCTTTAATAATAAACCATCTTTACTTTGTTAAAACCTGAACATCAGTATTGACTTTTCTCGTCGTTTATCATTTTTACAAATTTCTTATATATATATATACACACATATATATATTATGTATTATTCTTTTAAACGAAAATATAATAAAACGTATTAAACGTGTTAGACGAATTAACTATATTTTTACAATAGGGTTCCGTTAAAGATTTTAAAATATAGATTTTATTATAATTAACTATTTAAATGCTTTTTATTATAGTATATATCGCAACTCATTTTTAATTTCCTAAGTTAATAATAATGTTTCCGCAATAGCAATCATAATAGAAATCCATCGATCAATTAATAAACATCCTAAACCCAAACATAGCTCAAATCCCATCGAAACTTTAAGTCATTATACATGTCGTCTCATTATTAATTAATTGATATTAATATTATTTAATTAGGAATCCTTGACGGTATATCCCGAAGGGTTCATCTCTCTCACGTTATCACTTATATTTCGTTCATCCGATCAGGTGAGTATCTCACTCCCCCTTCTTTTTTACTTATTTTTAACCATTTTGGGGACATATGCGTTCGTAGATATTTTACTATTATTTAATACTCAAACTTGTAACTGTTGGTCTTGTGTGTTTAACCGTTAGTACCTAACATGTTATATGCTTATATGTTTTACTTGAATACATGTTGGGGAGGTCCAACATATTCTCAGTCTAGTATGATCATATGCCGGTCGTGTTAGCCATCATTCAGTTCTTCTAACATCGAGCTACCGACAACGTACTTACTTGCTTATTGGTTAAATTGCTTATCTCATTTGACACAATTTGCTATTTTATTTATTATTATTTAATCATGAAAATCTGATGTTTTACTCGCTCAACTTTGTGTTGACAAAAACTATTGTACTTTTGACGCATATACAGGTTACCGCAAGTTGTGATTATCAAGATTTTTTAAAGCAACTTAGGATGCATGTTAGAGAAGAAGATACAAGAATTTAATTTTGGATGTTTGTCTTACTTGTTTATTTATGAATTTTATGTACTATGATTATTTGAATTTGTTGTACTATTTAAAATGGAATAATAGATATTATAACTTTAATTATTGCATGATAGTACCTTGAAAGCTGTGAGCAATCAGCTCACACCCCGTCATTTCCGCCATAGGTTGGGGATTGACAGATTGGTATCAGAGCCGATGTTTAAAGATAGGTCGTTAGTGGGCCTTAGTAACATGCATAGGAGCCCCATACGTGCTTATTTGTTTACCGGATATGTTATATTTGATTTTTTGCAGCTTACGTAATTACGTGCTAGATTAGGTACTTATTTAGCTGCTTAGTTAATTGTTTATTTTATTGTCATGCACACACAACTCCGAGGCTATGCTTCACTTTCAAAATATTTTTATAACTCCGAGACTATGTCTAACTCTCAAAATATTTTTACGACTCCTCTCAAAATATTTTTGTAATGTTAGTTAATTGTTATTCATTATTGGAAAATTCCTTGAGAGTTTCCTAGCTTTGTTTTTTTCTTTTTTTTCACTTAAAACTAGGGAGTGTGACAAGATTTCCTGCCATAGTTAAAATTGTCATGCGACCGACACTTTAATCGTTTAACGTAATCAGCTAAACGGTCACACCCTTTATTGTGTTTTATTATTTTTGAAACGTTTAGTCGGCTTTAAAACCCATGGGACGCCATGGACACGCCAACTATACATTTGCACAATTTGTTATATTTGCGATATTTTGTTGGAACATTTTCATTCGTGGTGATACACGAGATGTTTCAACTACTTATGATTGAGTTCGTTTATTCGTTACTTTGTTTGGTCGGTTAAATCCTCATGTAACGCTCATGGGCCGACAAACTCAGTTGATTCATTAATTCGTTAATTAAGTTGAGCTATTCAATTGCCATGTAATGCTCATGGATGGCCAACTTATACATCTGTTTTGGTTTTGGTATGCTAATAAGTTGGGGAAACAAAATGCCATGGAAATCTCACGGAAAACCCAACATATTTGTTTATTTGTTTGTTTATTTGATTTTATCCGAAACAATTTGGGACTTGATTTAATTATTCAATTATTTAATTACTTACCAAATCACTTTGAATCAAGATCTATTGATTCGATCCATTTGTACACTCAAAACATTTCTGTTCTCTTGATCGGATACAAATCCTTCATTTATCAAGACTCGGTATTCACGAGCCAATCAAAATAATTTACACTTTATTATTAATTCGGTTTTCACCTATTCATCTTATCACGTTAGTATATTATCAAAATATCAAGTAAGTTAAATAATATTATTACACAATGTAATAATCGAATGGCTTTATTATACTCAAGGTATCACATGCATCAACTATTAAATATATTCCAAGTATTCACCCTCAAATTTTAATTTGTTAACACATGTCAAACTTTGATAAAACTCATTCACTCATCAAATTAACTCACTGACTTTCATTTTAGATTCTAACTTATCCTTAAGTTATGAATAAACATCAACATAACATATTTAAGTTTCGTTTTACACAAATAACTCATATGCAATCTACATAACTATCCAATCTTCTCATTAAATCACATCTATACTAATCATAGAATGTTTTCTCAACATCAAACAACATCAATCATTTATTTTCTATAACTGCCTCATGCCCACATGTTTAATCAAAGAGATAGTTCATACGATCTCTAAAAATGTAAACTCAATTTCCAAAAAATAAATTCAATCTTATTCATTAACTTCTTCGCTAATAAATTCAATTCTTTTACCCATACAAATGCATCTAAACATTGACTATATGCCATTAATCAAATTAATAATCAATCTCAGCAAAATCATAGCGTCTCAAACAAGAAATTTACGTCAAAATTCACTCGTTATGCTTCTCTTGCCACTACCACTATCCAATCCAATCCTCTTATCATTTTTTACCCAATGTAATCGTTTGGTTATCTTGTTAATACATGCCATGTACCCAAGACGTTCCACTACTGTCTATGCTGTCAAATTTTAAAACCTATGCTACGACGTTTTCTCAAATTTTATACACTGCTACCTGTAATTGCTACAACTATGGAAATCCTAATCACCTACGCCACGTGTGTTCTCGATTCAATCATGTTCATCAAGCCCAAAATTTCCAAACTTATTCTATTAAACCCTACTTTGCTATCTAAACAAAATATTTCAATTCAATCAACTTCAATTATTCAAATTTTTATAGATCTAATTAATCAAGTTATTTCAAATCAGGTAAATCAAATCAATCATAACTAAGTTTATCAATGATAATGTTTTTGTCGTTTTTATCCAAACATAATTTATCTTTCTCAAACTTACATTATAAAAAATCCTTACTCGATTTTTGAATTTAAGCAATATCAATTCTCATAAATTATTTTTAAGGGAATATGCTCAATCAATAGAATCTATCTTTTCATAGACAACTGTTTGCAATACTATACTTTCAAAAGATTTTTTGAAATTTTAATATTTTATTAAAAAAACTCAAAAATTCAATTCATGCTTAGCAATAAGTTACACAATGATTATCTTCTATTTATAACCAAAACGTGTTAAAACTCTTGTTCTCTCAAAATCATGTTTTCAAATGTTTTGTAACCCACGCGATGGGACGAGTTATGTGGACCATACGACGATCTAAGTAATTATGGAGGCCTACATAATTATCGAAGTCCTCGCATAGAAATCATAATGCGTGTAATTGTGTGTCATAATATAGAATCAAAAGTAGTTGGGATAACGGTACAAATGTGGAGATGATAAGGACATGGTGGATACGCCGATGGTATATCCTATATATAAGTGTCCTTATCGGATTTTAATTTGGGGCGTTGTTTTGACTATTCAAAGTTCTTTGTTATGATAAATTTTAAAATTTATATTTAAAACTTTCCTAAAAATGAAATAGTGTTGTTATAATATTCTTTAATTTCGGGACGAAATTCCCTAAAGTAAGGGAGACTGTCACAACTCGGATTTTCGATAATAAACAAATACCATACTACCCGACCCGTTTTCGTTTTTGAGAAATTTAAATCAATATAAAAGATTATTTATCTTTCTTTCTATTATTATATTCACTACGTGAATATCGACTTTTAGCCACACATGTGGTCCGGGCGATTTGCCACACTTCGGCTTAAATGTGTGGCTAAAAGGTCTTTGATCATTTTTGAAAACCTTCCAGAATGTTTTGGCCACACATGTTATTCTTCATGTGACCATTCTATACATACTCAGGTACTTTTCGCCACACTTTGAAAAAAACTGTGACAAAATCTAGCCACCTTATAAAAACGTGTGGCGAAATGTGACCTACAGTCATAGTTTGTTTGATCTTTGATACATGTGACCAAAAACACATGCATTAGCCACAAACTGTGACATTTAACTAGCCACATGTTTTAATAGTGTTGCCAAATGTGACAAACGGCTACTGTATTGATAAGAGATGTGTCTAAAAGGTAAAAGATATAGCCACTTATATTACGTTGTGTGGCCTAATGTCACATTTGTTAGCCACATTTTTAATAATGTGGCGAAATATGACGAACAACCATTGTATTTATTAGTAATGTGGCTAAAACGCTTAAAATATATGGCCACTTATACGAGGTTGTGTGACCAAAGAGTAGTTTAGTTTTATATGGCTAAAACACTTTATTTTTCCTAAGTACCATCACCTTCACCTCCTTCCAATTACAAACCTAATCTATAAACATCGGTTGAAGCTCATTACTCTTCTTCATCACTTTGATTCTTGCTCCAAACTTCATCAAACATCCTGCAATCAAATCTAACGGGGGTTTTCAACATGATTAATTAGAACCGTGGAGATGTCAAAAAATGTTAGGGCTTGAGTTTTATTGAGATCAGTTGGTTGACAGATTCGTTCTCGTTTATTGATTGGTCTGTAAATTGATGTTAAACAACGATTATGTAACATCCCAAATTTCAAGATTTTTATAAATATGGATTATAAAACAAAGAGGGGTCAAAGAGGAAATAAAACAAAAGGGTGGGTGATGTATATTTTTGGATGTTCTGGATGTGTGTGTGGACAGAAAAAGAAAACAAGCAAGAAGAAGAGAACGAGCAAGAAGGAGAACAGATGATTTCACTTCTCAAATCAATTATCAAATCGAGCATTAAAAATACATAATCATCGTCTAGTAGATCGATTATTGGGTAAGTGTTTCTAACCCTAAAGTTGGGGCTTTGTAATCTACACTTCATGCATGATGATCTAGTATGTGTTTTATGTGATTATTGATGAACTGATAGTGATAATATTGATTATGTGATCTATTACTAGTTATAATTGTTGATTCTATCATAGTAGTGTCAAACTGTGTTCAAGAGTATACCATATTTGATGAACAAAGTTGATAAATTAGAGATCTTTTATGGATGTGGTTATATGATTATAATCTGTACACATAAGTTGATTGTTGTAATGCATCAAACATAAGAGGTCATTGTTAAAATGTGTGAGAAAATAGGCATTTCATATCGTGCATAGAGATTTAAAATAATGATTTCAATTGAATGCACACAAGGTGTTTGTGAAAATGTCTCAACCAACAAGGAATTAAAAGAGTTGTTAAGATGTGAAATTCATATTACTGCTGTCAATAAAGTTCGTATAAAATCATAGAAAAATCGGGTGAATGTGTATTATACATGCTTGAAAACCTCTATTGATGTACTAGGTTTCATCTTTGAACACGATAAGCTAATTCAGACTTAAAGCAGATCAAAACTGTAGATTAAAATGATGACAGCATGCTGTTTGAAGTTAAATTATGTTGCTGTCCTGTTCTTTGAATAATCATATAAAATAGAATAAAAATCCGAAAAAGATGTATTTTATATTCTTGAAAATCTCCTTAAGTCTACTCCGTTTTATATTTGAACATGAAAAGCTGTTTCGGATGAAATATTGTTCAAAACAGTTAGTTTCTAGAGCAATACAGCAGATTCAGCATACTGTTTTGACAGAAAATAGGTTGTTGACCTGTTTTGCTAAAAATCACATAAAATAAACCGTAGCTCCGATAAAGGTGAACTTTATATTCTTGGAAACCTCTATGAGTTTACTACATTTTACTTTTGAGCATATTAAGTTAGTTCTGACTTTTAATTGGTCAAAAGTTGAGGTGAATAGGTGTTGCACAAAAGGTGCAGTACTGAAAATAGTTTTTTTTTCATAATAATAAATGGTGTGCGCACTTGTTTAGAAGAGATTATGACATAACTGCTTTAATGTAAATTAACGCCATAATGTATGAAGTTGCTAAGTAGAGCCTAGTCGTATATGTACTGAGTTAACCGTTAAAACAGGGGAAGTGGATAAATGACTTGAAAATGTTTAACTGATAACTTGATGAACACATTGATGATTCTTGGCTTGTTAATTATTTGGTATGAATGAGAGTGGTATGAAAATATAAATAATACTAATTCCGAGTGTCCACATTATGTATTCTAACTTGTTGAAAGTTGACTTTAACAAGCTAGGTATGTTGAAGCTTGGAAGCCAACGAGTCAAATGGACGAAGTGTAATCAAGCTCCTACGAACAAAGGTAAGTTTATCTTACATCTATTTTAAGAAGTTACAAGTCTTATTAGTATGTTTTGATTTATTATGAATATCAAATGGATACGGGCTACCTTGGCCGCATGATTTAATTAGAGAAATGATTCGTTAAGTTGTTTAGACGGGTTGTAAATAATATGTTGAAAAGTTGTAACCGTTTCTAAAGTTGAATTATAGTTGAGACGTGAAATAGCATTAAGATTAATTTAAATGGGTTGTAATTATGTTGATGGGTTATAATCATGCTGATTAGAAACAGGTACGTGAAGCTTATGATCAATCGGGCGAGTTAAGATACATAATAAATTGAATCTTTGGAGTTGCATAACGGTATCCGGCATAGACTACGTTGGACCTGGTTTGGCTTAATATTTTGACTAATGTTACTCTGGGTTTAACATCGTATTTATATATAATATTTAAATATTGGCAATAACTAATATTTGGTATTGGATTGCTTTAGGCGAAGCCCACAAATGGAAGCGAAAAGCCGAAGATCAAGTGCTCGGATTTGGAAACCAATACACATCAATGTGCAAGTTTCTAATATTGATAAGGAATTATGAATAAGTTTTAAAATATGTAGTATCTTTGATTAAAAGACTAGTTCCTACGGATATTATACGTGATTTTCGGATATTATACGTGATGTGTGGATAAATGTTAGGACATTTGGTACTGTTGACATTACTTATTATCACCAACGATTTTTTTTAATTGAGTCGTTCCGACCCTGACCTGTTTTGACCCTGACCCGTTCTAACCCATAACCCATTTCGACCCAACCCAAACCATTTGCCACCCCTATGTTTAATGTATATTGACGGGTTAGGCGAGTTGTACCTCTTGAGACACAATTTAAAAAAAATATTCAAAAATAATAATATAAAAATCATAAGTCAAATTATAAATAAAAAACAGAAAAAGTAAAAAAAACAAAAACATTTCCTCCGTTGTCCTTTTTCAAAAAAAAAAAATCGACCCAAAACCCGTTTTGACCCGTTCCGACCTTGACCCGTTTTGACCCGGACCCGTTATGACCCAAACCTTTTGACCCTAATCCATTCCGACCCGAACCATAACAACCCCGTTTTTTATTGACCCGTTTCGACCCATAACCTGTTCCGACCCATACCCCGTTTCGACCCAACCCAACCCATTTTCCACCCCTATGTTTAATGTATATTGACGGGTTATGAGAGTTATACCTCTTAAGACACAATTTAAAATTATATGCACAATGGGCCATTAGAGATTTCAAGGCCCAATATGATCCATTAGGACATGTATGAGTTGTTTTTGTATATTATGGTCTAATATGACTCCCTATAACACGATATAACCCTTAAATATCTAATGTTACATATCACATGCCATAATAGACCACTAAGAGATTTCAAGCCCTAATATGACCCATTAGAACGACTATGACATGAAAAAGGCTATAATGGGCCACTAACACCAACAAGGCCCAATAAGACCTATAATGAAAGTATCACATGTTATCGGCCATTAACATCTTACTATGACTAATGGCATTCCTATACAACATTCTTAGAGCAGCCATGATGTGATAAAGGCTATAATGGGCCACAAACATCAGTTAAGGTCCAATAAGGACCATTGATGAAAGTAAGACATTTTGTTGGCCGTTAACCAAACTATGACTCACTAAACTCATATTCAACCCTTTTAGAGCAACTATGATATGATAGAGACTAGAATGGGTCACTAACAACAATCAAGGCCCAAGAAGGCCCATTAATGCAAAGTATGACGACTAACTATGCATATGGCTCACTACACTCATATAAAACCCTCTTGTAGAAACGTGGACATGATAGATGCTATAATGGCCACTAGTACCATTCAAGGCCCATTGATGAATGTATGACATGTTTTGGGCGTTAGCATCTAAGTATGACTAATGATAGTCATATACAAACTTCTTAAAGCAACTATGACGTAACCAAGGAACACTAATATCTAACTATGAGTCTATGACTAATGATAGCCGAATAAGGCCTATTGACGAAAGTATGGTGTGTTTCGGGAGTTAACACCTAACCATGACTAATGACACTCCAATACAACTCTTTTAGAGCAACTGTGACATGATAGATGCTATAATGAGACACTAACACCGATCAAGAACTAGTATGACCCACTAATAAGCGTATGGTTTATTATTTGGCGTTAACACCGATTACTACACTCTTATAAAACTCTTTTATAGCAACTATAAATATCACTTTTATTTATTTTATATGTTTTTATATTTAAAATACAATTTGTTATATTATTTAAGGTTTAATTAGTTGTTACACACACACACACATACACACTAACAACTCTTTATTTTAATTAAAAATAAAAATATTTAATTCTATTTATTTTCTATTAATTTTACTTCTCTCAAAATTTCAAATTAATTCACCCCCTCTTTTCTTTAAAAAATTTTGAATTACCCTCTCATTCTTAAATCTAATTTCAAATTAACCTACTTTTTTTTCAATCTCTTCATAACTTCTTATTCTTCTTCTTCTTCATCTCTCTATACCCACCATCTTTCATCTTTAATTCTCTAACTCACTCAATTTTTAACCAAATCCATTGATTCTGGGCTCTAATCTTATTATTTTTGCGAGTGGAATTCACGTATGTTGTCGGTTTCCATCAATTCTATCTCGATTTTTGCCGGATTCGTGTTGAGTGTGAAGAACCCTAAGAACCAAGTTTGGGGATTTTCAATTTTAAGTGTTATTTCTTGTAATTGAAGCTTAGTACATCTTCTTTCATCGCTAAAAAGGTATGTATATCACTTGTAATTGAAGCTTAGTACATTTTCTTTCATTGCTGACATATTCGTTTTTGTTTATTTATTGGTATGTAAGTTGATGTTAAACAATGATTGTTGAACGATTGTTAATTCTAGGATATAGTACTATGAGTCTAGTTTCCAGAAAGGTAAAGTTTGTAATTTTTGGACGACTTTTGAATAGTTTTTATAATTTTACAAAATCACTGGTCAAAGCTGATTTGGGGAGTTATATTCTAGTCTGTCTTTCCGACACCATAACTCCCTAATGACAAAACCAAACGAGTTGGTTCCAGTTCTGAAAATTAGTATTATGAGCTTTGAAGATAACCCAATTGGTCTTGCACAATTTGGATTAATGAGTTGATAGAAACATTAAAAAAGTGTTTGTTGTGCAATCTGCTGAATTGTTGGTACATATATTTAATTCTTGAATTATTGTGAGTTTTGTATGCATGAGAAAAATATAATAAAAATTGTTTGAGAAACCTAATTCAAATATCCTACTGTGGTAAATTTTATAGAATTTATACTTCATCTTTTCATAGTGAATAAAATCAGTTTGTATATGTTATAATCTGTCTCATGAACTAAGTGATCATAAGTTAAGTTGTATGATAAATGTTTGGTTGATTTGCCATGATACGATGTGTGAATACATGTTAGGACTTTTTAGTACAGTTGAAAAATGTGATTGTGTGTGAAGGTCGTTGTGCTATGCGTCGATTCAAGTTTTTATTTTTATATTTTTCTCTATATATGTATCATATATTTTTCTCTCTTTATAGGGTTGGAACACAGAAAAATGGCTAAAGAAGTCCGCGAGCGAGAGAGACAACCGCACGAAAGAGGGTAATGATGGCAGTATATCTCAGCATGCGGGCGGTTCAATAGGGTTTGATGAGCATCGTATCCGCTTGGTAAGCTAGTTTTATTTGTAAATTCAATCTTAAAAAATTAGGTCAAAAATTATAATTGTTTGTGCTTTAACGTTTATTACATTACCTCTCATTAGGAAATAGAACATGGTCAAAAGTTAAGTGGATTGAAGTATTCTTAGATACCCACCTCAGCAAAGAAAGCAAGAAAAAGTATTGGGTGGGTGAGCTCAACATTAATAGCCTTGTTGGATTTGATTTTTGTACGGAAATGTCAGAACACGCATTTTTAAGTTATCTTTATCATTTTTCGTTTTGTTATATAATTAGGTATAACATATCAACCAGGGGCGAGAAAATGAAATAGACCGTTTCATATTTCATATACATGTGGTAACATAAAAACTGCTAACACTATAATTTAATATACATGTGGTATACTCATAAACGGGTTGGTTCGGTTTATAACTAAAAATTTAACTGAAAATTACATACCGATTTTGTGGGTGTAATATATAAATGGGTTGGTTCGGGTTCAGGTCCATGAAACCAAACCGGAACCAAACCGTTAGTAACGGTTTGGTTTGGTTCGGTTTATAAGTTATACGGTTTGGTTTTGGTTTACATGAATTAAAACCGTTACCAACGGTTTGGTTTATAGTTTGACGAAAAACCGCGAAAACCAGACCGTGAACACCCCTACTTGGCTTTGAGGTTTCGCCTTACATTAACCCTTTGTTTGTTATGATGCTAATATTTTTAACAATTTTAGGTTCAAAAAGTTAGAGTCGAAATGGAAAAAAAACTAGAAAATGAAAGGAAGTCAAGAAACGAGTTGGAAGAACGAGCAACGAATGGAACAAATGGAAAAAGAACGTAAGGAAAATGAAGAAAGGGGGAAAAACAATCTGATGAGCTTATGAGAAAGTTTGTGGTCGGTAGTAATTAGTGGTAGTTTCAAATATTTTGAATTTATAACTTATTAGTGAATGTTTGGTAATGTAAACCTGTTTTGAATTTATATTGTTGGGTTTGTTAAACTTATGAAAAAACATGTTTTAAATTTATGCTAATGTGTTTAGTTACATTTTTAGCCACATTGACAATAACCTCCAGTGTCTATATGATATGATTGTCCACACAATACATCACTATGTGTGACAAAAAGTTTGACATTAGCCACACTTTAAATTAGGAAAAGCATTATGTGTGACAAACGGTAAGACAATAGCCACACCACAAACTACAAAAGAGTGTTTGACTGGAAAATTCACATTTTTAGCCACATTGACAATAAACTCCAGTGTCTATAAGATATGATTAGCCACACAGTACCTCACTATGTGTGACGAAAAGTTTGACAATAACCACACTTTAAATTACGAATAGCATTATGTGTGACAAACGGTAAGACAATTGCCACACCACAAACTACAAAAGAGTTTTTGACTAGCAAATTCACATTTTTAGCCATATTGACAATAACCTCCGGTGTCTATATGATATGATTAGCCACACAGTACCTCACTATGTGTGATGAAAAGTTTGACAATAGCCACACTTTAAATTACGAAAAGCATATGTATGACAAACGGTAAGACAATAGCCACCCTATAATCTTCAAAGGAGTGTTTGAGTGGCAAGTAAACATATTTAGCCACTTTTAATGTAATATCCAGTGTCTATATCATATAATTAGCCACTCTATTATTATATTTAAGTGGCCATTTCTTTGCTATATCCACACGGTATAGGTCACAATGCAAGCTTAACACAACCCTATTGGCCACATTATTATAAAATTTAGGTGGCTAAAACATTAATTCATGTGGCTCTATACGTGCAATGCTTACTCATAGTAAATAGTCATGTGGCCATTTTCTGCTGTTTAGCCACACTTATTAGAGATGCTTCTTGATGGCCAGCAACTAATTCCTGTACCCTTTAGCCACACTTATTACCACATAAGGCCACTAAAAACTGTGTGTGGCCATATCGTACCCACGGTGTCGCGACCTTTGGCCACATATGACCTGAACCAAATGTGTGTGGCTAAAGGCTTACGACCACACTTTTTTCGTGTGGCCGAAGGTCAATTTTCACGTAGTGATTGTTTATTATAATTATTTTTACATTATATTATAATCCATAGCACAAACTCTTAACCAAACCCGTATTTGACCCGTAACGCAACCCGATTGTATCTTGAACCTAAATCTCCGTTATTAAGATGGAATGGATCACTAAGAGTCAATTGTAAATCAATATTAAGCTACACCGACACCTCAATTTTGGAAACTCAATCAATTGAACGCGTATTGTTATTAATAAACGAACCCGTATCGTATAATAACATGGATATACCCTACAATGATCATAGTAATACAATTAAAGCTGCAGAAACCACCCTTAACAAGTCGCGATCGAAACCCCTATATCTAATTTGGTTATATCAACCTTCTTTACCTGTTCGTGATTACTTTTGGACTGCTTCTGTCTACACTAATTAAACCATGAATGATAATCGTTTGAGGTAATTAATATATGTTTTGAATTCATTGTTGACTGCTAATAAAAAACCCTAACACTGATTAAACAGATTTATAGCGGATTAAGCAATTGTATTTTTAGGGTTTATAATCAACTGGGTATTATCAGTTATTGTATATAAACTTTTATTCCTGTTCCTTAACCAAGTTAGACACATGCCCCAGTGGCAGGTGTATGTTTGATTAAAACGTTATAATGGTGACAGCGCAGGTTCGAGCCTCTTTGAGGTTGTTTTTGGACCTTATTTTTGTAAATTTTGTTTTTGAGTAATATAATTAACTATAACTAATTATAATAACAAATAAATATTATCTTTTTAACCCGACATCATAAAGTTAACGTATTGTGTCAACTAATCTCGTTATAAGGTTTTTCGCATATATATGTATGCATATATATATATATATATATATATATATATATATATATATATATATATATATATATATGTATGTGTGTGTGTATTATAAATATATAATAATAATAATAATAATAATAATAATAATAATAATAATAATAATAATAATAATAATAATAATAATAATAAACCATCTTTAGTTTGTTAAAACCCGAACATCAGTATTGACTTTTCTCGTCACTTATCGTTTTTTACAAATTTTGTATATATATATATATATATATATATGTTATATATGTATTATTCTTTTAAACAAAAATATAATAAAACGTATTAAACGTGTTAGACGAATTAACTATATTTTTACAATTGGGTTTCGTTAATGATTTTAAAATATAGATGTTATTATAATTAACTAATTAAATGTTTATTATTATAGTATATATCACAACTCATATTTATTTACTTAAGTTAATAATAATGTTTCCGCAATAGCAATCATAATAGAAATCCATCGAACAATTAATAATCATCCTAAACCCAAACATAGCTCAAATCTCATCGAAACTTTAATTCATTATACACGCCGTCTCATTATTAATTAATTCATACTAATATTATTTAATTAGGAATCCTTGAAGGTATATCCCGAAGGGTTCATCTCTCTTATGTTATCACTTATATTTCGTTTATCCGATTAGGTGAGTATCTCACTCCCCTTCTTTTTTACTTATATTTAACCGTTTTGGGGACATATGCCTTCGTATTTATTTTACTAATATTTAATACTCAAACTTGTAACTGTTAGTCTTGTGTGTTTAACTGTTAGTACCTAACGTGTTATATACTTATATGTTTTACTTGAATAGATGTCCGAGTGGTCCAAAATATTCTCTGTCTAGTATGATCATACGCCCGTCGTGTTAGCCATCGTTCAGTTCATCTGACATCGAGTTAACGACAACATACTTACTTGCTTATTGGTTAATTGCTTATCTCACTTGACACAGTTTTCTCTTTTATTTATTATTATATAATCATGAAAATCTGGTGATTTATTCACTCAACTTTGTGTTGAAAAAATCTATTGTATTTTTGACGCATATACAGGTTACCGCATGTTATGATTATCAAGATTGTTTGAAACAACTTAGGATGCATGTTAGAGAAGAAGATTCAAGAATTTAATTTTCGATGTTTATCTTACTTGTTTAATTATGAATTTTATGTACTATGATTATTTGAATTTGTTTTACTATTTAAATTGGAATAATAGATATTATAACTTTAAGTATTGCATGATAGTACCTTGAGAGCAGTGAGCAATCAGCTCACGCCCTAGCAATTCCGCCTTAGGTTGGGGTGTGACAATTGAAATCACGTCTAAACACAAAACCAATACAATTAATTCAGTCCGAATCAATAACATACCAGTATGAAGAATCTTAAAATTAATTAATGATCAGTTATCATCTCCATGAGCTTCAATTGATTCATTCCTCTAAGTCTGTAAAGTCCGAATTCAAATCCGTTCAAATCTAATTCGAGTAGATTACGATACACAAATCAGTTACCCAAATAGAAATCTAAATGCATTCAATCAGATTCCATGGCTCTGATACCACTTGTTAACCCATGGTTTATTCGTTCTGGTCAATCTAGTCTATGATATGATTAGGTTTATGATTAAATACATAAACTGTGTGTCTGTGTGTAGTGTGTGTGTTGTGAGAGAATTTTGGCAGAGTAACGAAGCAAATCATGATAAAATACGTACTTTGTTTTAATTAGAATAGTTTATAGTGTATATATAGGTGATGGGCTATTCGTGTATCCACACCTAGCGAATGAGCCTCTCATTCGCTAAGTCATTCTTTAAACATATCATCACAAATGCCCTTCATACTTTACTCACCATTCTTTAATATCCCTAATGAATGTGATACAAAACATACAGACTCATTCTTTATTATAACACTAACGAATGAGACTTTACATAAATTACCAAAATATCCCATATACATTAAACTATTCCCAAATACGTTAACAAAGACCGAGACGACAAAATGATGACTCATCAATCATCAAAACCATAACTACTATAATGTATGACTCCTTTATTTTCAGGTTCTTCCTTATTTTTTTATAAAAAATTATTTGAATCTCTTTCAATTGTTCACATGATAATAGTTTTACCATTTACACAAAGCTTGGGCTCTTGAAATTCAATATGAAAATAATAAGTATTATTTTCAATTAGGATGGTTGGCATCTTTTGTAGGCATTAACTTGAATTTGGTGATGTTTTAAAACCCACCAATCGAATTGAATTGACTTTCATTCAAGTTAGATACAATCCAGCTTGTCTGGCGAAGGTTTTTGACATGATTGTGTGTTATTCTGCTCTTAATTACTTGGTAACTTCATATCTTCTGAATATATAATTTTGTTTTATCTAATTTTAGAAAAAATTCATTGTATGTTATCTTTTACTTATTTATGTAGACTTACAACACTTTACATTTACCTTTGCCACTGAGGGAAGATCAAATGAATGCTAATTTTATATAAAAAATTCTTATATGGACGATGCTACTGAACCTGCTGATGGAATGAGGTGGAAAGTTCATATTAGAAAGGTGAAACAAGATGTTCCAAGACATGGTTTTGTTGGAGAGTGGGAGGAGGTAGCAAGGCATGTTAACCTAAAAATTGGCGGCAACCCTTTTTTTCAACATATTCTACACATGACATGGTTAATGTACGTTTTTGATAAAAAAATGGAATCGAACAATTAAACATTGATCAACTGGATGTTTATTATGGTCCTTCCAACATGTTGGATGTTGGTGGTATTCTAGTTTTTATTGTATCAGATAGTGATGAGGAAGTTGAAGATGTTGAGTAGTTACAACATGTTAATGTGTTTTGAATGAGGGAGTCCGTACACGAAGTCAAGTTGCCAACGTATGTGTTGATAAGTTATTGTGTGTGTATGCTGCTTTGCATATATCGATAATCATGAGTATTACTAAATACACATGCTTTCTATCCCAAATTGAACCGACGAATGTTTATATGGATCTTCAAGAATCTTCATGGGTAGAATCTATGCAAGAGGAATTGCAACAATTTATTTAACTGAGTGTTTGAGATCTTATTGATACATCCACAGAATACACTCATGATCTGCTTCACAAAGGGGAGATTGGATCGAAATCTATTTTTGAGATTAGGGATCGACATAAATTATCATAAGCATAAACATAAGTAAGGAGACCTGACTCAAATTTAAAAGAACCCCTAGGAAATTCAAGATTAAGGACGAGGCTATCGATAAGTATACCGTTATCAAAGCCGAAGTTGATAATCAACTAAATAGGAAAATCAAAATAGTAAGGAGCGACCGACGAGGTGAATATTTTTCACCTTGTGTTGATTTGTTTGCAAAAGATGGAATCATACATGAACTCATGCCTCCTTACTCCCCTCAATCATATAGCATAGCGGAACGCAAAAACCGCACTTTGAAAGAGATGATGAATGCCATGATGATAAGTTATGGGATAATCCAAGACATGTGGTGGTGGTGGGGGAGGGAATCTTATCGGCAAATTATGTCTTGAAAATCATACCAAATAAAAAGAAAGATGTAATGCCATACGATATATGGACGCGTAATAAGCCATCATATAAATAATTTCGAGTGCGGGGGTGCCAAGCCAAGGTAGTGGTGACACCATCGAAACGCCTATTAATAGGAACCAAAACAGTGGATTGTGTATTAACAGGATACACCCATCCTGGTGATTCATTTTGTTATCTTGTGCATGATTCTAAGAACCCTGGAATAAACAACGGTGCCATAATAAGATCAAAGGATGCATCATGGTTTGAACATGTGTTCCATGCTTGGTTAAAGAAAATCAAGTTGTTCTAGACCGGTTTTGGAAATTGTTCTAGTGAATAAGGGTGCAAGAGATTAACCTCTAGAACAATCTAAGACAGAGGAAGTTGAAATTAGAAAGAGTAAACGGCAAAGGACTGAAAAATCCTTCGGCGGCCCTGACTTCCTTACCTACATGGTAGAAGAGGACCCTCAAACGTACCAAGAAGAGGTTAATTCCTTAGAAGGACCTCAGTGGAAGGAAGCCATCAAAGGTGAGATAGATTCTATCTTAAAAAATCATACATGGGAACTAGTGGATCTTCCTCAAGGATGTAAACCACTATGATATCGATGAATCTTCACGAAGAAGATTAAAACATATGGCGCCATCGATAAGTACAAGGCAATGTTAGTGATCAAAGGAAACAACGATAAGGTTTAGATTACTTTGATACATATTAGCCAATTACGCGAATAACCTCCATCAGGTTGATACTTGCCATTGTTGCCATAAGAAATTTGGAAGTTCACCAAATGGATGTGAAAACATCTTTCTTGAATGGAAAAATGGAGGAAGATATTAACATGGAACAACCTAAAAGTTTCATAGCCATTGGGCAAGAAAAGAATGCGTGTGAATTTGAAAAAAATTGTAAGGATTGAAACAAGATCCCAAACAACGGAACCAAAAGTTTGATCATGCATTCTTGATGTTGGGTTCAAAATAAATGAATGTGACAAATGTGTATGTGTGAAGGACACGCCAGATGGATATGTCATTCCGTGTATATATGTAGATGATATGCTTATTAGTGGAAGTGATGACAAAATCATAACGTCCACAAAGAACATGCTAAACGCAAGATTTGACATGAAAGACATGGGTTTTGCGGATGTGATTCTCGGAGTTAAAATTATTCGAACCCTGGACTTTTTTTAAGTCAATCGCACTAGGTGAATAACATTCTTGAGAATTTTAACGCAACTAACTCTAATGTAGCTAGAACTCTCATTGACATAAGTCAACATCTATCTAAAAATAGAGGTTACCCGTTAACCAGTTGGAATACCCAAGAATTACCGGCAACATGATGTATCTTATGAGTTGCGCTAGACCAGACTTAGCATATGCTATGAGCAAGCTAAGTAGCTACACGAGCAACCCAAGTTCAGTTTATTAGAACTATGTGATTCAGTTGCTTCGGTACCTAAGATACACTCGGGAATACGGGTTGCGTTATAGCAGATATCCAACAGTTATCAGAGGATACATGATACAAATTGGATATCTGACATGAATGAAATCAGGGCAACAAGTGGGTTTGTATTCACACTAGGAAGTGCAGCCATATCCAGGAATCGTTTAAGCAAACTGTTATAGCTAGATCCATGATGGAATGAGAGTTCATCTTCTTAGATAAAGCGGGTGAAGATACAAAACGGCTACGTTAATTTGTTGAGGATATACCAAGATGGTCTAAGTTGACATCAGCCATTTGTATACATTGTGATAGCCAATCGGTAACTGGTAAAGCTCATAGCACAATGTATAATGGTAAGAACAGACATATCAGACGTAGACATAATACGGTACGACAACTAATCTCTACAGGAATTATCACTGTTTACTACGTGAAGTAAAAGGATCATATCGTGGATTCTCTAACAAAAGGCCTAAGTAGAGAGTTAGTTCGAAAGACATCCATGGGAATGGGACTGAAGCCCTTGAAAAATTAAAGTTCATATGGAGGAAACCTAACTCAAGAAACTGGAGATCCCAAGAATTGAGTTCAATATCAAGCTCCATAGACAGAAAATGCTCTACAAGTAAACATGGTTCGTGAGGTTGATAACCTTGTTTTTATGGTCACGGAACTCTTGGTTTTTGTCACTGAAGTTAACTTGGTTGGGAAAAATAACAAGGATTGCTGGGTCAATACAAGGCTACCCGTAGTATGTGCCTTGATAGCACTTTTAAGTAGGTGACTAATGGAGAAGAGGTTTTTATGGGAAACTACACCACAGTTAAAGGCGAGGGGAATGTGGTTTTGAAGATGACTTTTGGAAAGGAACTCACTTTGTCAAATGTGTTGCATGTTCCGGAAATTCATTAGAACCTTGTGTTGGGATGGCAATTGAACAAATTTCGTTTCAAAATGGTGATTGAGTCGGATAAGATCGTGTTGACCAAAAATGGTTTGAATAAATTTAATTGTATACCAACATTCGATATCGAATCAAATAATAAAAGTGAAACTTGCATCGAAGAAAAAAAAGCGAGATCGTGATTCAAAAATATTGAATGAATCACCGAACCCCTCAAGACAATCCACGTTGATATGTATAATCTAAAAAGCAATTCCTACTCATGGTGGGAATAAGTACTTCATCATGTTTATTAATGATAGTACAAGGTCATTCAAACTACTGATCAAATGCAATATACTGATCAAGGATTTCAAGGTTATGAAACTATTAATGTTCAAACACTTTCTTACAAAATTATTATTCTCATTAAATCTTTGAGAGTCCATCAGTTGTTTACCCATGATGCCTCCAGCTTTAACAACTGATATATCAACAGCAGTTTCCCAACAAGCTCAACAAACACCATAAGGGATATTATTCCTTATATATTCAATCATACCCATCCTCAAGGGAAAATAAATGGTGACATTGAACATGGTGTACTCACTAGAAGTCAATAAGAAAAGTTTGCTTCTTTGCTAGCTTTCTATCTCAACTTGAACAAACAAAGTATCAAATTTCTTTAAGAGAAGACAGTTGGGTTGAAGCTATGCAGGAGGAACTCATGCAGTTCACTAAGATGCATATATGGGAGTTATGCCCAAGACTAGAGGGAGTCACTCCTATTGGTACAAAATGGGTATTTAGGAATAAGACTGATGAAAGAGGAATAGTGATAAAACAAAGAATGGAATGTTAGTAGTCGAGGGCTATTTTCAAGAAGAAGGCAGAAACTATGAAGAAACCTTTGCACATGCTACAAGACTTGAAGCTATCAAGTTGTTCCTTGCATGTGCAGCCACTCACAACATCAAGGTGTATCAAATGGATGTCAAATGAGTGTTTTTTTATGGTGACATAAAAAAAACGTGTATGTGACACAACCACTAGGCTTTGAAGATGCTTTCAATCTAGACTATACCTACAAGTTAAAGGCCAGGCATGACCGACTTTCCTCATTTTTGATTTCAAATCAATTTCAATAAGGATAAAATAATAACACTTTTTTTCTCAAAAAGGAGGGAAAAGACTGACTTCTTGCTCATATTTATGTAGATGACATCATATTTGGATCCATAAATCCAAAGTTGTGTGATGATTTTACAATACTCAAGAAATCTGAATTTGAAATGAGTAATATAGGTGAATTGCAATACTTTTTGGGCTTGCAAGTCAAACAAACTAAAAAAAAAGACTTTTTCTACATTAATTAAAATATGTTAAAAATCTCCTTGAAAATATTGAAATGACCGAGTACGAAGCAAGTACAACCATAATGAGTCAAATTGATGCATTATCACCAGATGAATTGGTGAATATGTTGATTAATGTATCACTGCATCTAGACTAAATATAATGTATGCAACATATGTGTGTATGAGATATCAGGTTTCACCCAGGGAATCTCACTAAAGTGTTGTCAAAAGGATATTTAGATATCTCAAAGATGCTTCTACCTTGGGAATCTGGTATCGACCAGCACAAAACCCAGCTTGTTGGTTTTGCAAATAGTGGTTATGCAGGTTGTCAAATGACAAGAAATCAATATCTAGAGATTGTCAGTTCTTTGATGATGTATTAGTGTCTTGGTAGAGAAAAAAAACCAAACTACTATTTCAAACTCAACTACTGAAGCTGAGACTTTAGCTACAAAACCAATTGCTGGATTATGGGATAAATGCTTTAAAAACTCCATTAAAATTGGACGGTAATGTTTCTTTAAACATCATCAAAAATCCAGTTCAACATTCGAAGACCAAGCATATTGAGATCAGACATCACTTTATCAAAGATTGTTATCAAAAGGTTTGATGTCAATTGAGCATGTTAGATCTGAAAATCAGTTAGCTGATGTGTTTAATAAAGCACTTGATTCAGCCAATTCTCGAAGACTGATTTCCATATTGGGTTTGCTAAATCTCTAAATGATCATTTTAAAAAATCATCCAGTTGATTGCAACTGATTTTGAAAATAAAATATCTTCAGATTATTCAAAAGGACTATTTTGTACATCTTTTGAAGTACATGGCAATGGGAAACTGTTGTTTTTCAAAAGTACTGATCAATTTTTATTCAAACTATTGATCAATGTTTTCAAAATACTGTTTTTTTAACTACTGTTGTGAAAAATAAAGAAAACATTTGTTTTTCAAACTACTAATGACAATCACTACTTTCAAAATACTTATCAGTTTAATTCATAACAACTAATCAATGACAAGCAACAGTTGTTTCATCTCTTCAATAGTTGTTTGGATTTACTAGCCGCTGTTTAAATGTAACCGTGGTTACATTACAATGGTAACTTTTAATTATGCACTTGCGAAAACCTCTTAATCCTTCACCAATCAAAAGATTTCCTTACTTATCATCTCTCTTCACTCCATAGAAAGCTTTTACCTATATCATACATCATCATCGGTCAACAAAATCACTCACTCATTCTATACATTCAAAATCTCTCATACATTGTAACCATAGATCAAAACCCTAGAAACCTGCAATTCAACCTGTTGAAACCAATCCGATTAAATCCAGATTTATAATGGATTAACCTAGATGTAAACCCGTAATAGGATCTAGTTCGTGATTACTGCTTAATTATGTTATATATATAAAGTATAGTTGTATTATGTTATGTAAATTAGTAATAGATTAACGAAGTTTGATCGAGAGAGAAAATGGACAGAGATTCCATATGTTAAATCAAAACTCAAATTAACCAGAAAAGTAAGCCTCTATATATAGACGATGGATCTAATTCGTTACACATCCCGTAACGAATTAGACTCCGGTTTGTTACCATTATAGACTAAAAAGGAAACATAACGAATCACTTGATTCATTATGCCCCATTCGTCAACATTCCATGACGAATGAGAACATACATAACGAACTACAATACAACTCATTAAACATCCTTAACTAATGGGTGATACATTAAGCAAACGGACTAGTTCGTTAAACATCCTTAACAAACTAGCAATACATTTAACGAACTAACTTAATAATATAGATATCTTTTCCATTATAATAATAATAATAAATACAAAGACGATAGATATAAAGACTTGAGACGCAAAACCGTGCACTAACAGGCACCCCCTCGTCTTGAGCTCTTTGTCTTTAAATTTATTTGAAGCGCTTCGTCTGCCAGTCCCGACAGCTATGAATTCCGTACTCATTACACACACGAACGACACGTTGAAACTGCATCGCTCGGTCGTAGTCTTCTCGGCGCTCAGTCAATATCTTATTCTTGAATAACACGTCATTGTCAGTCTCAGTCAAATTCCCGAGCCACATTGGATCAATAATCTTAATCAGCTCGGTCTTTAAACCCTTTCCCAAAACAATAATGGACTCGCCAGTACGATTACCATAATACCAACGGTTGATCGATAAATAAATATGCTAATTAAGCGTCTTAACTGGTACACACTTCATCGTCTTTGGCGGTTTAACTTTAACCACGAGCTTCCTCCAACCCGTTCTTGGATCTATCTAATCAATACGTTTACGGATTGGAATCTGTGGATTAAAGAATTTAAACCCATGGTTTACCTCGAAGAGCAAATGTTGATGAAATCATTCTGCTCGACGTTCTCCACCACAGTTTATGAAAGGTCAACACGCGAGGGTTCGAACATCCCAACGTTGTAATGAGAGAACGTCAGTAATGTTTTCATAATATTGGACGTCGTTCTCCCATTTCACAATACAGAACTTTAAGTCAGAATCATACAACCATGAAATAATATCACCTCGCACTTTTGACACGACTTTAAATGAAGTCATCTGATTGGCTTGAGCACGTGCAACAGATTCCACTTTCATCTCTTTATCTATGTACCTATACGCCTCAATAACCTTATGTGCTCATTTACTCCGGTACTTGAACCATTCAACAATATCATCAACCGATGGATTACGCTTTGAGTCAAATCTTATGTCAATGACCTTACCCTTTGATACTTTCTCCAAGTGATCTTCAGCTGCTTTAACATTTTCTTTAGTAAATACCGGAGCACCCTGATCAACATCTGATCGTTGAAATAGATCAGGATATTCCTTAGCCGTCACCTCCTCAATCTCAACCTCCCCATCTTTATAAATAAATGACGTGTTCATTGGAATCGTTGGATCATTCAAGACTTCCTCGTCATTCTCAACTTTCACATCATTCTCAACCTCTATTATGTCAATTTCTTCAATATTTAAACCCAGCAGTATAGAAATATGCTCTCGTGTCAAGGACCAATCAACGAACTGCCCTTCGTCAATCTCATCCAAGTTAGCGGTACTCATGACCACACCAACATTATAATCCATAAATAAAACAGTATTAGCCTTTACCGACTCAATAGGTTTAGCATTCGTAGATCCTGATAAACGACCATCTATTTTCCCAAATCACCAGCCTTACTCGTACCTGCACCGGAAGATGAACCATGAGCTTGTTTCAGCTCACTACCTCCGGCACCTGAGGCATCAGGATCATCGTCACCATTCTTCAGCTTCTTTAATGCATCATCTTTACATGTAAGCTGCAAAATGAGATCCTCTTATTCTTTCATCTTCACCCATTGAGCCGTAACAATCTCACGGAGGGCTTTGGTCTCCTTTTGACAGAAGGAGACATAGTTCATCATCTTTCGTTGATTCTCCATCATACGTTCTTGAGCCATACGGTCAACAGCCATTTGATTTTCATAGAGATGAAGCAGACTCAAGAGCATGTTCGTCTGATTTTCTTGAGGCATAGCATGAAAGGATGGAGGCACTGGCTGCACAGGACCATGAGGTCGATTAAGCCTCATAAATGAAATATCCATAGGCGGTGGTAGGATCATTGTCGGTGTTGGTGAAACCATCGATCTAGTAATAGTAGGCCTTGGCAATGTAGATAAAATATATTGGGGAATTATGCCAAGCCTAGGATCCGAAGTGAGTGTGGTCGTCAATGTGAGTCCTGGGGTGATAGTAGTTAGCGGCAACGCCGGTCTTTGAATAGTAGACGACCTTGTAGTCTGAACCCCAAATGAAACACCAGCTCCTACAGTCACACGTCGTTTAGTCGGCTCACCGCTAGCCACCTCTTTTCCTTTTCTCTGTCTTTGAGCAGCTTGAGCACTAGCTACCTCAACGTCAACACGCCTTTGGATATCATCCCCACCATCATCGTCATCATTTCCATCCCAACCGTCGTTCCCACCTGGTCCCTCTTCACGCTCTGAATCCGAATCATCATGGATTTAGCGATCATTAGAAGGACATAAATAATCTGGATTGGCAAGATGACCAATCAAGCGCTTGTTCCGAGGATGTGGATCTTGCTGATACGAATTCAGTCTTTTGACAGTATCAGTTGTCATATGCTCCAGTGGAAACACATCATTCTGTTAAGTCCAATAAATCACCAAATCTGGAATCAGGTCCTTGACAATCAGCTGAATAAAGAGAGGATACATCAAGAACTTCTTGCGTCGATTCACTACAAGACAATTCTCCTTGAGATGATAAAAGATCATCTCAGAAAAGTTGAAGGGCTTGTTAAAGATTAATGCTACAAAGGCCTATTGTAACATAACGCGATACTCTTCAAAGCCACCCTTCCGTCCACCAAGGCAATGAATTAACACATGCAATATATACTTGTATGTTGGACACAAGTATGCCTTATTATACATGGAATTGTCCAGCTCGCCAGAATAAAATACACGATTAAATAAACCCCGAATCAAATCCCGATCAAAGTCACATGAGTTATCCATGGTATCTCCAAATTGTAGCACTCGTCTGATCAGTCCACGAGTAATAACACTCAGCTTCATGTTGATTTCAGCTACAATATGATTCTCGGCTTCAATATAACGTGCCGAGTTTCAGAATTGACGAATAATCTGAGATGAACTGTTGGTCTTGCCGTTATAGCATAATGAATGGTAGACCTTCTAATAAAAGCCAATAAGTCACCAAATACATCCTCGTCAGCGAAGTTCATACCGAAAAAAGCATAGATGTTATGCTTTTTGTCGTACGGGAGTAAGGGAAGAGCGTGTTCTGGTTGTTGTTGTTGTTGTGGCTCAGCAGTAGGACAATCTGGAACGATATTTTTTGCCATTACTGAGAATAAAGAAACCCGAGAATTACTAAAACGATCAATAAATAATATTAAATTAATTTAAAATAGATCACCAGGAGTATCCACATAATTTGTTTCCATACCTCATCACAAGTCCTGCACATCCTTAGTATGACAGCATGATTGCAACAATCACCGGAAGCCGATTCTTTAACATCTTGATGATTAACCTTGATCTTTATCCAGAAACCCTCATTGAGTTTTTGAAAATGATTCCATTCAATATGCTGAGGATGATTGGACCTCATTATTCATTAGATCAATAGTAGGTAAACTGGAGGTATTTTTCTCATCTTCACTTCTTTCTCAACATTTGGAATTGACTGATAATGACTTTCCCTCAAAAGTTGTTGCACGGACACTGAATTCTGAACTCGATAAGAGAGGGTATTTGGGTTCTACCCAAAAGGATACCCTTTACAAAAACTTATTTCCCTATCAAGTGAAGTTCCTTTTTCATACTCTACTTCAGTGTATGTCATGCAAATCCCTAGTTGGAATGAATTGCCATTGAGTGTTCAATATCTGGCTTATTCCATTTTAACTAGTGAGAATTACGGCTTTTTAATATCATTTTTTTAATGCTGTGGTTTAAAATGTTAAAAAAATGAATGCACCAAAAGGAAAACCATTTTTAATGCTTTCAAGGTTTCTAATGGTTTACCTTATGAAGGTATTACCAAACTCAAAACTGATCCAAGGATAACCAGTCCAAAGTCAAAGTCTCAGCAATGAGATATTTGCGAGAATGAAGGATTCCAAATCATCAACTTTGGTTGATGAGGAGGAACCTGCTCAAACTATTTATGCTTCTGCACCAACAGTTACAGGTAAGCCAACTGCTCTAGGTGATTAAGGTACTCAACCTAGTACCTTGAAACACACACCTACCACCAATAGGAAATCTTCTAAGAAATCTACAAAAACCAAATCCACAAAGAAACCCAAAAAGGTAATTCTGGAGGATGAGGTAATTGAATCACCTGTGGCACCACAAAGTCCACAAAGAGAATTGACAGTTGTTACTTCCTCAACTTGTCACACCTCCACCTAAATCAACTACTTAGCTTTCCTCACAAAAGGAAGTTTTTGTAAGTACAACATATCCAATGAAAGGATTGAAGGGCTGATTAGCACTCCAACTCTGAGCCCCTATCCCAGGGCTACCTCTCTTTCACCCCAATCAGATCATCACATTATAACAACTGAGAACATTGCTCGGGTAATTACCAAAATGTTAGACATCACTGAACGCAGTTCTTTCCTTACAACATCACCTGAAAGGGAAACCTCTACCAAAACTGCTGATGTTGTGATAGTTATTACCAGCATAGAGAAAGAGAAGGTACAAATCCCTATCACTACAAGTGATTTGGATTTAGGTTTAGGAGCAGCAACTATAATTGTTGAAACAATTTTTTCACAGTTGGAGTATAGTTTCGGAACTAAGACTCCTATGCCGTCAACAATTGATGATATTTTTATATCAACAATAGTTGAAAGTTCCCAGTACCAAGACAAAGAGGAATCTATACAATCTAAAGATGTAAATTCTGATTTTGTTGCAGCCAAACTGTTGATGTAGGTAAAACTACTGATTCCAGGATAAAATATGGGACTATTATGTTAGTTGATGCTAAAATCTTTCAAGAATTGAGTGATCAATTTCACAAGTTGAACATTGAGGTTATGGAGATCAAAAAGCTCATTTATAAAATGAATCAATCTCAATTCCAAAAAAAACTGATAATATCCAATTGTTTGCCTCTATACGGAGTGAATTCCAATCTTGTATACAACAACTCCTCACTCAAAATCCATAATCACTCAAAGCTCCGGTACTCAAAAGGGTATAACCATATATAAGCTAGAGTTTGCTAAGATAAATTCCTTCATTACTTCCCACCTTCAAACACTCCAAACCAAAGTCATAATTGATACCACCATGCTTAGAAGCTCACTCAACACTCTTGCAAATAAGCTAGAAATTGCTCCTCCAGAACCATGGTTTCTAGAGCAAGCTCAGGCTGCTGTTGTTGCCAAAAGGGGGGAGAATATCCTTGATTCCTCAAGAAAAGAAGCATAGAAGAAGGCAGTTGAATCTGCTGACAAAACTACTAAAGAGGTTGCTAGGTTGAAAGAAATGTTGAAGAAGGAGAGAGATGTTAAATAAGAGGATTTAATCAAGCAACTGAGAGAGAATTCTAATGATATTTCTTCCTCTAAAAAAAAGGACTAAAGTCAATGTCAAAGGGTGGAAGGAAAAAACACGACCACCATTTTCCAAAACTACTAATGAATAAGATGAAGTACCAGCAATTACCAAACTATTGATGATCAAACAATTGTTACACCAACAGCTGATTCAAGACCAACACTTACTAAAATTGCTGATGCTGTTGTTGCACAAACTACTGGTGGTCCATAAGAACCAACAGTAGTTTCAAAGACTGTTGATGTACCTAAGGTACCACAAGAAACACTACTATTCTTAAAGTAGTTGAAACCTTGAAGTAAAAGCCTTCACAACAAAAGACTGTTGACAGTAGTTGAAAAGAAGAAAACTAATCTTACTAGAAGAAGTAGAAGATTCACCACCATTTCCAATTGCCAAGAGGTTCAAACCAAATAATTTTGATGATTTGATCACTCGTCAAGAACAAGAGGCATTAAAATCCTTGGCAGACGAAACTAAGATAATGTCTGATTAAGAAGCTACAAGAGTATATCAACAAGAGCCTATGAAGACAAGAGATCTTGAACAATAGGCTTATGAAACAAGATTAGCTGTTTCTGAAAGACCATTAGCTGACGAACAGCTATTAATAGAAGACAAGAAAGCAGCCCTTGTATGGCTAAAAGAGCATGCAAAGTACAAAGTTACGCTCCACAGATTCAGAGGTTGTACTTATCATGAACTACAAGCTGTATATGTATGAATTGAAAGGCTTAATGAACAAGACCTATTCGGGATCATCGTGAACCTAATTGGGAGTTAGTAAGGGCAATGATTTCTGAAGAACAAGAAAAAGAAATCCTGAGAATGAAAATGGAACTGGTTGAGGCCAATTTTAATACAAGAAAAGAAGCTGCAAGGTAGGCGATTGATAAGATAAGGTTTTCTTACAGGTAATCTTGTATAAGAAAGAAAAAAGAATCCAAGTAAGTTCCCTGCACCTATAGCTCTATCAACAATAAATCTCCCCAAAAGGCATAGAATTGCTCAAACAACTGCTCTGATTCCAAGCGCTACACAAGACGGAACTAATGCAAGGAAGATAGCCCTACAGGCCAAAAGAAGACAAAAGACCGAAGGAGAACAACTTCAAGCCATCAAGGACATTTACAGAGATGCCAATATGGAATTTTAATATGACATAAATCTACTACCTTCTTCATCTTCTTTATCAACATTGGCTATTGCTTCAACTACTGCTCAAAGCCAGTCAAGTCCGAAGGTTACTAAATGGAGTAAAATAAAAAATAGTTCTTTCGTAACGTTAGAATTTGATTCTGGTAATTCACAAAGGGTTGATCTTCAAGATGTACCTATGCTGGATGAAGAGTTTGCTAGACCTTCCATTGGAGATTAAAGAAGATGATAGTTTGGGCATTGAGTTTCTACAAATCCTCGAAGAATCAACCCAAAGAATACATTCAAGACAAAGGCAATCGAGCAAAAAAAATAAATGGTTTTGCATCCTAAGTTCAGGGGGATATTGTTGAACCCGGCAAAGAATTGATGACCAATTACTAAACAACTGATGGTCGAAACATCAGTTGTTCTCCGTTATATTAGTACATAGATGTCTATCTCTAGGGTCTTGTATGTATTCAAAACAGTATGGAATGTATTTTTGTATGTTATAGGGAATAAGTCCATATGTAGTGCATATGTACATATATGATGCATAACATGTGCGCCGTATATGACATATCCACAGAATTTGAGTAGTTAAGTCTATAAATACCTAGACTTATGCATTGGTTAGAGTTAGTTTTCATTCCTATGTGCCAGAGTTTAAATATTGTAATATTCTAATTATACTGGAACTATTTTGGTTAATATAAAGAGAAAGATTAAAAGGATTACTTGTGTTCATTTACCTCTTTATGAATTACGCACTTACAATTAAAGAGTGGATACTATTATATCATCATATCGATCTGATGTCATTGGCAAGTCACCTTTCAAGTGGTATGAGAGATCTAAGCTCATTATCTACTTAGAAAAACAAAAGTTTCATTTCTTTTCAACTTGGTTTTATAATAACAAAATATCTCATAGTCACATTTCTACCAATTTGTAACAAGATGTTATAATACTAGTTACCATCAATCCTACAAAGTTTTTGATTCAACCATGGTGTTTTGCATCATCTAAATTGCAAAAATGGTGTCTAGCGCATATGTTTCTGGAATGGATATCTTATCCAACGCAAGGTGTTACAGCCCACAAGTACTCAGCGCATAAGTGACTTATACCCCTCTTGATACTTATACTCTAGCATATAAGATTACATTACTTACAACGTCTACTTAAATAGCAGACTTATACGGACAACACACTTATATAGACATAAGACTTATGCATTGGTTATAGTAGTTGTCATTGTCATTCCTAAGTAACAGAGCTGAAATATTGTAATATTCTGATTGTACTGGAATTGTTTAGGTTAATATAAAGAGAAATATGAAAATGATTACTTAAGTTCATTTAATTGATTATGAATTCCACGCTTAATGTTGAAGAGTAGATACTATTTTATCGTCATATAGATTAGACATGTCATTGGCAGGTCACCTTTCATATTATAAAGTGTTTGACAAACAATTTCTCAGAATTGTTTATCTTTTGATAATGTTAATTAAGATTGAAACTGAGAGAGTGGACTTGAAACTAAAAAGTTACAAGGCAACATCATATATGATTGATCACATTCTTCCTAAAACAAATTTGGGTGGGAACAATGTAATTAATCATAGTGAAAATGGTTTGGGATATCATGAAGTTCCGCCTCCAATTTGGAATTCATATATTCCAAAGAAACCTGATAGTTTTGTAGGGTGTTGAATGTGGAGCTCACAACCTCACCTAATGACTCTGAAGTATGTTTTCCCGAGTATGTTGACGTTAGTTTTACCAAGGAAAATAGTTCCGAATATGAAAATAATCTTTGCATTAAGTTTACTGAGAATGTTTTATATGATTCATTGTCTAAGATTTCTGGAAAAATTTGTTGAAAGTAAAGTAAGTGAAATTGATGGTTGTAAGCATGATTCAAAAAGATTTGCTAAGACAATTTTTTATCATAAGAAACAAATTCATGGTATGTTTAAAACTGTTAACAAAAACAAAGACTCTTTCAAAAAGATTATGTTTGTTAAAGGAACTACCATTGAGTCTGAAAAAGAGACAATTTTTAAGCAAACCAATCAAGAATTTTTCAAAGAGAAAGCTAAACGTGATCAAGCTCAAATTTCTTTGGTATATATGTTTATTGACCGAAGAATATGATTTAACTGTAAGAGGTAGGGCATGTGTTCTATGCATGTCCTATTCGGTTCAATCATGATCATATGCAAGTTCAAAAGACTGTTTTTGTGAAAGACTTTAAAAACCTATTGTTAAACCAGTTGATGTTAAAAAGGAAACTTCACCAAGATTTGTTCCCACACAAATATTTTAGAGAAATGTTGGAGTTGTTCCGATTAATAAGGTTGTTGAAATAGGTGAGTGTTCAATACCTAAATTTTCAAATTTTTACAACAATAAACAGTCAAGTGGACAACAACTGTTTTGGTCAAAAGGAAATTTTGGTCATGATGAAAATAAAAGGTCAATTTCTAAAGAGTCAAGTGAGAGTTCAACAAGAAGTGTCTTAACTAGTGACTCAGATATTGATGAATATAATGAATTGTTGTTTGTAGATAAAATCAAACAACCCAAGACCAAGAAGACTTGGGTTTCCTTGTTTCACTAATCATTTACTGTATGTCTAGGGGCTTCCAATATCCAATGATTAACATTGGATAAGGGATATTGGAGGCCTAAGGCAAATGACGGGTACCCTTCATTTTCTTCAAGATGTTAGATCTATATGAGAGGGGGGGGGGGGGTATGTGCGTTTTTCTGGAAATCAAGGTGGGCAAATAGTTGGAGAAGGCACATTGTCACATGGCATGGTTATGTTTGACAAGGTGAATTACATCACTGGATTGGAGAATAATTTGCTAAGCATTTCAAAAATTTATGAAAAAGGTTTCTCAACTCATGTTACCAACAAAGAGTGCATGATTCTGAAATTTGATTTGTTATACCTAAAGAATTGATATTAATGCGTGTTCCTCGAGAGAATGATATTTATGTTCTCGACATGGGTACTTCTTACACATCTTCATGTACAACTCAATGTTTTATTTAAAAGGCATCTGAAAAGGAGTCTGTTTAATGGCATCGTTGAATGGAACATATTCATGAGAGGAAGATGAACTATCTAGTTCACAATCAACTAGTGCATGGGTGAATGTTAAGAGTTTTCAATTTAATGAAGAATGTCAGAGCTGCAAGAAAGGCAAGCAAAAGAAGAAGTCACATCCAACAAAGATCATTAACTCTATCTTACCTTTTGAGCATTTGCACATGGATTTCTTTGGTCCTGTGAATGTTAAAGTGTTACTGGCGAATTATATTTTCTACTGGGCACTGATGACTACTCCAGGTTCTCATGGGTAATGTTCTTAGATTTAAAAGATGAGACATTTGACAGCCTAATGATTTTGTTCAAAAAATTGTAGAATTTGTACAATCTGTTGATTAAAAGAATCTGAAGTTACAACGGGACAGAATTCAAGAACAATAGAATGTTGGAATACTGCAATGATCGTGGAATTCTTCATGTTTACAATGCACCATATAATCCTCAACAAAATGGAGTTGCTGAACGAAAGAATCCAACCTTGATTGAAACTACACGAACCATGTTAGCCGATTCAAAACAACACATTAGTTTTTGGACCGAAGTTGTGGCGTCTGTATGTTACATGTTGAACCGCGTTCTAACTGTGAAAAGACATGAGAAGACTTGCTTTGAGTTACTTTATCGTAGAAAGCCAAACCCTAAGTGGCTTGAACCTTTTTGGTCTCCATGTACCGTTCTTGATCCCGATAGCAGATTTGGATATAAAGCCTTAGATGAATTCTTTGTAGGCTATGCTAGTCCGTTAAGACGTGTATTCTTACCTAGCTTGGGCGGGATCATGCAAGTACAACACGTGGATTGTTAACGTGACCCCACTCCATTACAAAAACTGGGAGATGCATGGATGTTTGATTATGACAACCTTTAAAAATGCTTTTATTTACCAGAGGAAGTGCTTAATGATGAAGTTTCTTCAGTGTTATACCATCAACAACTTAACGATTGTCTATTTGAAGAACTTGTATCAACTGTGATCCTGATCGCTCATGATGATGTGCAAGTTGATCCTCAAGAAGAGCATCACCTACTCTACATGTTCCTGAGACTACTCATGTTTTTTATGACGATGATGATCAGATGGAGAAATTATTGAAACTATAGCATCTACGAGTTCGGTTGAGATGAATGTTGAAGAAAATGTGACAAATCTTCAAAAAGATGTGAGTGTTTCCACTAATGCCATTCCACGAATGGTGTCATACCATCTAAAAGAGAATATTATTCGAGATTTAAACATTGGGGTATAAACAAGACATCAAATTGACCAAAGCCTCAGGTGATTTTACACAAAATTTTCTCCGTTGCAAAATCAGTTCTCGTTCAAATGTTTTATCTCTATGAAAAAAGAGGCGTTAACCAATGAGAGTTGGGTTAACACTTTGAAAAAAGAATTGTAAGAATTTGAGAAACTAGGTGTTTGGAAGCTTTTTGATTTACCAGAAGATAAGAAGAAAATCAACACAAATGGGTGTTTGAATGCAAGCGTGATAAGAATGGGATTATTGTAAGAAATAAAGCTCGGCTTGTCGGTCGTGGTTTTAACCAACGCGAGGGCATTGATTACAATGAGGTATACGCACCTGTCGCTGGACTTAAAGCTATCCGGATCTTTTTGGCATTTGCATCATGGAAGGGATTTAAAGTGTATCAACTAGATGTCAAGTCTGCTTTTTTCAATGGGAGACATGGTGAAGAAGTCTATGTGGTACAACAACCGGGGTTTGCGATCTGATACACAAAGACAAGGAGTAAATACTTGATAAAACGTTTAACGGTTTACATCAAGCCCCGAGAGCTTGGTATGAAACTTTATCACAACATCTGTTGGATAACGACTTTCATCAAGGAACTATTTATTGTACACTATTCACCAAGGAAATGGATGGGCATCTATTGATCGTTCAAGTTTACGTGGATGATTTCATTTTTTGGGTCTACAAATGATGATATGTGCAAGGTATTTGAAGTAGTAAGGAAATCCAAGTTTGAGATGAGTGCTATGGGGGAGATGAAATGTCTAATGCTAGGGTCTTGGTTTGTTTTGAGTTGTAAACAGTTTGGAATGTGTTTAGTTATGTCATAGCGCATAAGTCCATATTAAGCACATAGGTACTTAAATGACATAATGTATGTGTCCTATATGACATATCCACCTTATATGTGCTATGGAAGTCTATAAATAATAGACTTATGTGTTTCATTTAGAAGTAGTTCATTCTAGAGTACTTGAGCTGACAAATTGTAATATCCATATTGTACTAAACTGTTTGCTGATTAATGTAAGTGAAGAGATTAAAAGTTAACTTGTGTTCATTCCATCTCATTGTGAATTCCTCACATAATGTTGTATAGTAGATAGTTCTAGATTGTTATTTCGATCCTACTTGTCACTAGCACCACGTCTTTTCAGTTTAGCAAATATCAGTAGTTAGCATAGCATTCTACTTTGTTAGTTGTTTGTGGTTTATTTATCAGTAGTTTGTAACCATATTTTTTAGATGTCACTTTCACCTTTTTGCTCATTAGTAATTTAACACATTTATATTGTGAAGAAGATAGTCTCTTCTTAATTAACACTTTCACGTCACAATACTAACCTGAATCGTGTACTTTCGTACTAGAAAATTCAGTGTGATTGATGAGCAAAGGTTGAGGGGGGAGCAATAGATTGTAATAATTCGATTATAGTCAATGCGTAGGTTTTCTTCCATATAAAACATGTTATTTGGCTTTGATGAATTAAGTTGTTTAAGTTGTTCATTTCGTAGACTAGTTGAATTATAATTCAAATATGATTTCATTTAAAGTGATACTAATCCATTCAAAAGATTAGATCGGTTTTTTATTGTTCAAATGGTTTTAAATTGTGTTCAAGTAGCTTAGATTGAAGGTCTACGATCATAACACTAACTGATTCTAATAGGTTAGAGTTTTCGACTTCAAAAGGAGACTAGACAGTGGATAAAATTAATGAGTTACTTAACTTGCAAAAAAAAAAAAAACTTAATTGATAACATAGCAACGTTTCATAAAATGTTTTTTCCTGCTACATATAGCTAATTGAATTAATTTAATCCATTAAAGCTTCTAGTATGATTTTTTAGTTGTTTTAGATTATAGGTTTTGATTATTATTATTATTATTATTATTGGGTTTACATATTTTATTAATTACACAAATATTTATATTTTATAGCTTGATGAGAAATAATATATTAAAACTTTTGTAGCATGAAATCAATTATCTTTAAAAATCTTTGAGTTATTAAAGAAATACAATTTTTCGTCAATAATACACATAAAATACTATTCACTTTTGTGTACGCGTAATTGATTTGTACATTTTCCTATGTTCCGCCTTTTTCATTATGCAATACATATGCTCCCTACTAAAACCTATGCCCTCCTTTCGTTGGACTGGAGTATCACACGTTATTCTAAATGCATATCATCTGTTCCCCCTCACCTCCTCTTACATCAATTTTTTTTTTGCTTTCCATATGTTACCCGCTAATCTATTATAGTTTCCTTTATCTATTTTATGATAATAAAATATTAAAAATTTCATAGTATAAAATCTATTATGTTTTAAAATCTATGAGTTACTAAAAAGTTCAATAAAATATAAAAATCGGTCATACACATATAAAGTATTAGTAACCATGGTATAAGTAATAGGAGAGATACTAATGATTAACGAATGGATTCTATAGATTCTTTGAGACAATAGTGATGAAATAAGGACTTACCTATCACGGATTTTGATCTTACCAAGAAACTTGTATCATCACAATCAGGAGAATGGTACACAACAGCCAAGTTTATCAAAGAGAACAAATTTTCCAAGTTTAAAGTTGGATGCTGTTATTGCACTTCTTCAAGCTGTTGAACATGAGATGATTGAAAATAATATTATCAAGGAAGAAAAACCAAGCTTCCCGGTTGCTAATGCTCTCATTCCTCCGATGAGTAATCTATCTACTAAGCCACGATAGCATATACCAATCATTGAAAAAACCACATGAATTTCATGTTGAATCACCAACAGTATATCCGGTAGCATTAGCACATGTCTCAAGTCAAACAAGCCAATCAAGGTTTAATGTCCAAATGATTGAAGATGGAGATACACCCTCTGTTGCGAGTAGTCAAGCTCCTTATGTGCCTAACAATGATTACCAAAACAGTGAATATCAAGCATTCTTCTCCATGTTTACGAATCATATAATGCATTTGTTGCCAAGAACTTGATTCATACTAGTGTTGTTCGAGAAGATCTTGGACAAATTGATGATGATGATCTTGAAGATATGTGTCACACCCAAACCTAAGGCAGAAATGTCAGGGCGTGAGTTTATTGCTTATAGCTCTCAAGGTAATATCATGCAATATTTAAAAGTGGCAATATCTATTTAATTAAATTAAATAATTAAAATAATTCAAATACAAAGTATATAATTTAAAAATAAGTCAACAAGATTATTCAACACTTTTAATTTAACTAAGTCGGGATTTATTTTCTTGAATACATTCTTCTAACATAAGTAATCCTAAATTCTTTATCAAATCTTGCAACTAGTTCAAACGACAACCTGCGTATGCATATAAAATTGAAATAATTTTGTCAACACATAGTTGAGTGAGTAAAACACCAGTTAATTTGAGTACAATATAATATAGAAAAGAAAACGCACACTGTTCCTGTGAGATAATCAATTAAGCCAAAGCATTTAAACAATTCAATAAGATAATAAAGAATGGGCTAAACCGTTGCCATGCGAATCGGGCATTGTTTACCAAATATGAGTTGTCGGCGAAACCATTGTCATGTGATTGGACGTCGGAAACTAAGACGGTCGTATGATAATACTATTTCTATGATGGACCTCTCCGAATGCGGTCAAATAAAGCAAATAAACATATAGCAAGTTAGGCATTAAACTGATATACACACAAGGATTAAACAGTTGCAATTGAGTACTATATAATAAGTAAATAAATAAGGTACACATATGTCCCCAAATGGTTTAAAATAAGTAAAAAGAAGAGTGAAATACTCACCTTAGTAAATAAGCAAAGGTAAATGAACGCGGTAAGAATGGTAGCAAACAAGATTCACGCTCGTCAAGATAGATCAACGGAATGTCCTATGTATAAGTAATAGGAGAGATACTAATGATTAACGAATGGATTCTATAGATTCGAGTTTTGAGTTAACAAACTAGTTAATCAATGTTGAACACTATAGAGTTTCAATTGATCGATTACATCATGTCAGTTGAATCACATGATCTAGTTATTTGATATGTGATTTTTTATATTAGACTTAATTAAGATTAACGAAGTGTTGGGAGGACAATTGAGCAGAGTAACGACACACCACAAATAACTTTATGAACACATAAGTTACTCTTTGGCTGAACAACCTATATATAGAAGATGAATGTCATTCGTTACACATTCCATAACAATGGCCTTCATTCGTCTTCATTACATAATTAACTAAAATGGTACAGCGAATGACTCATTCACTATACCCCATTCGTCAACATTCCATGACGAATGGATACAATATATAACGACTAAGGACCATTCGTTAAACATCCTTAACCAGTAGACATATAACAATAATGATTAAGGTTCATTCATTAAACATCCATAATGAATGAACAATAATAAACACAACTGGCCTCATTCGTTAAACATTCATAATGAATGAGCCATAACATAACGTTTGGGACGTATAATTACTAAATTGCCCTTTACATTAAAATAATATTAAATTACGTAACAATTAAAAAGACTCAAGACGACAAAATAGTGCACTAACGAATGACACACACGTACAAAAAGTTGGCATTGCATAGCTTGATCATAATCTTCATGCCTTTAAAACAAGATCTTGTTCTCGAATAACACAACGTTGTCGGTTTTAGATAAATTAACGAGCCACTTTGGGTCTATGACTCGTATAAAATTAGTCTTCAGTCCCTTTCCCAACACGATGACCGCCTCGCCTGTTCTTTTATCACAGTACCATCGATTGAACGATTAATGAAGATTATGTGGAAAAGTCTGCACCGGTACTCGTTTCATGGTATTTGGCGGCTTAATTATAAGAAAAAGTTTCCTCCAACCAATACGAGGAACAATTTGATTGATATACTTTCGGATTGGAACCTGTGGTTTAAAGAATTTAAACCCGTGGTTGACCTCGAAGAGTAGATGTTGATGAAACCATCCTGCTAATCGATTTCCACCATAGTTAATAAACGGCCGATTGGCGAGCATCCGCACGTCCCACCTCGGCAGTGAGAGAACGTCAGTAAGATATTGAAAATACTGGACGCCGTTCACCCACTTAATTATACAAACTATTAACTCTAAATCATAAAGCCAAGAGACGATGTCACCTTTAACAGTTTGCACGGCCTTGAATGTGGTTTTCTGATTGGCTCAGGCTCGTGCAACGACATACAGTTGTTGTTCTTGTTCGACACACCAATAAGCTTCAATGATATTTGAAGCTCGAATCTTATTGCGATGGTTCTTTAACCAGCTTTCTATATCATGTTCAGACGAACTTGAACCTTTTTCAGCATCTTCTCTTTCTTCTTTGTCGTTTTCTCTAGATGATCTTCAGCAGCTTTGACATATTCTTCAGTGAATGTTGGAACACCCTGATCAACATTTGAACGGTGAAAAAGATCAGGGTATTCCTCTGCCGTAACGTCTTCCATTTCAATCTCCTCATCTTCATAAATATACTACGTATTCCCGTGTGGAATACTCGTGTCAAACAAAACCTCTTCATCATTCACAACCTCTACATGCTCCTCAGCCTCCAACGCATCTAATTCTTCATCGTTCAGCCCCAACAATAATGAAATTTGATCGCGAGTCAGGGCATGATCTGTAAATTTACCTTCCATGATCTCATCCGTGTTGGCAGTACTCATCACCACGCCCTTTTCAAAATCCATAAATAACACGGTGTTGGCTTTGATCGACTCAATATGCTTAACATTAGCCATGTCTTGATGGACGACTATCTGTTGATCATTGCCTTCACCACCACCACCACTCGTACCTGCAGAGGATGATTCGTGAGCTTTTTCAGCTCACTTCCACTAGAACTGGGAGTATCAGGATCCTTTTCTACATCATCATTCTTCAACTACGTTATCGCATCGTCTATGCATGTTAATTGAAGAATAAGGTCCTCTTGTTCTTTAATTTTCAACCCCCTGAGCTGCAACAATCTCACACAGCTCCTTGGTCTCCTTCTGGTAGTACGATACATACCCCATCAGACGACGTTGATTTGTCATCATTTGTTCTTGAAATTGACTCAAAAGTATATCCATCTTGTGTAGGGGCAAAGCATGAAATGAAGCTGGTACTGGCTGCACTGGACCCTGTAGACGGCTGATTCTCATAAATGATACATCCGAGGGTTGTCTCGGCATCATGGTAGGTGTAGGAGTAATCACCATTGATGTTGTAGAAGGCCTTGGCATTGTAGATAACACAAATTGAGGGATTAAGCCGAGCCTTGGATCAGAAGTGATGGTTGTTGTCAATGTAAGTGTCGGGGTGCTAGTAGTAAGCGACACCACCGGGCGTTGTTTTAAAGACGACCTAGGCACCTGTGGACCAATCTCCACTACTGAATTGTGCCTAATACGACGTTTAGGCGGTTGATCTTGCATTTTCTTCCTGCCCTTACGTTTTCGTTGAGCAACCTGTGTGCTTGTTGCCTCAACGTCAACGTGTCATCCATCACCCCCATTACCATCACATTTCCCACCTGGTCCTTCATCATGTTCAGAATCCGAGTCGTCATGAATCCAACGATTATTAGAAGGACATACATAATCCAGATTTGCCAAGTGACCAATTAAACGTTTGGTCCTTGGACGATCTGCTGGTGCTTGACATCTATAAATCTTCATTCTCTTCATTGTATCAGCCGACATGTGTTCTAAATTCAACACATCATCTTCTAACGGCTGATAAATCACTAGATCGGGAATCAAGTCTTGAACAATTGGCTGAACAAATCTCAGATACATCAAGAACTTGCTCCGACAATTCTTCACCAAACAATTCTCCTTGAGGTGGTAAAAGATGAGCTTGGAGATGTTAAAAGGTTTGTTCAGAATGAGCGCAACGAATGCGGATTTAAGCATAATCCGACATTCATCAAAACCACCCTTGCGTCCCCCAAGGCAATGTATCGGGACATGTAGTAAGTACTTGTATGGACCACACAACTACGCCTTGTTGTATTGGCAATGGTCTAGGTCTCCTGAAAAAAATAAGCACTAAAATAAACCACAAATCAATGTCTTATCGAATTCACAAGGATAGTCCATGTTGTCAACAAATCGTAACACATGATGTATCACACAGGGACTAATCATGATCGTCTGCTTGTTGATCGTAGCAACAATGTGATTCTCGGACTCCACATATCTTGCCGAGTTCCAAAATGGACGGATAACACTGAAGTGAGCAGGGTCATAAGCAGTAATAGCATAATGAATCCTGGTTGGCAAAGTTGTCCTGCACGAAAGCACATGTATTTTGCTTTTTATCAAACGACAGCAAAGGAGCAGTTGGAGCCTGTTGTTGCCAAGCAGGTGATTGTTCTTGAACAATTGGTTGTGGATCGACGACAAGGGCATCTTGAATAATCACTTCAGCTATTACTATAAAAACACAAACCCGAAGATCAGTAATAGGAATAATTAATTTAACATAGGAATTCAATTTATATAAACAAAATGAATTCTGTTTAAAAATAATTACAAGTATCATATGTTAGTACATTATAACGAATGGAGTCATTCGTTATATCGAATTGCATGAATCGTTATTGTCATCTTAACGAATGAGTGACAACGAATGAAAGCATTTATAGCGAATGAGAGTTCATTCGTCATAAAATCGCACGAAGGAGTGAATTTGTTAGACAAGATCAATGAATGGGTTCATTCTTATACTTTAGCACGAATGATCATCCATTCGTTGTTCATAACGAATAACAACAATCCTTATCAACTTTGACCTTAGTTTGTCAAAGTCAAAATTAAATTGAAGTCCAGATAGTCAAACATGTAAACATAATTCAATTAGTCCATATCAAACGATGAATCAATGTTGGTTCGATATCAATGAACTTGTCTATGCATCGAAGCCATCTATAATCAATCATTGATCACAAAACCCAGGTTTTAATCGATTTCAGTTTCGTATAAAAACCTGTCACTAAACCCATCAATTAACCTACCAAACATTGATGATATATGACGAAAAGTGTCATGCTTGGATCAGGGTTACCTTGTGAATCTAAGATTATCAACAAAATTTGATTTGGTTGATGTTAGGAATTCTGGAAAAAATTTGCAAGAGGTTGTATAGTTTTGCTTTAAAAAAGGTGAATGAATGAGTCGTTTCGTTCACCTCATGTTTATTATATAAGACAAGACTTGCATGCATTTCCAGACTGACGAATGGACCCATTCGTTAATTCAAAAATAATAAATGGATCATATTCGTTGGTTCATTCGTTAACCCCGTTAATGAATGAATAATAAGTTAAATATCATAGCGAATCAACAAAGATTCGTTCTTCTTTCGTTATCAATATTGATGACGATTGGAGTCATACGTTATTAGTGTAGCGGAAGCGAATGATGATAACGAATAGGCTTATTCGTTATCCAAATGAAAAATAAGTTACCCAAATTCGTTATTAGTACAGATAACGAATAGATTCTATTCATTAAGAATCCACATAACGAATATCAATTAAATAAACAAATTAAAAAGAAATTTTTCATTATAAATTTCAAATATTAAATAATGCATCGAAACTGATGAACTTTACCTTAAAGATCTTACCACTCGGAGTAAAATGCAATATCTTAACGTGCTTTGCGTTCAAAACACATTAACTTAAAAACCAAATAATTTAAATCAATTAAATAAAATAATTAAATAAAATTGGGAAAATCCTTTTGGTATTTTCATTTTCAAATATGTACCCTTTAGCTCGAAAGTTGAAAATAAAACAGAAAACGAAAAATAGAGAAACACAATATTTTTGGATTTTTGAATATTTTCGATTTAAAAAGCACATAAAACAAAAACAAATATGAAAACTATTCTACAAAAACAGTTATATTTTTGTGAGTTGAGCAGAGAATCATATTGATCAAATCTCTCTTCCATCGGAGTTTTATATTTCAGCGTTATTATGAATAGTGTTAAGTCGGTCATTGATATTGTTGTCCACTTAAATCTTGTAACAAACCTTCGAATATTTTTGTGATATGATTTAAATTTCAATTAGAGCACAGAATATCAGAAACTATCAGCCTCAATCTCGGTTTAGGCTTAGTTTGACTTTTACCATATCACCCAACTTGACTTAAACCATTATGTTGTTGATCAAAATAAAGATTTTATAATTTTATAAACAATCTCAGTTCATAATCCCCACTACAAGGTATAACCCCATTATCAAGCAATGCACCAAGCTTCCTTTACTATGAATGAGTATGCACGAGTTCATCTGTAGTCTTACATACATTGTATCCCCTGGGGTTTGTTTCTTACTGGTATTAAAGTGCGTGCAAGGGAGAAACAATGTATGACTAGCAGCGGAATTTGATCAAATCAGTAATGAATTTGTACGTTGTACAGTAGTGATCAAGTTTGTTGACTTTGGGTTTGATCCAAAAGCTTTTAAAATATTCATGTTTATGAATATTCATGTTTTTGAATACCTAGATAATTAAGACGCATATAGATTCACAATGTCCGAAAACCAGATGCATCCCATCAATACAGGATTTGAGGCCATAAGACCATAAACCATTGAAGCGTTAACCATAAACTAGATGCATTTTATTTTGAATTTTTGGTTTTGGTGATCAAGAAAACATAAGGCTTGAATATGATATGCTACTACATTTCTGCATTCATTACCGAGACTTTTGGATGAGAATAACACCTCTTTCAATTTGGCAGTTTTTTTTATGTTTATATCACATACTTTATCTTAACAGTTTGTTTAAGACATATCAATGCACCAATGCAGTTAAGCACTCGGTCTTTTAAGCTTATTTCTTTCAGGATATGGGACTAGATGATCAATGTACTATAATTTTCTCTTTTTTGCTTCAAAACTCATTTTTGAGGAGCATTTAAATTCAGTCGCCCAGTCACTTTCAGTTTATAGATAAATGGCTATCCTATATATCTACAAGTAGATAACATGATCAAACATGTATAAAAATACATGTTCCACAAGCTTAAATAACTGACATATTTTTCAGCGAGAGAATTAAATAAAACACACAATAGTCGCCCCAATCACTTTCCATTTTTAGGTAAATGGCTATCCCGAATATCTACACGTAAATATCTCGAATATCTACACGTAAGTGTCATGACCAAACATATACAAGTATATGTCCTTTAAATTTGAGTAACTGGCATAATTTTAAGCGAAAGACTGCAAAAATATTTGTGAAATTTTCAAAATATTTGAATGTTTTTTTTATTTTGCTCTATACATACATAAATCACAATATTTTTGAATTTTCAATTTTTTTAGAGTTTTTGGATTTTCTCTATACAAACAGAAATTACAATATTTTTGTATTTTTCCATTTTCTACTCATCATTTTTGAATTTTCAATTTTTTAAATGTTTTTGGATTTTCTCTATACAAACAAAAATCAGAATATTTTTGTATTTTTCCATTTTCTCCCACAAAACCCAAAACCATAAAATAATCAAACCAAATAAACAAAACACAATAAAATTGATTATACGAGCTTAAGGATATCAGCAAGAGTTTTTAGCCCATTTAAACCAAACAAAAATTTAAAGCGCATTTTGTCAAAAGCTTTGGTAAACAGATCAGCTTTCTGAAAATCCGTGTGCACCTTTTCAAGATCAATAAATTTCTTTTTAAAACAATCACGGATAAAATGATATCGAATTTTGATATGCTTTGTCTTAGAGTGGTTCACAGGTTGTTGGTGATACTAATAGCAGCAGAGTTATCAATAAAAACGGGAGTAGTAAGAAACTTCAAACAGTAATCCCGCAAGTGTTGCTGGATCCAAAGAATCCGTGAACAACAACTCGAGGCTGCCACATACTCTGCTTCTGCGGTTGTAGTGGAGACCGTTTTTTAATTCTTACACTACTAGGAAACAAGCCGGCTTCCTAGAAATTGAAAACCCGCTATAACAGATTTGGAATTGATCTTGCATCCTCCATAATCAGAATTGGAAAACGCAGTGAGGTCAAAGCTATCATCCTTGGGATACCATAACCCGGTGTCAGGATTACCCCTTACATAGTAAAGTATACGTTTAACCGCCGACAGATGAGTCACTCGTGGACTCGATTGATACCAAGCACATAAACAAACAATTAACATGATATCAGGACGAGAGGCAGTTAAATACATTAAAGAACCAATCATTGCTCGGCAAAGGGTTGGATCTATGGTATCCTCCAATTCATCGGGTGACAAATTGTGACCCACGGGAAGAGGCGTCGAAGGGATTTTTCCGGCATTTATCTTGAATAGGATCATGACATCGTTCACCTATTTTGTCTGAAGAATAAAAATTCCAGCGTCAGACAGATGAACCTGCAACCCTAAGAAGAAATTCATCTCTCCCATCAAGCTCATTTCATTGTGCATTAACTTCTCAAACTCCTTACACAGCTTGTCCTTTATAGAACCAAATATGATATCATCGACATATATCTGGATGAGGAGCAAATCAACACCAACATTCTTATAACTGAGAGTACAGTTCCTCGTTTGAAGCCATTATCGGTTAGATGGTCAGCAAGTGTGCCAGGGCTTGGTGTAGACCATAAATGTTAGTGCACGGTTTTGCGTCTCGAGTCTTTGTATTTGTCGTTTTGGTTAATATAATAAACTATTAAGTTAAATGTGTAGTTCGTTAATGTATGGGACTAGTTCGCTAAAGATGTTTAGCGAACAAGCTCTAAGTTAATATCTTCCTGATTCGTTAAGGATGTTTAACGAATCAGGAGATGATTCGTTAAGTTATTTATCCTTTTATGTATGTAACGAAGTGGATCCTAGTTCGTTAGGGGATGTTAACGAACTAGGTCCAACTTCCTATTTATAGTGAACTCTGTTCACAAGTTATTTAAGTTTTTGAGAGTTAATTAACGAAACCCTGTCCGAATCTCTCTCGATCTTCATCTTAATATTATACATACACATATATATAACTAATACTAATAATAATAATAACATATAACATATAATCATTAGCATAACGAACTAGATCCAGATAATCGATTAAGGTAAACTTAGATCTGAGATCGATTTAGGAGTACACAAGTGGTATCAGAGCTTTCGGTCGTTCGATTGCTCTTGATTAGTGTGTTTAATTGTAATTGGGACTGTTTTAGTATTAAGTTTGGTTACCGGTTGAGTTTGATTCAATTTGAGCTAGTTTTGGATTGAATATGGATCAATTGGATTGGATCTGAGGTTGTTAAGGTATTGGATAGGTGTGGTTGATTGGAATTGGAGTTTTGATTGTGTTTGGATTGTTTCCATTGGATCTGTATTTGGTCTAGAAACAGGGGATTGTTTGTGATTAAATTGGATGTGTGTTAATGGTAATTGTGTTACGAGATCGATACTAGTGAATTCGTGATTAGTTTGCGAGTATTTTGGTTACTTATTTGTGCGGTTTGGTTGAGATAAGAGATTGTAATACAAATTTTTAGTTTCTGGGTTTCTGGGTTGTGTGTTCTTCATTATCCAGAAATCTTGAAATCTTCTTTGAAGATTTGAAGATTTGAATACTTATCTGGTTCGTTACGGGTTTTACTTAATTCATTAACATATTTCCTCTAATTCGTTAACTCGATTACCCAATTCGCTATGAGTTTTTGGTTGATTCGTTATATCTTCTAATACGTGCAAACTGATTTGTGTGACACGTGTCTTGTCTCGGGATTTGAGTTATATCAACCATCGCCACGTGTCATTCTGTGTCAGAGTTTGTTACAAACGGTTGTAACAGCCTGATTCGCTATAGGTTGATTCGTTAATCAACCGTAGCTTGTTCGTTATCTAATTCGCTAAGGATTTTCTTAGTGATTTGTTACACGAAACTTTCTATTTCGCTAAGCTTGCACTTCGGGATTTTCTTAGTCAGTTCGTTAGTTTGACTCATTCGTTGACCGTCTAATTCGTTAATCATCGGATTCGCTTAAACCATTTCTGATTCGTCAAAGTTCGAAACTTTTACAAAAATGGCTAGTATGTATGCACTAGCTTCTCAAAACATGTTGATGCAACAAATGTTACAACTGGACACAGAGATTGGCTCACATTCAAAATGTCCACGTCTGATGAAATTTAGCGATTTTGCTAAATGGGAACCCTATTTTCGTGTTATTTTTGTTCCGTTCACCCTGATTGCTCGTATTGCCTAGATGAGGTATATGTTGCACCAATGATCGGTGATGACACTATTGGTTATACTCCTAAAGCTGTGTCTCAATATTCACAAGAAGAGAAGAAAGCATTAGAGATCGAGATAAAAGCTTATTCTACTCTTACTATGGCATTACCCGAAAATATCTTTCACTAAGTGGGTAGCATAAAGAGATGTGCTTCTTTATTCCAACATCTTCGTATGAGAAGTATGGGAAATATAGTTGAGAGTAAGAAAGTAATGCTCAAGTTTCAATTTCGAAAGTTTAATTTATTGAAGGGTGAAACAGTTGAGGAGATGACTACAAGATTTAATCACTTAATTGCTGAAATGGACAAGATGAAATTGGAAATTTCTAAGACTGATAAGATTGATACTATTAAAAGTGTGCTACCAAGCTCTTATTCAACATTCTTAATGGTTCTGAAGGAGAATGACTATTTTTTAAATGAAGACTTGACTGCACTTGAATTCTTGCAAAAGATTGAAGCAACAGAATATGATCTTAAGTGTTAGACATCTTCCAAGGAAAGTCAAGATCCTGCCTTTTATGGTGGATGTATGCCTCTAAGTTCAACTATCTCTCCGATAACTGCTTTCCTTACCCAAGCTGCAAGTGAAAAAGAATCAACTATCTTTAATGATCCAAGGGCATGTTTTTACACTGCTGGTAATTCTGGATCATCTGGTGGTTCTGGAAGTTCAACTACTACTAATCCATTTGCTTCACCACCTAGTGTCAATATGAAGGAAGCTGAACAGAATTTTGCTTTTCTAACAGCCTTTATGTCTTCATATGAAAACTTGGTAAGTAGTAAGATAACCACAAGTGATCTAACTGATGAGGATTATGATCAGATTGATCCAGATGACTTGGAAATCATGGATTTAAAGTGGAACATGGCTATGATCGTCCGTAAAGTTAAAAGATTCATGCAAAGGACTGGAAAAGATCTTCCGGCCTTAAACAAGAAATTGGGTTTTGACAAGTTGAAAGTGAAATGCTATAATGGTCAAGAGTGTGGGCATTTTTCAAAGGAATGTGACAAACCGATGAAAGAGTTTACCAGTCCTCGTGGTCAACATCAAAATTCTTCTTCACCACTGCACACCAACATCAAGATCACCAATGATGTTGTCCTGAGGATGATAAGTGTGAATCCAAAGTGATAGATTCTCAGGCACAAAAGCAGTATTATTTAAATTAGTCAGATTCTCTTCAGCATTATGAGACGATTCACCATTCTCATGAGATTCAGGAAATGGTATCGAAAAGGAATCAACAAAATGACCATCATCTGATGAAATAGAGATAACATCAGACGTATCAGGAAGATCATCTTGTGTAACATCATCATAATTAGAAACTGAAGACCTTGGTGTTAAAAATTGATCTTCTAAATAAGCACGCACCAAGTCTTCATCAGGTTGATCAACTATTGGAGTAATCGAATTAAATAACCTTTAATAATCAAACATCCAATCAGTTCCTGTTTCCGAGATCATTACAGATGTCGATCAAAACGTAGTACACTCCTAATCACTTCAACATCCACTGTGATAAGAGTTTGATTGATTGTGGCTCGAATGTGGTTTTCTGCTTCAACAAACTCCGCAGTATTCCAGAACTGCCTAATAATGCTTAGATAAACAGTGGGTCGAGCAGTTATGGCATAGTGGATCACTGATCGTCGTAAGAAGGCTAACATAGGACCAAAGAGAACTTCGTCAGCAACATTTGGATCAACGTAAGCACAGATGTTGTGTTTCTTTTCATATGGTAGCAAGATCACTTCCTCTTTTTCTTGTTGTTCTTGCTGTTCTTGTGGAGCAGCAGGCGGGTCTTGATCCATTTTCTTTGTTTCGTGTTTCCGAGATCGTTACAGATGTCGATCTGGTTATTCAACGATAATTATGGAATAATCAAACCTCGATTCATACTGTTGACTTTCAGTGTTCTTGTTTAATTTTGACCTTGACCCAGTGAAGCCAAAGATTAAGCCAATTTTATGGCCATTCGTTATACTTAGCGAATTGGAACTATTTGTGTCCAATTCATTAAGTAATTCAAACGAATTAGAATAGCGACTTAATATAACGAATCAATGGTTCTGACGAATCAATAGTTCTAACGAATCAGATTGGTATTCGTTAATTATAACGAATTAAATTGCTAGTTTGTTACCTTTTATAGTGATTCGCTATGTCTACTTCGTTAAATCATTTACTTGATAGCGAATCCGTTTATTCAAGAACGAATCAGACTATTTTGATAACGAATGACATTTCAAAAAATTATTTATTTAGTTAATTTAACTAAGTCATGTAAATTAATAAAATATTCAAAAGGTCTAAATGCGTCGATACATCGATTACACACGACATCTAAACATTAAGTACACTGCCTATTGATAGATTTATATATGTGCATAAAGTATATTACTCTTTCACATTTCTTATATCCGTCTATATATATTCAGTATAATGGCCGATCAAATGGATCAAGACCCGCCTGCTGCTCCACAAGAACAGCAAGAACAACAAGAACAAGAGGAAGTGATCTTGCTACCATATGACAAGAAACACAACATCTGTGCTTATGTTGATCCAAATGTTGCTGACGAAGTTCTTTTTGGTCCTATGTTAGCCTTCTTACGACGATCAGTGATCCACTATGCCATAACTGCTCGACCCACTGTTTATCTAAGCATTATTAGGCAGTTCTGGAATACTGCGGAGTTTGTTGAAGCAGAAAACCACATTCAAGCCACAATCAATCAAACTCCTATCACAGTGGATGTTGAAGTGATTAGGCGTGTACTACGTTTTGGTGACAATGTCGATAACCCATGTGAGTTTGACAAGAAATTAATCAAGGGTTTGTTTTGACGTGTACGTTATGGTGGAGTTCTCGAAGACTCTCAGTATAACTAGAATGGACTGTGCCCATACATTGTTTGGGAGGTCGTAAAGGGGGTTTCGATGAATGCCGAATCATGCTGCAATTGGCTTTTGTGGCACTCGTCCTAAACAAACCGTTTACCTTCTCAGAAATGGTGTTCTATCATTTCAAGGAGTAAGTTCAACAAACGGTTCAGAAGAAGAAGTTCTTAATGTATCCAAGATTTCTTCAGCTGATTATTAACGATTTGATACCCAACCTGGTTATCGATCGAACTTTGGTGAATGATGTGCTTCCCTTAGAACACATGAAGGCTGATACTGTGCGTAGGATGACGATCTATCGTAAGGAAAAGCCACGGACAAACGTATGATCGGTCATATTATTAATCCTGATTATGTATGTCCTCCTGAGGATCGCTAGATCCATGATGACTCGGATTCCGAGCGTGAGGGAGGTGAAGGTGGGAACGATTGAGATGATGATGATTATGATGGTGACTATTGTGGTACTGGTGATGCAGCTCTTAGAGAACAACAGGCTGCAGTTGAAGTTGCGTTGGTTGCTACTATTGCAGCTCAACGTTAACGTAAACGTAAGGGTAAAGAACCAGCTTCTGAAAGCTCAGCAAAAAGACGTGTATCAGCTGGAGCTAGAGTCTCTTTTGGTGTTCAACCATCTCGTCCTGCAACTACTCAACGCCTGGCAATGCCAATTACTACTAGCACTCCGGAGATGACTTTGAGGACGAAGATGGTACCTCATGAAAGGCTTGGTATGATTCCACAATCGGCTTTAGTTGAAATACCATTGCCTTCTGCAACACTTTCTACTGTTCCTCCAACATCATCCATGGGGCCTCCTCCACCTAGTGATATCTTATTTATGAGAATTATAAGGCCTCAGGGAACAATTCAACCAGTTCATCCATCGTTGTATGCTATGCCACCAAATCGTCAGATAGACATGCTTATGAATCTTCTTCATTTGTATGAGAACCAAATGTCTGCTAATCGTGTAAATCAAAAACGTTTGATGGAAAACCAGAAGAAGCTGGTCAGTTATGTTTCTTTTTGTCAAAAGGAAGCAAAAGCCCTTCGTGAGATTGTTGAGTCTCAGGGGGTAAAAGTTAAATAACAAGAAGAACTTATTCTATAGCTGGAATGCAAAGATGACGCGTTGAAAAAGCTAAGGAATGACGACGATGAGGATCCTGATGAATCTTATGCTAGAGGTGAGCCTAAACAAACTCAAGACCCAGCTTATGGTCCGGGTACGAGTTCTGTTGATGATTCGGGCAAACAAATTCTTGTTTATCATGACTACTCGGCTGCCAAACCAATTGAGATGATCGAGGCCGATACGGTTATATTTATGGATGGTAAGGGGGTGATTAGGAGCATGGTGAATGCTGATGAGATAGCAGTGGGGCAGTTTGTGGATAAGTCGTTGACACGAGAGCAGATTGCGATCTTGCTTGGTCTGAATGAAGACGAAATGACTGTGTTAGAAACTGATCCCGATACTGAGGTAATCAATGATGACAAGATCTTAAATGATCCTACTATGGAGATGAGGACGGATTTTATTTATGAGAATGAGGAAATTGAAGTGGAAGATGTGACTGCTGAGGATTACCCTGATTTGTTTTAACATACCAATGTTGATCAGGATGCTCCTGTATTTAATGAAGAAACCGTAAAAGAAGCAGAAGATCATCTTGAGAAGACGTCAAAAGGAAAAACGGTCTTTGATACAAGATTTGACTCGCTTGAGAACCCAACTGAGATGACATTCTTAGATGGTTTAAACACAAGAAAGTCGGTAAGATCATCGAGGCTTACAGATATGTTGATCAAGAACAGAAAGAAGAAGTTGTTGCACGGGCCAAAGCCAACCAGAAGTCTACATTCAAGGCCGTGTCACAAGTACAAGGTAATATCATTTCTTGGCTTTTTGATTCTGATCTTAAAGTTTGTATTGTCAAATGGGAGAAAGGCGTCCAGTACTACGAAAGGATGTCTGATGTTCTTTCATTACCGAGATGGGACGTACGTACTCTGGCGTACCATCCATTTATTAATAGGGGTGGGGATAAACATGCAAGTTGGTTTCACCAACATCTGCTGTTTGAAGTGGACCACGGGTTCAAATTCTTTAAACCACAGATTCCCATCCGTAAGCGTCTCAATGAGATTGACCCAAGGACTGGTTGGAAGAAGTTGGTTCTTAAAGTAAAGCCGCTGAAGACGATGAAGCGTGTGCCGGTGAAGCCAATGAATCAACACATATATTTATCTTTCAACCGCTGGTACTATGACAATTGTACTGGCGAGGCCGTCATTGTCTTGGGAAAGGGGTTGAAGACCGAGCCGATCAAGATCATTGACCCGATGTGGTTGGTGAATTTAACCGAGACCGACAATGATGTGCTACACAAGAACAAGATTTTGATTGAGCCCAATGAAGACTATGACCTGGCTATGCAATTCCAACGCGTTGTGCGTGTATGTTATGAGAACGGAATTCATAGTTGCAGAGACTGGCAGTCCAAGCGTTTCAAGTAATTTAAAGACAAAGAGCTCAAGACGAGGGGGTGTCTGTTAGTGCACGGTTTTGCGTCTCGAGTCTTTGTATTTATTATTTACCTATTTGTCGTTTTGGTTAATGTAATAAACTATTAAGTTAAATGTGTAGTTCGTTAATGTATGGGACTAGTTCGCTAAGGATGTTTAGCGAACTAGCTCTAAGTTGATATCTTCCTGATTCGTTAAGAATGTTTAACGAATCAGGAGATGATTCGTTAAGTTATTTATCCTTTTATGTATGTAATGAAGTGGACCCTAGTTCGTTAGGGGATGTTAACGAACTAGGTCCATCTTCCTACTTATAGTGAACTCTGTTCACAAGTTATTTAAGTTTTTGAGAGTTAATTAACGAAACCCTGTCCGAATCTCTCTCGATCTTCATCTTAATATTATACATACACATATATAACTAATACTAATAATAATAACATATAACATATAATCATTAGCATCATGAACTAGATCCAAATAATCGATTAAGGTAAACTTAGATCTGAGATCGATTTAGGAGTACACAATAAAGAGCCTTGTTCAGTCTGTAAACACGGTCTGGATAATCTAGATCTTCAAAACCAGGAGGCTACAACACAAACACCTCTTCATGACGTTCCCCATTGAGAAACACACTCTTGGCATCCATTTGATAAACCTTAATATTTTTGAAAGCAGCATTGGCTAAAAATATTCGTATAGCCTCCAATCGAGCAACTGGAGCATATACTTCTGTGTAACCCTTGCACAACCAAACGTGTTTTGTTTCTGACGATGACCCCATGATCATCCTTCTTATATTTAAATACCCATTTGGTCGGAATAGGCTTCTTAACCCTATCAGGCTTGTTAATGAGATCCCAAACACCTAGCCAGTTAAACTGTTGCAGTACTTCTTGCATTGCCTCTAACCATGAAGAATCTTCAAGCGCCATACGAACACTTGTTGTTTCCATTTGTGACAGAAAGCAAGTGTATTTTGCGAGAGTCATGATTCATAATGAATTCATATTAGCATACGCACACAATACATTAACGTGACTTGAATCAGCAATCCGATAGCGTGTTTGCACAACAACATCAAGATCACCAATGATGTTGTCCTGAGGATGATAAGTGTGTATCCAAAGTGATAGATTCTCAGGCACAAAAACAGTATTAGTTAAATTAGTCAGATTCTCTTCAGCATTATGAGACGATTCACCAGTCTCATGAGATTCAGGAAATGGTATCGAAAAGGAATCAACAAAATGACCATCATTTGATGAAATAGAGATAACATCAGACGTATCAGGAAGATCATCTTGTGTAACATCATCATAATTAGAAACTGAAGACTTGGTGTTAAAAATTGATCTTCTAAATAAGCACGCACCAAGTCTTCATCAGGTTGATCAACTATTGGAGTAATCGAATTAAATAACCTCTCATAATCAAACATCCAATCAGTTCCTTGCCAGCAGGAGGTGTGGTGTATTGTTGACAATAACATGGTACCACTCTTCAACACAACCCAAAGTAAAGTTGAAAACCCGTTTCTTAGGAGATGCATAACCCAAGAAATAACCTTCAATAGCCTTTTATTCGAATTTCCCGCATCTTTCTTCAACATAGTGCACGGTCACCCGAATGGTTCCAAAAACTTTAAATTAGGTTTTCGATTGTTTAGAAGCTCATAGCTTTTATTTTGTAGCTTCTTCATAGTCAAAACATGATTAAGCGTGTAGAAAGCAGTGTTCACTGCCTCATTCCAAAATTGAACACGAAGCTTCGAATCTGCTAGCATTGTTCTTGTAGCTTCAATCAGTATTCGGTTCTTCCTTTCAGCAACACCGTTCTGTTGAGATACATATGGAGCACTATATTCTCTATGAATTCCTTTTTGAATGCAAAAGAAATTCAATACAGTGTTTTTGAACTCCGTACCATTATCCCTCCGAATACGTCTCGCATTGTGTTTGTACTGTGATTCGATCTTTGTGATTAGATTTTGAACAAGAAAAGGTGTCTGATCTTTAGAACTCATAAATAACACCCACGAGTATCTTGATTAGTCATCAGTGACAACTTGACAATACCAATCTCCAGCAATACTCGCACGATTCACAGGACCAAATAAATCCATATGAAGTCGTTCCAAAGGAGTATCAATGGAATTAATTAACTTTGACGGGGGTGAATTCTTGTACTGTTTTCCCATTTTGCATGCAACACAGTGATCATTCATCTTGAAGTGTTTCAGGGAAACCCCATCACCAACTCATTTGCCATCAGATAATTAATCTTTTTGACATGAATGTGACCCATACGCTTATGCCTCATAATTGAGTCTTTCTAAGTTGTTTTTGAGAAAAAATATGTGTCAACAGAAGTAGTTACCTTAGAAGTCATGTTCAGAACATAAATATCTTTCGATCGAGGAGACCGCATAACAACCATGTCTTCTGGAATGACATATCCGGGTTTGAGTATTATATACTCTTTGTCAGTAAATACAGTAGTGTACTTTTTATCAAAAATTTGAGATACACTCAACATATTGCGATCCACTTTATCACAATAATTAACTTTTTCAAATGTAATACGGCCATTAGAAACATCTCCTTATTTTGTAATCATTCCCCCATAATTACCCGCAAAAGCAACATAACCACCTGGAATTTCTTAGTAGGTTGATGTTCCCAGTAATATGATGAGAGAATCCACTATCCATAATCCAGATTTCACCAGATATAGTCTTGGATGAACTCTGCACACAGAGGTAAAATGATTATTTCAAAATGGCAGCCCATGCCTAATTTCACTTAAGAGTTAATTTTGATTAAATCCAAATGCGGTTTAGCTGCTTGTGAATAACTCACATGCCTTTTCGACTTTCGTCACAAATACGTAGCTTGAACTAAATTTGTGTTCACATTCTTACAAAATGGTTCCGTTGGAACAAATTTGGGTTTTAAATTATCCGTGCTCTCATCAACGTGAATCACCCTGTGCGGATTCATATTTGAAAACATGATGTTAATCTCATCATCACAAGACATGGATCTTTCCAGAATTTCTTTAACCAAAGGAACGGGTTTGACTTGTTCCTTTATAAAAGGATGAATATTGTGTGATTTCTTAATTCCACAGTTTCTTACAACATGACCTTTTTCGCCACATAGAAAATTTGTTCTCATGTCAACAAACTCACGTTGTGGTTTGGCAGAAACAGATGAAACAGAAGGTTGATGAAAAGCACCAGAAATATGCCCTTTTTTCAAATCATCAAACACAACACATTTCTTTTTCATGTAAAAATCAAGATTTGAACAGTTAGAAAAACTCTTTAAAGTGTCAATTCCAGTTGAATTAAAAAATTGAACTTTCTTAGAAGATTTTAATAATTGTTTGGCCTTAACCAAAGGATCTGTTGTGTTTTATGCTTTGGAATTAACAAATGCATACGTTTAAGATCTTGTATCTTTGACGTTTCATTTTGAAAGACGTTTTCTATCAATTTAGGATTGATAAGAGTAAGCGAAATGTCTTTCTTAGTGAGCACTTTTCTAATACCCTTTAATTTAAACACTCAACCAGTGTATACCTTAGAAGGAACAGGATTGATGAAACACATCAAATCCTCATCAGAAAACTTTGGTTTTTCTTAGCCTTAACCTTAGCAGATTTTTCCTTTTTCACTTTAGATGTATTTGAATCATACACAGCCTCCTCAAATTCATTAGGTTCACATAAAATGTGCTTTGAACGTGGAATGAATAGGTCTTTGTGCACAATTTCAGGTTCAATTACATCCTTGTTACTTTGAATATGACGTTTTTGAGTTGAAGATTGATCACTTATGTTTTCATTTTTAACCAGTTTGGGTTTATCCTCAGTGATTACGGGTTCAATAACAATTTCTTCCTTTCATATAAATGGATTTGGGGAATAGTCATCATGAAATGATGGAGAAATTTCAACAAAACCCAAACCACTCTATGAACCTTTTTGTTTACCAGACATATCAATAATTTCATTCAACAAAAATGAAGAGTTTCGAAACTTGTCTAATTTACTTTTCAAATCGAAAATCTCATTTTCAAGTTCAGTTATCTTAGTTCTTTGTTTGAGAATTTCTTGAAATTGTTTTTCATTAATGGTTATTTTCACTGACAATTCAGATCTCAAATCATGATTACCTATAGACAACCCCTCAATTTTTTCCCTAGATCTAATTTGTTATTCTAGTGATTGTCTATATGTATCCTTGATCGAAGCAAGTTCTTTCATTAGTGAATCATTATGAGAATTAAGTAAATCAATTCTAGACTTAATAGTTTCACATTCAGAACATGACACATTTTCAAATAATTTAACAAAAGAAGGACTAACCTCATCAATCTTAACCATGCACACAAATGAAGTTGGTTGCATGTTACAAGAATCATCTGAATCCGATTCTGTCTCATTGTCAGGGGACAATTCATTCCCACTAGCATCTTGAAAACTTTCAGTCAGCTCGAACGTTGCCAGATTTGATTGATTATCATTACACATCAGTCTTTGAGTCCAGTCAGTTCCTTCAGTAGTGAGAAGAGCTTGTGACCCTGAAGCTTTAGAAGAACTACCTCCAGAAGTCTTTTCAGGAGAATCATTGACCTTCTTTCTAGAATTTCTGTCTTGATGTCGAGGTCCATTATATTCCTTCTTTGGTTGGTCACATTACTTGGAAAAATGACAAAACTCTTGGCAATTGTAACATTTGACCTTCAATTTATCAAAACCAACTCATTTGTTCAGAGATGGTAAGTCTTTACCAGTTTATTGCATAAACTTCTTCACCTTCCATACAATCATGGCCATGTTCCATTTGGGATCCATTAATTCTAGATCATCAGGATCAATCTAATCGTAGTCTTCATCAGTTAATTCACTTGTAGCAATCTTGCTACCCACCAAGTTTTCATATGATATAATGAAAAAATCAAGGAAAGCACAATTATGTTCAGCTTCCTTCATGTTGACATTAGGTGTGTAGTGAAACCATTTGTATTTGATACATAAGAATTATCATTAAACCCGGAAGCCATGAAACATACATTTGGATCACTATAGGAAGATGATCCCTCTTGTGAAGTTTGAGTAAGAAATGCAGTAATTGGAGATGCAGAACTACTCAAAGGCAAGAAACCTCCATATAGAGTTGGATCTTGAGTTTCTTTTCATGACTTTTGACATTTCAAGTCATACTCTCTATCTTCAATTTTTTGCATAAATTCCATTGTCGTAAGATCTTCCTTCTTAAAGAAATTATTTTCTTTAAGTACCATGAGAAATGTAGAATAGGAACTTGGAAGAGCATTTTTCACAGTATCAAGCTTATCACTTTCATTTGGTTCCATCTTTAACATATTCATTTCTGCAATCAAATGATTAAATCTAGTCAGAATTTCCTCAACAGTCCTTCAAGAGATTAAAGTTTCTGAATTGAAACTTCAATATCACCTTTTTACTTTCTTTAGTATTACCCATACTTCTCATTCTTATGTTTTGAAACAAGGATGCACAAATTTTAATACTTCCCATTTGATGAAAAATATTGTCAGGTAAAGCCATAGTCAAAGTGGAATATGCTTTTGTTTCAATCTCTAATGCTTTCTTTTCTACTTGAGAATATTGAGTAAATGCCTTCTGTGTAAAACCAGTAGTCTCATTACCAACCATAGGCACAATGTATACATCATCAAGACATCGTGAACAATCAGGGTGTACGAACCCTAGATGTTCTATGAAACGTGGCTCCCATTCAGCAAAATCGCTAAACTTTATTAAACGAGAACATTTTGACTGAGATCCAATTTCAGCATCGAGATGTAACATTTTCTACATCAACACGTTCTAAGAAGCCAGTGGATAATAACCAGCCATCTTAAACAAATAAAAGTTTAAACCTAACAAAATTCACACTTAAAGGGATTAAAATGAAAATTATGTAACGAATGAGTATGATTGGTGAAAAATGATGAACAGTTACGAATGATTATGACGAATGAGTTAACGATGATGAACACGAATAGTTTAACGAATGACTACCGAATGGTTGAAAAAAGGTTAACGAATGGATTGACGAATAAGTTGATGAATGGTCAACGAACGAATGTTGATTGGAAGAAGCATGTGTGAGGACGAATGGACTTTGAATAATGAATAGCTGATAACGAATCAGCTATAGTAACGAATGAGTATGCTATTCTATTGTAGCAAACTTAACACGTGGCACGAGTCAGTTATACTTTAATAGAGAATGAGAATTTAACGTATAACGAATGAACAGATCCATTATGACGAATGATCATATGAATCTTCAAATCTTCAAACAGATTTCCAGATCTGGAAATTTTTTAGATTCAAACAACAAAGTAGACAATCATAAATCCATGGATTACTCACTCAAAACTAATTAAATTTTCACAAAATATAGCTCAAACACTTCGTAATTATCCCGCGGACAAATCCAAACCAATCCGAACATACAATTACTAACTTAAACCAGTCAAAAATCCAATAAATCACCAAACAGACTCCTCTGTTCCGTTTAACACCCAAACTCAACACAAAATCATTCCAAACTCATACAATTATCGAATTCAATCGCTACTAACCTCACAAATCCAAATCCGAACCCAATTACAATCAATTCAACATCAAATTATCATTTCATCATGCTAATTGAATGAAAACCGATGAACAACGTATCAGATCTATAATTATCAAATCAAACTATATATAATCGATCAATTCATGATTAATACGTTAAAAATAAACACAATATAATCCTGGATGTTCTCTGATACCACTTGTTGAACACTATAGAGCTTCAATTGATCGATTTAATCATGTCAATTAAATCATAGGATCTAGTTATGTGATATATGTTTTTGTATATTTGACTTAATTAAGATTAATGAATTGTTGGGAGGACAACAAGGCAGAGTAACGCCACACCATAAATAAATTTATGAACACTCTAAATATTCTTTGGCTAAACAGCCTATGTATAGAAGACGAATGTCATTCGTTACACATTCCGTAACGAATGGCCTTCATTCGTCTTCATTACATAAATAACCAAAATGGTATAGCGAATGACTCATTCGCTATACCCCATTTGTCAACATTCCATGATGAATGAATACAATATATAATGACTAAGGTCCATTCGTTAAACATCCTTAACAAATGGACATATAACAATAACGATTAAGGTTCATTTGTTAAACATCCTTAACGAAAGAACAATAATAAACACGATTGACCTCATTCGTTAAACATCCTTAACGAAGGATCCATAACATAAAGTATAGGACATATAATTACTAAATTTCCCTTTACATTAAAATAATAATAAATTACATAACGATTACAAAGACTCGAGACGACAAAACCGTGCACTAACACCAGTCGGTGAGTGGATCGATCTCATCAATATATTCATGTTTAGCACATGTGGCTTGAAGAACTTGGACCCATACCTTACCTCATGCAAAAGATGACGATAAAACCAATCTGCCAACTAATTATCACCTTTGTTCATGAATGGTCTATTCGCCAATGTACGAACATCCCATCATGGCATGGTAAGAGCATCAATAATATGTGGAAAATACTGTAGAACGTTCTCCCACTTAAAGATACATACATTAAGCTTTTGTTCGTACATCCATAAGACGATATTACCTTTAACGGTCTTCACATCAATAAACTTCATCATCAGATAGGCACTCTTACGGGCCTTCGATTGTGGATAATCCTCTTTTTCCGCATACCGCAACAACTCGATCATCTTGTTCATCTTCTTAGCATTATAAATTAAACAAATCATCATAAGTTTGTCGATTCTCGGGTTTAGTAATTTTCTCTTTACCCTTTCTCTTCTCAACCTCCTTCCTCAAACGCTATTTTGCTACTTTATAATGCTCGGTAGTGAAAAATGTAATTTCATCGTCAGAGTTAAAACGAGTATACATATCAGGGTATTCCTCAAACTTCACATCTTCCATCTTGACCTCATCATAATTTGTATTCCTGGAAGGAACACTTTTATCAAATCTAACCTCCTATGTGTCCTCAACCTGCACATATTCGTGTCTCTCTAACTCCTCCACGTTTTTTTTGTTTAAATTAAGAAGAATAGCGATTTATTATTTCATCAAGCAATGGTCAACAAACTCGCCTTCTTCTATCTCATCAGCATTCACCATACTCATTACAATCCCGTGTTCATCAACAAATAAAACCATATTCACCTTCAGAGTATTTACGGGTTGCAACTCGGTTGAATCATGATAAACAACCATTTACTTTCACGACGACTCCCCCTCGGTAGGTACATTACCAGATGATGAAACACCTGGTTACTGATCAAAACCTCCTGCCTCCGGATCCTTGTCGTGATCCCGATCCTTCAACTTCTTCAACAAATCTTCTTTACATGTCATTTGAAGGATCATTTCATTATGCTTCTCGATCCTCTCACCCTTAACAGCAACCAGTGCTCTTAGCTCTCCATTCTCTTGTTGTAAAAACTGAAGACCTCTCATCATATTTCCCTTATCATCCCATATACTTTCTTGAAACTTACGAGCAGCGGCCATCTGATTCTCTTGTAAGTGCACGAGATTCATCAGCTGAAACAATTGATGTTGCATAAGCAAGTTATTTTAGTTTGGATGAATTAGCTGCATTGGGCTAGGAGGTCGATTAAATGACATAAATGAATACCCTGGCCCCTGCATCATTCTTGCAGGTTCAGTTGGTCTTGTAGTATCCAGAGTTTGTTAAGGAGCAGGCTTCAGTGATAACACAGATCAAGGAATAGACATAAAACGCGGATTTGTCGAAGCTATAGTCAGTAAGGTAACCACCGGTGTACTTTGAGAAGCAGTACTAACCGGTGTAGGTGGAGTAACAGAAATAGCAGGAATAAATACTATCACACGTGGAACTTGTGATTGAAGCTCCTGAATCTCAACACATGAAGCCTGTTGGGTCGTTTAGGCTTTGGCTTATCAACCGCAATAGCTTTGCCCATAGCCTTACGTTTACATACCTCTACACCACCATCACCACCATCAGGACCACCATCATTTCCACCATTACCATCACTGTCACCGCCTTCACATTCAAAACCCGAATCATCATTGATCCAAGAATCATTAAATGGAGTATGAGAACATACACTAGACAAATGACCAATCAAACTTTTATACTTTGGCCTAGTGTGTTCAATCTGACCCAGGTATGTTTGAATCCTCTACATAGTATCTTCATTCATATGATGCAACTCAATAAAATTAGTTCGAACCTTCGGGTCTTTGACTATATCAGGTTCCAAATGATTTATGATCATTTGTAGGAAACGAGGATACAATTAGAAACCTATTTGTCCTCGTGATGCAGTTCTCCTTCAAATGATAGAACACCATCTCTGAGAATTTGAAAGGCTTGTTCAGCACGAATGCAACAAAGGTTGATTGCACCATTATCATGTACTCGTCAAAACCACCTTTACGACCTCCCAAACAATGAATTGGTACATGCAAAAGATACTTGTATTGTTCACAAAGGTACGCCTTGTTGTACATAGACTTGTCCAAATCACCTTTATACTTTTAACTTATAAACAATCTCTTTATCAACTCCTTATCGAACTCGTACACACAATCATCATCATCATCATCAACAAAACCCAATACTTTACAAATCACGTCCACATAATCACGATCTTTCTCTCTTGAATCACGACAATAATGTGATTTTCCCCTGCAATATACCGAGTTGTCTCCCAAAATGGCGTTATAATACTATAATGCGCAGGGGATTCATAGAAAATGCTCGTTATTCTTGAACGCTTCAAGGACATAATAACTTCTCTGAACATCGCTCGTCAAAAGAAATTCAGACCCAAGAAAGCACAAATAATATTCTTCTTGTCAGCTACCCACCGATGTCCAGTCGGTAATTCTTGTTCTTGTTGTTGTTGTGGCTCGGGATCAGCAGCTGGTTTCTCAAATTGATGTACTTGAACCACTTGAGCCTCATGAATAGCTGACTGATCTGGTTGATCCTGATAAATATTCATTTGTTGATTATTTACCATTTCTTCACGAATAACCATACCCATACCTAAAATATTATTAAAAATTACCTTTCTGCCCTCATTCGTGATACATTAAGATTATAATGAATGAACAAATATCACATTCGTTAAAAAAACTAACAAATAGACACATTTTTTAATACAATTAACGAATCTACTCATATGTTAAAAACATCACAGTCGTTAAGATATACAAAACACTCATTCGTTAGAAACTCAACGAATGGGGTCATTCGTTAATCAAAGTAAACGAAAGAGACTCATTCGTTAGAAGATGAACTAAGGAGACTCATTCGTTACAAGATGAACGAATGAAAAGAAATTGCTAACGAATGGACATAAACGAATGAACCCATTTGACTCACAAGTCAAAGTCAAAGTTAATAAGAACCCAACAAGTCAAATCATGCAATTTCAAATTCAGAAATTTCTTAATACTTTACTATTTACATTAAAACTTGGTTTATTATCATCGATACCATACAAATAGTACTTTGAGAAACTCTTATTTTTTTAAATGCCCGTCTTAATGATAAATTTGTCCAAATTAGAGTTGTTAAGGGTTTTACCATCAAACCCCCTAGAAATCGGATAAAAAATTAAGTTAAAACAAACCAGATGATCGTTATACCTTATGATCATCAAGAATGATGAAATACACGTATGTTTATCACAATCGGGTCTAGAAAAATTTGCAATAGTCTGGTTAGGGGATGAGAATATCGAGACAAACAGTGTAGAAACGAATGGCCTCCCATTCTCGATCTAGGGTTTATATATGCCGTACAACTCTAGCACATTTCCCAATGCACCCGAATGTTCATTCGTTAAACAAATTAACGAATAGCCATTCATTCATTAAGGATTTAACAAATAACCTTGCATTCGCCACTCATTCGTTAACTTAACAACGAATGAGTCCTCATTTGTTATGTGTAGCGGAAGCGAATGTGAATTTGTAACGAATGAAGCACATTTGTTAAAGTTAATTAATGAATGGCTTCTCATGAGTCACAATGTTATAACGAATGAAGATCAAGAATAGTGAATGAAGTTTATGCCATTCAAACCCTTGTAAAATTCTTAAATAAACCATCAAAACCAACTTTTTGATGCCATTTTTATATACAATAACTTAAACTCATGTGTAAAATTATAACAAGATGGAAAAATCCAAGATTTTATCAATTTTGTCTTTCAATTTCTCAATTCGCATAGCTCAATAATCGAAAATAAAGCAGAAAAATAAAATCTTTTTGAAATTTTCAAACTTTATATCAAAACACACCGAAAATATTTTTTTAAATTTTCCATTATTCAAACAAAATTAAAACTAAAACTAAAATTAAACTACAATAAGCAGTGCATATTTTTTTCAAGAAAGATCGTGACAGGGGATCATATTGACTAGTAACGTCTTAGGCAACACTTCAATTTGACATTTATTATGCATGTAATACAACGATGATAACTGATATGATTGCCCTCTTTAAACCTTATACAGATTCTTCAGTAGCTTTACGATATGTGTTAAGATTCATGTGACATTCGTCAATTTCGGGTCCGATTTGTATTCGTTTTGTATTCATTTATTATGTAAACCGACCCATTTTGTAAACCAAAACTAATGATATAATTAAAATATTGGATTTTATGTTACTAAATCATTCCCATTTGTTCACTTTGAAAAACCCCTTTTACGGATTAAAAAATGCCTTTAAAACGATCAAATTATATCAAAAACGAACTTCCGGTACGCATAACGAACCATGCAAGACAAGCTGGGCCAACCCACACCACCCCGGACATGCCGCACCGTGCAGCCAGGGCAGGAGGGTTGGTCGTGCGGCGCCTAGTGACATCTTCAACATATTTTCAAATTTTTTTTGTTGTTTTATGTCTTGTTTTGATCCCTTTTGCATGCAAACTCTTGTTATAATCACACATACTTGACCATGACCATTACCCTATATAAACACCACAAATACCTTCATTTTCCCCTACTACAACTCCAAAATCTTTCTCAAATTCAAAGATCTCAATGTTATATTCTTAGTTGTTCTTGAAGGTTTGACTTCCAAAGTCAAACTGAGTAAAGTCTTACATTCTAACTAGTTTATATGGTCTTATTAATACTTCAATATAGTTGAACAACATATATATAATATACACCGCTTGTTACCTTAGGTGATTACTTCTCCGTTCTCGGTCGGTGAAGTTTCGGGCCTTGTAAGGCAAGGCTACATGGAGGGCTTTCGTAGTCCTTAATATATATATATATATATATATATATATATAATTATATAACTTGTTTATACATATTAACTATTCTTAACTTCTGTACATTTTAGTTAGTATATCATATTTATGAAGTTCCATGGTTATGGGTTTGAAGAGACTAGCCTAGGTTTAACCGTAAATAGCTCCAAACCGTAAACCGAACTTGTTTACTAGTTTTTGTTAAATAATTGTTTAAACATGCTTTATGTTGGATTTTAGTTTCTAAAATCATTTTTATAAGTTCTATGGTTATGGTTTTGTGAAATCTAACCTCGGTCTTAACCCGGAATAAGATCCGAACCGAAAACTAAACTTTCGTTTAAAGACTTTATTGTTAACTTTTTGGTTGTAAAACTTAAGTATCATCATTTATAAGTTATTATACAAGTTCTTTGATATTTGGGTATGTAGCAACCATCTATGAACTTATTGTGAGATGTTATACGTACCAAACCGAACTAAACCGATTTTCACTCGCTTAAGAAACACAAGTGTGTTTTTAGCTATCAATACTTGTATAAATCTTTAAAAATACTTTATAAACTGATTTTAAATATTTTCTTAAGTACTTGTAAATGTTTGATCAAACTTGATCTTATAACAAAGTTTGGACCAACAAAACCGAACACTCGCTTAACGTAAGTTGTTAGTTCTAAAACAATAGAACTACATACTTGGTTAAGTCTTAGTTGATTTTTATGAGTTCTCTCATAAAATTTAATATTTTGGAAAGTTGATTTTGGGTTTGACCAATTATCAAGACCCGAACCAACTTGAACACTCGTTAAAACCTGTTTTAGTATCTATATTATAAAGGGATTTGCATTCTTGCATTTCTACCCACCTTATTACTTAACATAGGTTAAGTAAATATTAAGGTTAGATACTTTAACCCGGTTTCGAGTAAACTTATAATTTTAAAGGACTATTGTTATAAATTCTTAATTATTTGCATTTTAAATCTTAAACTTTAATTGTTTACATTTCTCATCATTTATTTTATTTTTGGACTTCCAAGACAACTTTCTAATATAAGACTTTTTCCTTTAGGCTTTGATCGTTAAACTTGTCGTTTCGGTTAAACAACAAATCATCAATCTTTCAAGTTTGTTACTTGAACGTGAGTACTTTCGTACCCCGTTTTTCATCTTTCGCTTTGGGGGTGATATTGCGTACTTATTCAAACTAAATTCTTTATACTTGAGTCTTAAACCACAAACTTTATTTTATACTTTACTTAAATAAATGCTCGATTTGGTGTTCTATGCTTACATGCTTATATGCTAATGTGTTTACCGCTTTTGGAGACTTGATTCATAAATCCGTGAACTATCTGGTATTCTCTTATAGCATAGTGTCGTTAATGTATTCTTATTAACGATCTCATTCTTAAATCCGTGAACTATCTGGTATTTTCTTATAGCACGGTGTCACTAATGTATTCTTATTAGTGATCTCATATTATCCAAATTATTGCTATTATTTATTGTTTCGTATACAAGTTGTGGAAATTTCATATTATATACATATTGTTCAAAACTATGAATTGATCACCAACCTTTGTGTTGATAAACTTTATTTTATGCAATGTTACAGATTTGCATTTAGGTTGATTCGAGATCGTGAAGAAAATGTTGCTAAGGCCTCAAGGATATTAGAAAAATGAACAATATTTGATTTGCTATATTTTGTTATGATTATTTATGAACAAGTATGTTATGTGACATTTTGATGTTGTGAAATTAAATGAGTTTGTTAAATATTGTCGCTTTAAATAGTGTCATGCGCTTATGGGCAATCCGTCGCATCCCGGCATGTTCCGCCGCCTTTGGTCTGGGTGTGACATATTGGTATCAGAGCCATGACTATAGGATAGGTGGTTAGATGTAAAGACCTAGTATGGTTATGCTTCAGGGTCCTATCGTGCACTTATACGTGTTTACTATATTCGATTGCTCATTTCGCATGTTTATTTATAAACTTGTTTAAAAAAAATTCACCAAGATCATAAATGTTCACACACACACACACTTTCATAGTATTCCAAAGTATCCTTACCTTAAAATGCCAAACTTGGATTTTCATTTTGTTTTATGGATTACAAGCTTAACTTGGATCCCGTTGCTTAAAATCCCTTAAAGGTTGCATTTATATCGGGTTTGTAGCCATCATAGAGAGCGAAACACTATGAAATGACCATTTGACAAAAAGATTCCAAGAATCGATGGTGATTCACTTACCTGGGATGGTTGAATTGTAGTGTTCGTTTTCTAGGGCAACGAACTGTGTTATACGTGACAATACTTTAAGTAGTCGAATGCGAGCGTTCTAGTCGCCATTCTAATTTTCAGTGTTGAAACAATAGAACCACGGTGGTTCGTGGACTAGTGTTTTGACATGACGTTGTATTTTGATTTATTATTTTTGTTACAATCGTTATTTAAGTCGAAAACATGAAAAAGACGCGGTGGTACATGTTTAGACTCTAATATGGTATTTTATAAATATTTTTAGTGTCGGAATATCAAATCATGGTGGTTCATGTACGACTTTCCGACTCTACATATCTCAAAATATCAAATTTTTAAGCTTTAACTTCTCAAAATCTTTTACGTTTGTTTACGAATTGTTATTTATATACAAAGTTTATATTTTTTTTAACACTAACATCTCCTCCTTACTAACTCTAGGAATTCACAATCAAACTTAAACTTTTATTTTACATTTTATACACCCTCATATTTATTCTATTTACTTCACACTTATTTCATTTCTTTATAAATTTATAGAATGCCTCCACTAAGACGCCAACCGAGCAAGAACTCCAACCGACGTATGGCTACCTTCTTCGTCAATCAAATGGCCGCGGTGATTCCAGAACTTTTGACCCAAATCCAAGCTACACAACACGTACCCGTTATTACACCCGTTGAACCCAAACCCGTGTCTTACTTGTACAAGCAATTCACTAGTGCTAACCCAACCAAGTTCTTTGAAACAAACTGTGCGACTACTTTGTTTCAATGGTTTGAATCTATGGAGAGTGTGTTTCGGCATAGCCAGTGCCCCGATGAGAAAAAGACAAATTTCGCTTCGAGCATGTTTTAGAAAACGACTATTACATGGTGTGGTAGTGTCATGCACCTCCAAGGGTCGGAAACGGTTATGGCTCTTCCATGGTCCGACCTCAAGGCACTCATGATGAAGAAATTTTGACCTAAACAGAAGCTCCAAAAGCTCGAGGAGGAATTTTGGAACCTCAAGCAAGAAAGTGGTGATAATGCCGCCTACTCACTCCGCTTCCATGAGTTGAGCATCCTCGTTCCCCATTTGGTTACCCCGACTGAACGTGAACTCGATAAATACATTGGGGGTTTACCTATGCAAATCCAGGACTTTGTCATGAGTAGCAAACTTGTGAATCTTAAGGACTCCATTACTCTAGCCGGTGCGCTATCGGATAACCATGTGAAGGCGGGTACCCTAACCCTCAAGAAGTCAAGCGAGAAAGCCAAGACCGAACCCGTACCTCAAACCAAAGTTGAACCCGCACCTCAAGCCATTAACTACTCCAGCTCTTCCCGCCACAATAACAACAACAACAAAAAGAAACCCAAAACCAATCACCGAAACTTTGTCGTTACCCAACCACAACCCAAACAATAACCTCAAGCTTCCTCACAAACTCGAAGACACTACACTGGTACTTTCCCGCTATGCAACAATTGTCAACGTCACCAACCCATCACACTTGCCATGTCGCGAATGCACTATATGTAACTGTTTTGGTCATCTCAACTACATGATGATCCGCACAACAAACCCAACCTAAACAACCAAGAACAACTCCCCAAAATTCCCAAAACCGATATGCACCATACCCACAAAACCAACCCCAAAACCCCCGAGCTTGCTTCAACTGTGGTGATCCTAACCATTTCCGCAACAATTACCCTCGCCTAGCCTTAACCATACCATACTACCAAACCCAAGCCTACCAAGTCCAAACCTACCAACCTCAACTTCCCCAACTCAATGCACCACTCATCCAACTCGTGCAAGCCATCCAACCCATGTAAGCCATTCAAGCACCACCTCCTCCTCCCCCTCAAGTACGTCATGGAAACCCCGGTAATCAAGGTCGAGCTTTTATGTTGAATGCAAATCATGCTCAAATGGAGAACGATGTTGTGAACGGTATGTTTTTAGTGAGCCATCATTTTGCTTCTATTTTGTTTGATATTGGTGCCGATAGAAGTTTTATTTATTTGAAATTAGAGTCGAAACTCGTCGTTCCTCGAACCAAGCTTTCCACACCATTTTCAGTTGAAGTCGCCAATGGCAACTCCATCACCATAAATTCCGTCATCCGTGATTGTACTCTGATCCTTTCTAAGCATAAATTCTCCATCGATCTCATCCCGATGCAAATGGGAAGTTTAGATGTCATAGTAGGCATGGATTGGCTATCTTTACATCGTGCCAAAGTTGTTTGTTTCGATAAATTCATCCGCATTCCACTGATCAACGGTAAAATTCCTAAAGTCTTCGGCAACACTACTTCTATAAGACTTAATCTCATGTTTTCCTCTCAATCGCAAAAATACTTACGCCAAAAGTATGTTCCGTTCCTAACTCTTGCGGTGGTAAAAGACAAAAAGGAAAGGAAAATCCAAGACATTTCTATTGTTCGTGATTTCTTCGACGTCTTTCCAGATGATGTCACTGGTCTTCCACCATTAGTCTGGTTGAATTTTGAATCGATCTTGTGCCCGGTGCGATGCACGTGGCCAAGGCTCCTTATCGTTTAGCCCCATCGGAAATGCAAGAATTGTCGAACCAACTCGAAAAAATTTCCCATAAAGGTTTCATTCGTCCGAGCTCTTCTCCTTGGGGCGCTCTCGTTCTCTTCGTGAAAAAGAAGGATGGTTTGTTTCGCATGTGCATTGATTATCGAGAACTTTACAAACTCACTATTAAAAATCGTTATCCCTTGCCACGAAACGACGATATCTTCGACCAATTTCAAGGAGAAACTAGTTTCTCAAAAATCAATCTTCGATCTGGTTATCATCAATTGCGTGTTCGCGAAGAAGACATCCCGAAAACCGCTTTCCGTACTCGATATGGGCATTTCAAATTTTTGGTCATGCTCTACGGGTTAACCAATGCAACCGCTGTGTTTATCGATCTCATGAACCGCGTTTGCAAACCGTTTCATGATAAATTCGTTATTCTCTTTATTGATGAAATCCTTATCTTTTCCAAGACCAAAGCCGAACATGAGCATCATTTGCGTTCCATTCTCGAGCTCCTTAGAAATGAACAACTCTACGCCAAATTCTCCAGATGTGAATTTTGGCTAGAGGAAGTTCAATTTTTGTGACATATCGTAAACGATAAAGGTATTCAACTTGATCCCACTAAAATTGAGGTCGTTAAGGATTGGAAAACTCCAACGACTCCAACGGAAATTCGATCCATCCTCGGTTTGGCTGGATATTATCGGCGCTTCATTCGAAAATTTTCTAACCCTCATCCATAAAGGGAAACCATTTGATTGGGGTTCGATACAAGAGGAAGCCTTTCATACTCTCAGGACATGCTTTGCAATGCTCCCATTCTAAACCTTCCCGATGGAAACGGCGATTTTGTTGTATTTTGCGATGCCTCCCATCAAGGCCTTGGTTTTGTTTTCATGCAACGAGGTCATGTAATCGCTTACGCATCAAGGCAACTTAAGGTCAACGAGAAGAATTATACGACTCATGATCTCGAACTTGGTGCCGTCGTTTTTGCTCGTACATTACCTTTATGGTACAAAATGTGTGGTTTTTACCGATCACAAAAGCCTTCAACATATTTTTAACCAAAACGATCTCAACATGAGACAACGACGATGGGCCGAATTACTTAGTGATTACGATTGCGATATTCGCTACCATCCTGGTAAAGCGAATGTTGTGCCGATGCCCTAAGTCTAAAGGTTAATGTTAAATTCGTTCTGCTTCTAAGCGTAGTTGTTTAAACCGTTCTTCAAATCCGTATCTTCCAAACTCAACATACCTTCGTTGAAGAAGGTAACATGTACGAAGAAATGTCATGTGGAGCCGAACTTCAACTCGAAACAAAATTGTCACACCCCGACCAAAGGCGGCGGAACATGCCGGGGTCCAACGACTGCTCATAAGCGCATGACACTATTTAAAGCGACAATATTTAGCAAACTCATTTCATTTCACAACATCAAAAATGTTACATAACAATATTCATAAGTCAATACAACTACATATAACAAAATATATCAAATCAAATATTGTTCATTTTTTTGCTAATATCCTAGAGGTATTTGTGACGTTTTCATCTCCAAACTCCATAATCAACCTAGATGCAAACCTGTAACATTTCATAAAATAAAGTTTATCAACACAAAGGTTGGTGAGCAATTCATAAGTTTGAACATATAAGTGTATAGTAAGAAAAGCCACAAAACTTGTAAACAAAACAATAAATAAGAGCAATAACTTAGCAATAACTTTGAACATAAATAAGATCATTAATAGAATTACGTTAGCGACACCTTGCTATGAGGGGATGTCAAATAGTCTAGGATTTTATAGTTATCGATAATTGCATTACGTTAACGACACCTTGCTATATGGGGATGCCAAATAGTCTTGGATTTTATAGATCAACTAAACAAAAGTGATAAACACATAGGCATATAATCATAGAACACCAAATCGAGCATTTATTTAAGTAACGTATACAATAAGGTTTGTGGTTAAAGACTCAAGTATAAAACATTTAGTTTAGATTAGATGAAATTTCACCCCCAAAACAAAAGATTGAAAACGGGGTATGAAAGTACTCACGTTTAAGTAATAAACTTGAAAGATGATAATTTAGAGGTCTGTTGGAACGACAGGTTTAACGAACAAGGCTTAAATAAACGGAAGTCTTGAATTAGAAATGTGGTCTTGAAAGTCTTTAAGTAAAAATAAATAATGAGAAATTCAAACAATTAAAGTTTAAAGTTTAAAAATGTAAATAATTAAGAATTTATAACAATAGTCCTTTAAAAATTTAAGTTTGCTCGAATCCGGGTTAAAGTATCTAGCCTTAATATTTACTCAACCTATGTTAAGTAATAAGGTGGGTAAAAATGCAAGAATGCAAGTCCCTTAATGATAAGATACTAAAACGGGTTTTTATCGAGTGTTCGAGTTGTTGGCTCGGGTTTTGATAATTGGTCAAACCAAAAGTCACTTTCCAAAATATTAAATGTTATGAGATAACTCATAAAAATCAAATAAGACTTAACCAAGTATGTAGTTATATTGTTTTAGAACTAACAACGCACGTTAAGCGAGTGTTCGGTTTTGTCGGTCCAAACTTTGTTATGAGATAAAGTTGGATCCAACATTTCCAAGTACTTAAGAATATAATAAAAATCAGTTTATAATTTATAAATGATTTTTAAAGAAACATACAAGTCTTGATAGCTAAAAACATACTTGTGTGTCTTAAGCGAGTGAAAATTGATTTAGTTCGGCTTGGTTCGGTTTCCATCTCACAATACGTTCCTTGATGGTTTCCACATGCCCAAATATCATATAAATTGTATAATAATTTATAAATGATGAAACTTAAGTATTACAACCAAAAAGTTAACAATAAAGTCTTTTAAACGAAAGTTCGGTTTGATTCGGTTTCCATCTCACAATACGTTACTTGATGGTTTCCACATGCCCAAATAGTAAAGAAACTTGAAAAAATGATTTTAGAAACTTAAATCCAACATAAAGCATGTTTAACACAATTATTTAGCAAAAGTAGTAACAAGTTCGGTATATGGTTTGGACTAGTTACGGTTAAACCAAGGTTAGTCTCTACAAACCCACACCATGGAACTTCATAAATATGACAAACAAAATAAAAAGTGCAGAAGTTAGTCATGGTTAGTAGTACAACAAGTTATATAAGTGAATATATATCAAGGACCACGAAAGTCCAACATGAAGCCTTGCCTTACGAAGTCCGAAGCTTAACCAACCGGAGTCGGAGAAGCAAATACCAAAGGTAACATGGGGTGTGTATTATATATATGTTGTACCACCATATTCAAGTGTTAGAAAGACTATATAAGTTAATTACAATGAAAGATTAAACTCAGTTTAACTTTTGGAAGTCAAACCTTCAATGAAGGGAAATGAAGGGAAAATGAAGTTTGAGAGAGTTTTTGGAGTTGTAGCAGGAAAAATGAAGGGAAATGGTGGTGTATAGGGAAATGGTGGTGTATAGGGAAATGTTGGTGGTCAAATATGGGTGTGAAACACAAGAGTTTGCATGAGAAATGGATCAAAACAAGGCATAAAACAACAAAAACCGGACTGCAGACCTTTAGATGGTCGCGATATGCAACCTCAGACGCATCCCCCCATCGCGTAGCGCGATGGGGTTGGTTATCAGCATTTCCCAATTTTCGAAAATGGCAGATCTGGCCCCCGAAGTTCGTTTTAAATGATTTTTACGCGTTTTAATAACCAAAAAGGATGTTTTCAAGACCCAACAAGTGTAAAACAATATTGTAACGTAAAATCCATCTTTTTGATTATAACATGCGCTTCGGTTTACAAAACGGGTCGGTTTTACATGATAAAAGATTACAAAACAAATACAAATCGAGACCCGAAATTGACGAATGTCACAATATCCCATACTTTAGGAAATTGCGTCCCAAAATTAAGATGAAGATGACGATAAAAACAAATGCGGATACTTCTCTTTCATTGTGTCTTCTCGTTTCCATGTAAACTCCGTGCCACGCCGTTATTCCCATCGAACTTTGACTAACCGAATACGACTACGCTTGGTTTTCTTCTTGTTGCGATCCATGATCTCATCGGGTCGTTCAACCAAGATCATCGACTCATCGACAAGTACTTCGTCAAGAGGTATATGGAGATTACCCTCGGCTAAGCACTTTTTAATATTCGAAACATGAAATGTCGGAAGAACACCGACAAGTTCTTGCGGTAGTTCGAGTCGATAAGCTACCTTCCCAACGCGCTCAAGGATTTTGAAAGGACCAACGAAACGAGGAGCTAGCTTACCCTTCTTTCCGAAACGGACTACCCCCTTCCAAGGAGATACTTTTAGAAGAACACGATCGTCAACATTAAATTCGATAGGTTTTTGCTGTTTGTCGGTGTAACTCTTTTGACGACTTCTAGCGGCTAGGAGGTTCTTATGGATTTGATCAATGATATCGGTAGCTTGTTGTACCATTTCGGGTCCCGTGATTTGAGCTTCACCGATTTCTTTCCAACTGATCAGGGAACGACATTTACGACCGTAAAGAGCTTGAAATGGAGCCATATCAGTGATAGAATGGTATCTATTGTTATAAGAAAACTAGATGAAAGGAAGGTGAGAATCCCAATTTCCACCGAAATCAAGAACACACGCTCGTAGAATATCCTCAAGTGTTTGAATGGTACGTTTGGATTGACCGTCCTTTTGAGGATGATAAGCGGTGCTAAGATCGAGACGTGTTCCCAAGGCTTCTTGAAGTGATCGCCAAAAATGAGAAGTAAAACTAGCATCACGATCGGAGATGATAGTTAAAGGTAAATCGTGTCGGCACTCAATTTCCCGAACATAGATTTGAGCAAGCTGCTCGACAGAATACTTTTCGCGGATCGGAATGAAATGAGTAGATTTGGTCAAACGATCGATGATCACCCAAATGTTGTCGTTGCCTTTTTGGGTGTCAGGTAGTTTAGTGATAAAGTCCATAGCAATGTCTTCCCATTTCCAAACGGGAATCGGTGGTTGCTCGAGTAGACCAAAAGGTCTTTGATGTTCGTCTTTGACTTTTGAGCAAGTAAGACATTTAGATACAAACAGTGTTACGTCCTTTTCATAATCGGCCACCAAAAGGTATCACGAAGATCGAAATACATCTTATCCGCACCGGGATGAACGGAATACTGCAAATTGTGAGCTTCGTCGAGTATACAAGTACGAAGACCATCGCGATCGGGAATCCACAAACGATTGAGAAAATACAAAGACCATCGGATTTGGTTTCGAGTGGAAGTTCGGCTCCACATGACATGTCATCGTACATGTTACCTTCTTCAACAGAGGTACGTTGAGCTTGGAAGATACGGATTTGAAAATTGGTTTGAACAACAACGCTTAGAAGAATAACAGATCTAACATTAACCTTTCGAATTAGGGCGTCTACGACAACATTCGCTTTACCGCGATGGTAGCGAATCTTGCAATCGTAATCACTAAGAAATTCGGCCCATCGTCATTGTCTGATGTTGAGATCTTTTTGGTCAAAAATATGTTGAAGACCTTGATGAGATGCATCGCAAAATACAACAAAATCGTTGTTTCCATCGGGAAGGGTTAAAACGGGAGTGTTTGAACTCGGACTTTGATTAATCCTAACACACAAAGATCTCAGATCTGATATGTATATATATATATATAATTAACCTAAGGATCTAGTTCATTGTTACTCTTGATTTTATTGTTATATATGTATATATTAGCTGTATGTATGTGAATTGATAATATTAATCTAAAGATGAAGATTGAAAGAGAATTTGGACAGCAATTCGTTAATGTTAATCTCAAAACTTAAATTAACAGTGGACAGAGGCCACTATATATAGAATATGGACCTAGTTCGTTAACATTCCATAACGAACTAGAGTCCACTTCGTTACATACATTGAAAGTAAATAACTTAACGAATCACCCCTGATTCGTTAAACATCCTTAACTAATCAGGAGGGATATTAACTTAGATCTAGTTCACTAGACAATACTTTAACGAACTACAAAGATAAATTAATTGTTTATTACATAAATCAAACGACAAATACATTAACGATAAATACAAAGACTCGAGACGAAAAACCGTGCACTAACAGACATCCCCTCGTCTTGAGCTCTTTGTCTTTACTTTACTTTACTTGAAACGCTTGGACAACCAGTCTCTGCAACTATGAATCCCGTTCTCATAACATACACGTACAACGCCTTGGAATTGCATAGCCGGATCATAGTCTTCATTGCGCTCGATCAATATCTTATTCTTGTGTAGCACGTCGTTGTCGGTCTCAGTTAAGTTAACCAGCCACATAGGATCGATGATCTTGATCAGCTCGGTCTTCAACCCTTTACCTAGGACAATGACGGCCACGCCAGTTCGATTGTCGTAGTACCAGCGGTTGAAAGATAAACACATGTGCTGGTTCATTGTCTTCACCGGCACACGCTTCATCGTCTTTGGCGGCTTTACCTTAAGGACCAGCTTTTTCCATCCTGTTTTTGGATCGATCTCATCGATACGCTTGTGGATGGGAATTTTTGGTTTAAAATACTTAAACCCATTGATCACCTCAAATACCAAGTGTTGGTGAAACCGTTTTGCATGATAGTCCTCGCCATGATTAATAAATGGACGATACGCTAAAGTGCGTACATCCCATCTTGGTAATGAGAGAAGATCAGACATCCTTTCGTAGTACTGGACGCCCTTCTCCCATTTAACAATACATACTTTTAGTTCAGAATCATAGAGCCAAGAAATAATATCACCTTGCACTTTCGACACGGCCTTGAATGTAGTCTTCTGGTTGGCTTTGGCACGTGCAACAGCTTCTTCATTTTGTCCTTGATCAACATACCTAAATGCCTCGATGATCTTACTAGCTTTCTTGTCTCTGAACCATCTAAGAATGTCATCATCGGTTTGATTTTCAAGCGAGTCAAATCTTGTATCAAAGATATTCTTTCCTTTGGACGTCTTCTCAAGTTGATCTTCTGCTTCTTTGACAGTTTCTTCATTAAATACAGGAGCACCCTGATCAACATTGGTGTGTTGAAACAGATCAGGGTATTCCTCAGCAGTCACGTCCTCAACCACAACCTCCTCATTCTCATACATAAACCTGTACACATTTCAACATTAGGATCATTTAAGATCTCATCATCATTAATTACATCAACATCCTCCTCGCCCTCTAACACGGTCAATTCGTCTTCATTCAGACCAAGCAAGATAGCAATCTGCTCTCGTGTTAGTGACTTCTCAACAAACTGCCCCACGGCTATCTGATCAGCATTAACCATGCTTATGATCACCCCCTCACCATCAATAAAAATAACCATATTGGCCTCGATCATCTCAATCGGTTTGGCGGCAGAATAATCATGGTAAATAATAACCTGTTTACCTGAATCATCAACAGAACTCGTACCTGCACCAGAGGCTGTGTCTTGAGTTTGCATGTAAGTTGCAAAATAAGCTCCTCTTGTTCTTTAATTTTCACCCCCTAAGACTCAACTATCTCACGAAGGACCTTTGTTTCTTTTTGACAGAAAGAAACATAGCGGAGCAGCTTCTTTTGGTTCTCCATCATACGTTCCTGAGCCATACGATCCACCGACATTTGATTTTCTTACAAATGTAGGAGGCTTGATACCATGCTCATTTGGTGATCATGAGGTGATGTAGCAAAAGAAGGAGGAACTCGCTGAACTAGACCCATAGGTCGACTGAGCCTCAAAAATGAAATATCTGGTGGAGGCATCATCGTTGGTGTAGGAAGAATCACTGAAGTAGCGGTCGTCGGCCTTGGTATAGTAGATAATACAGAGTGAGGGATCATACCAAGCTGTGGATCCAACGTAAGCGTATTTGTCAATGTAAACTCCAGGGTGCCAGTAGTAAGCCGCACCGCCGAGCGTTGAGGTGTGGACGACCTTGGAGGTTGAACTCCAAACCAGATACCAGCCCCAGCCGACACTCGACGCTTAGAAGAGCCTTCAGAGGCTAGATCTTTCCCCTTCCGTTTGCGTTGAGCATCAACCGCAGCTTCTTGTTCTAAAATAGCAGCATCACCATCACCACCATTACCACCATTACCACTTGCATCATCATCACCATCATCACCCTCGTTCCCACCTGGTCCCTCCTCATGCTCAGAATCTGAATCATCATGGATCCAGCGATCATTGTCAGGACATACATATTCTAGATTCACCAAATGGCTAATCACACGTTTGGTCCTCGGTGTCTCCTTTCGATAGAGCTTCATTCTTAGAACAGTATCTACCGACATGTGATCTAATTCCAACACATCGTTTACCAACGTTTGATTGATGACCAAATTTGGAATCAAGTCTTAAATAATTAGCTGGAGGAAACGTGGATACATCAGGAATTTCTTCTTCTGGACCGTTTGCAGACACTTCTCCTTAAGATGATAGAATGTCATCTCTGAGAAGTTAAACGGCTTGTTGAGAACAAGTGCCACAAAAGCTGACTGCAACATGACACGACATTCATCAAAGCTTCCTCTACGACCTCCTAAGCAATGGATCAACACATGTAGAAGATACTTGTACGTAAGACACAACCCGTTCTTATTGTACATAGAATCACCAAGATCACGTCCGTAAAATACACGACGAAATAAGCCCTTGATCAAATCATTGTTAAATTCACAAGGATTGTCAATGTTATCCCCAAATTAAAGGACACGTCGGATCACATCAATATCAAAGGTGATAAGCGTTTGGTTGATTGTTGCTATAATGTGGTTCTCAACTTCAATGTATCTCGCCGTATTCCAAAATTGACGAATGATACTTAGACGGACTTCAGGATTAGCAGTGATAGAGTAGTGAATGCGAGAATGACGAAGAAACTCCAATAATCCTCCAAAAAGATTTTCGTCTGCAAAATTTGTACCAACAAAGGCACAAACGTTATGCCGAGTATCATAAGGAAGTACTGGCAGATTCTGCTGTTGTTGCTGTTGTTGTTGATCAGCAACCGGTGGATATTGTTCCATGTTTTCAGCTATAAGTCTAAAATAAAGACATCGAGAATCAGTAAAATTCAATAATCATAAAAGTAAAAAATTATAAATTTATCATTTAAAAATTAATAAGAAAATTAAATTTAATATGATTTAAGATTTCAAAAATTTTAAAATTTAATATGTCATTCGTTAAAGAATTAGTCTGATTCGTTACAAAGATTATAACGAATCAGCTAATTCGCTATCAAGTAAATGATTAACGAATTAGAAATAGCGAATTACTATTGAAGGTTGACGAATTAAGAATTAGTTCGTTATAATTTAATAACCAATTTGTTATTATTTAACGAATATACATCTGATTCATTAATAACATGATTCCATATTCTATTTCGTGTGTCTTACTTAACTAATTGGACACGAATGAGTTCCAATTCGCTAAGTATAACCAATGGCCATTACAGCTTAATCTTTGACTTTCGATGTCAAGGTCAAAATTAACCAAGAACACCAGAAGTCAAACGAGCAAATCCCAAATCGATTACTCCATAATTATCGATGAGTAGCCAAACAAACGACCATAAAGGTCTCGGAAACCCATTGCGACTCAAATGGTAACGATTTGAGGGTTCAAAACATAAAACAAAGTAATTAAATTAGGGTTTTAACCAAAGTATTAAACCCCAATAATAACCATACATAATTAGCTCATCAATCAATAATCAGAACATGATTAAATATCACCATTGATCTCGGAAACCGATTCCGACGATAATGGTAACAGAGTTATGGTCCAATACAGCTTATAAGTTAAAGTTCAAAGGAACTTCAAACACCCAATAACAAAACCTCATAATTAACACATCAGGTCGTCATTATATTTGATGAAAACTATGAAGATATGATCGGGTATACATTAGAAACTCAAAGATATGATCAGAAATTGATTTAGTGAAGGTCGAATTTTCTGAGAAAAAATGGTCAGAGTAACTTTGCAAATAAGGTAGATGAAGGTGAATAGTGTGACGAATCACCTTCACATTTCCCTATATAGTCTGATATGACATGCTTTCCAAGGTAACGAATCAGATGATTCGTTTGAATTTTGAACTAACGAATCACTTGATTCGTTAAGTTCAATACATACGTGTCATAACGAAGTAGATTTAATTCGTGGCTAATTCGTTAATTTTATGCATAACGAATTGAAGTCATTCGTTACAGAGTGAGGAAGCGAATTAGGGTAACGAACTAGGATGTAGTTCGTTAGAATAACCTAATTCGTTATTCATAATTAACGAAGTATACCATTAAATGAATTGATATTTAATTAATTAATAAATAAAAGAATTTATTAACTAACTCATTTAACTTAAAGGAATTACCGAGATCCCATACCTCGATAATTGAATACCTTAACATTTCATGCTTTGAAACCGATAACTTAAAATAAATTAAATTATCATAAATATTAACAAAGCAGGAGCTGTTCACGTTACAACGATTAAGATAAATAATTAAATATTTAAATAATATGTAAAAATAATAAAAAAAATCTTTTTGATGTTTTGAAATTTTCGACATAAAAACTAAATATTTACCAGAAAATTATCGGACAAATAAAACAAGAAAATCTTTTTGTGTTTTTGTATGATTTTTCAAAAGCAGTACATATTTTTGGATTTTTGATGAGTTTGAGCAGAGAATCATATTGACCAAATTGCCCTTCCATCATAGCTTTATATTTCAGCGATATTATGACTGGTGTTAAGTCGGTCATTGGTATTGTTGTCCACTTAAATCTAATAACAAACGTTCAAGTGTTTTTGTGATATGATTAATGGTTCAATTAAAGCACAGAATATCAGAAACTATCAGCCTCTAATCTCAGTTCAAGCTTAATTTGATTTTTGCCATATCACCCCAACTTGACTTAAACCATTATATTGTTGATCAAAACTTGATTATAGAAGTTTATGAGCAATGCATTGATTTTCTTTTACTATGAGTGAATATGCACGAGTCCATCTGTCGGCTTACATACATTGTATCCCCTGGGGTCCGTTTCTTAATGGTATTAAGACGCGCGTAAGGGAGGAACAATGTATGACTAACAGCGGATTTTGATCAAGTCAGTAATTTAGATTTGTACGAAGTACAACAGTGATCAAGTTTAATGACTTTGGGTTTGCTCTAAAGCGAATAAACTATTCATGCATATGAATACCCATATGATTAAGCCGCATAAAGACTCACAGTGTCCAGAACCTCAAAGCTTGTTATTTGCGTTATTTTATTTTGGTGATCAAACAATTATAAGGCTTGAGTATAACAGGTTATTACAGTTCTGCCATCCAGACCAAGACTTTTGCTAGAGACTAACACCTCTTTCAATTTGGCGTTTCTTTATGTTTGTATCACATACTTTACTCTACTTGTTTATTTTAAGATCTACCAATGCACCAATGTAATTAAGCACATAATCTTTTAAGCTTATTTCTTGCTGGATTTGGGGTCAAGATAATCAATGTACTATCATTTTCTCTTTTTGCTTCAAAACCTCAAAATTTTGAGGAGCATAAAACAAAAATAAAGATAAATTTAATCGCCCTAGATAACTTAAGTCTATAAATAAATGACTGGTCTATCAATTCAACAAGTGAATAATAGGACCAAGACATGCAAGCATGCTTCACAAACTCAAATAACTGACATAATTTTCAGCGAGAAAATAATCTAAAACGCACAACGAACGCCCCAACTATCTTCCATTATCAGGTGAATGGCTAACCCGAACATTTACAAGTAAATGTCAGGACCAAGCATATACAAATATAAGCCCTTCAAATGTAGATAATTGACATAATTTTCAGCGAAAGTATGCAAAAATCTTTTTGGTTTTCTCTATACATACATTAAAAACACAATCTTTTGTTTTTTTTTAATTTTCTTATAAACAAAATAAATTTCACAATCTTTTTGAATTTTCGGATTTTTCTTTACAAACTGAAAACACAATCTTTTTGACTTTTTCAAAATTTTTAAAAATGTTTTTGGATTTTCAAAATATTTTACAAAAAACAATAAAGAAGAGAAATCACAGTATTTTTTAGATTTTAAAATTTTTTAATGTTTTTGGATTTTATCTATACAAACAAAAAGCACAATATTTTTGTATTTTCTAAGTTTTTTCACCCCCTAAAATATAAATCAAAATAAATTTTAAAATAAAAGTAACAGAAAAGAAAGATAGTCATCCATGTTTCAGGATATCAGCGAGGGTCTTCAATCCATTTAAACCAAGCAAAAATTGAAAATGTGTTTTGTCAAAAGCTTTGGTAAATAGATCAGCTTTCTATAAGTCAGTATGCACTTTCTCAAGGTTGATTAATTTCTTCTCAAAGCAATCTTGTATAAAATGATATCGAATTTCGATATGTTTTGTTTTTGAATGTTGTACGAGATTCTTTGTGATAAAAATTGCAGCAGAATTATCAATCAAAATTGGAGAAGTAAGAAACTTAAAACCGTAGTCGCGAAGATGTTGTTGTATCCACAAAACGTGGGAACAGCAATTCGAGGCTGCAACATACTCAGCTTCGGCGGTTGAAGTGGAGACCGTTGTATGCTTCTTACACTGCCAGGAAACAAGCCGGTTCGGTTTCCTAAATATTGACATCCTGTCGTCGTTGATTTGAAGTTGATCTTGCAACCTCCGTAGTCCGAGTGTGAGAAGGCAGTAAGCTTAAAGTTATCATCCTTGGGGTACAACACCCGATGTCTGGATTTCCCCTCAGATACTGAAGTATTCGCTTAACCACAGCTAGTTGAGTCACTCATGGACTTGCTTGAAACCTAGCACAAAGACAAACAACAAACATAATGTCGGGGCCAGAAGCCGTTAGATACATTAAAGAACCGATCATGGCATGATAGAGGGTAGGATCAACGGTATCCTCCAATTCATCTGGTGATAAATTGTGACCCACGGGGAGAGGAGTAGAGGGGATTTTTCCGGCAAATATCTTGAATCGGCTCAAGACATCGTTCACATACTTGGTCTGATGAATAAAGATTCTGTTCGCAGACTGGTGACTTGCAACCCTAAAAAGAAATTTATTTCTCCCATCGAGCTCATCTCGAACTTAGTTTGCATGGACTTATCGAACTCCTTACATAACGTGTCGTTTGTAGACCCAAAGATAATGTCGTCGACATAAATCTGAACTAGGAGAAGATCATCATCAACAGTCTTATGAAATAAAGTGCAGTAGATAGTCCCTCGTTTGAAACCATTATCAGTCAGATGGTCGGCGAGCGTTCCATACCAAGCTCTCGGAGCTTGATGTAAACCATACAGGGCCTTGTTTAAACGGTAAACTCGGTCTGGATAATCAGGATCTTCAAAACCAGAAGGCTGTAGAACAAACACTTCCTCGTGTAACTCACCATTGAGAAAAGCACTTTTAACATTCATTTGATAGACCTGTATATTCTTATAAGTAGCATACGCCAGAAAGATTCGAATCGACTCTAATCTTGCAACTGGTTCATACACTTCCGTATAATCAATACCCTCTTGCTGATGAAAACCTTGCACAACTAAACGTGCCTTGTTTCTTACGATCACCCCACGATCATCTTTCTTACACTTAAATACCCACTTAGTCGGAATAGCTTTCTTTACTCTAGCAGGTTTGTCGATTAAATCCCAAACACCCAAACGTGCAAACTGCTGTAATTCTTCTTGCATAGCTTCTACCCAAGACGGATCTTCAAGTGCCTTACTAGCTGTTGTCGGTTCTACTTGAGATAATAAGCAAGTGAATTTTGCAAGATTTACAATTCCCGATTAATGTAAATCAGCATATGCACACAATACGTTATTCTCACTTGACGAAGCAACTTGATGATGTGTTTGTACGCCCACACCAAGTTCTCCAATGATGTTTTCCTGTGGATGATAACCATGAATCTGTAGAGTAGTCAGGAACAACAACATTATCAAATAAGTTAGTGTAATGTTCACCAAGTTCAGGAGATGAAACATTATCACTGTCAAGTCCAATAACTGGATCATCAGCTTGATTGTCATCAGAAGAAGTAGATACATTATCAACCTGATTATCATCACATGGATCTTCAGTTGGAGCAGGAGTTGTAGATTCAACATTATTAGAACTTGAAAATCTTGGAATGGCCAAATGATCTTCAAAGTATACTCGAACCAGATCTTCATCGATGTGCTCAGTTGAAGGAATAAATGAATTAAAGAGGCCATCATAGTCAAACATTCAATCGGGACCTTTCCCTTGAGAAGGTGTGGTGTACTTTTGACAGTCCACATGATACCATTCCTCAACACAACCAGAAGTGAAATGAAATACTCGTTTCTTTGGAGACGCATATCCCAAGAAATAACCTTCGATAGCTTTTTCTTCAAATTGACCTGTATCCTTCTTCAACATTGTACAACGACACCCAAAAGGTTCCAAATACTTTAAGTTAGGCTTTCGATTGTTTAAAAGCTCGTAACTTGTCTTCTTGAGTCGTTTAACAGTTAAAACCCGATTAAACGTATAGCAAGCTGTATTCACCGCCTCATTCCAGAATTGGACGGGAACCTTAGAATCAGCAAGCATAGTTCCTGCTGCTTCAATCAAGGTTCTATTCTTTCGTTCAGCAACACCGTTTTGTTGTGGTACACAGGGTTCACTGTATTCTCTATGAATTCCTTTTTGAATGCAAAAGAAATCCAATACAGTGTTCTTAAAATCAGTACCATTATCACTTCGAATTCTCCTCACCTTGTATTTGTATAGTGATTCGATCTTAGTGATAAGGTTTTGTACTAAAAACAGGCGTTTGATCTTTTGAACTCATAAATAACACCCATGAATATCTTGAATAATCATCAGTGACAACAAGACAATACCAATCCCCAGATATACTCACACGATTCACCGGACCAAACAAATCCATATGAAGTCATTTAAGAGGAGTACCAATGGAAATCAATAACTTTGAAGGATGAGACTTTTTCTTTTGCTTGTTCTTCTTGCATGCAATGCAGTGATTAGATAACTTAAAGTTCTTCAATGAGACACCCTCAAGTAAGTCATTAGACATTAAATAATTCATCTTTCGAACATGTATGTGACCCATTCTACGATGCCATAGAATAGAGTCCTTCTCAGTTGCTTTGGAGACAAAACATGTTTCAATAGACGTTGATACTTTAGAACTCATATTTAAGACATAAATATCATTTGATCGTGGTGATCGCATGACAACCATGTCCTCGGGAATCACGTATCCCGGTTTCAAGATAAGACACTCTTTATCAGTAAATACCGTGGTGTACTTCTTATCGCAAATTTGCGACGCACTCAATAAATTATGGTCCACCTTGTCACAATAATTGGCTTTTTCAAAAGTAATATGACCATTTGAAACTTCACCTTCTTGTGTGATCATGCCCCCAGAATTCCCAGCAAACGCTATATAACCCCCTTGAATATTTCTCACATTTGTTAAGAGGTTGAGATTTCCAGTGATATGACGAGAACATCCACTATCCATTATCCAGTTCTCACCAGAAATGGTCTTGGATGTACCCTCATTGATCTTAGCCATGCAAGCAAACACAGTTGTAGGCTTGTCACAAGAGTCGTCAGAATCAGATTCAGAATCATTGTCAGAGGACAGCTCACTTCCACTTGCATCTTGAAAGTCTTTAGTTAGCCCAAACATAGCCAAATTAGCTTGATTATAATTACACAACAGTCGTTGTGACCAATCATTTCCATCAGCTAACATTGCTTGTGACCCAGAAGTAGACGGTTTCTTTTCAGCATCATTACCTCGTGTTGTGGAAGAATTTTGATTTTGACCACGAGGACCAGTATACTCCTTTTTCGGCTTGTCACATTCTTTTGCAAAATCCCCGAACTCTTGACAATTGTAACATTTCACCTTTAACTTGTCAAATCCCAATTTCTTGTTCAAGGCATGAAGATCTTTGCCAGTCCTTTGAATGAATCTCTTAACCTTACGAAGAATCATAGCCATGTTCCACTTCAAGTCCATGATCTCTAAATCATCTGGATCATAATCGGATCATAATCTTCATTAGTCAGATCACTTGTGGCTATTTTACTACTCACCAAATTTTCATATAAAGACATGAAGGTTGTTAGAAAAAGAAAAGTTTTGTTCAGCTTCCTTCATGTTTACACTAGGTGGTGGAGCAAATGGAATTGTAGTAGATGAATTTCCAGACCCAACAGAAACACCAGATGATCCAGAATTACCAGTAGGGTAAAAACATGCTCTTGGATCATTATAGATAGTTGTTTCATTTTCACTTGCATGCTGTGTAAGAAATGCAGTGATTGGAGAAATAGTTGAACTTAGAGGCATACTACCACCATAGAAAGCTGGATCTTGACTTTCCTTGGAAGACTTCTGACACTTAAGATCATATTCTCTTACTTCAATCTTTTGCAAGAATTCAGTTGCAGTCAAGTCTTCATTCGTGAAATAGTTATTTTCTTTCAGAACCATTAAGAATGTGAAATAAAAACTTGGTAGTGAACTCTTGATAGTGTCAATCTTGTCAACCTCGGAAGTTTCCAATCTCATCTTATCCATCTCAGCAATCAATTGATTAAACTTAGTAGTCATCTCCTCAACTGTTTCACCCTTTAGCAAATTAAAGTTTCTGAATTGAAACTTAAGCATTACTTTCTTGCTCTCAGTTGTATTCCCCATACTCCTCATACGAATATGTTGAAATAAGGATGCACAGATCTTTATGCTGCCTACTGGGTGAAAGATGTTTTCAGGTAGAGCCATACTAAGAGTAGAGTAAGCCTTTGTCTCAATCTCTAATTTTTTCTTCTCTTCTTGTGAATATTGAGAAATAGCTTTAGAAGTGTAACCAATAGTGTCATCTCCAATCATTTGAACAACATATACCTCATCTAAGCAATATGAGCAGTCAGGATGAACAGAACCCAAATGAGCACGAAAAAGGGGTTCCTACTTAGCAAAATCACTAAATTTCATCAACCATGGACATTTCGAATGTGAGCCTATCTCAGTATCAAGTTGCAACATTTGTTGCATTAACATATTCTGTGAAGCTAGTGCATACATACCAGCCATGTTTGTTAACTGCAAATGTTTTCAAACTCCAAGGGTTATAGTTGAAACTTTTAATTAACGAACTGTGAACAGTTGTAACGAACTGTGAACAATGTTTGACGAATCATACCTTAACGAAGTTAAGAGTATTTAGGTAATGAATTAGGTAACGAATTAGAAATGGTTTTAACGAAACTGAAAGAAGTCAACAAATCAGATGGTCAACGAATCAGAGAACAGTATCTTTGACGAATTAAAAATAGTTTATAACGAACTGGTTCACGAATTAAGTCATATAAGAATCAAGTTGTCAACAAATCAGGTGATTCTCTATAACGAATCACGAAGTGTAGCCTTAGCGAATTAAGTAAAGAATCGTCTACAGTTGATAACGAATCCAACTAATAACGAATTAGGTTGTTACAACGGTTGTAACAACCCTCTGGCAACAAATGCCACGTGGCAAAAGTTGTTATAGAATAGTTAACGAGGTGAGACACGTGTCACATGAATCAGTGAACACAAATTAGAAAGTGTAACGAATTGATTAATGAATCAATCAATATCCATAACGAATTAGCTTAAAATATTTAACGAATTAAGCTGATGGTTAACGAATCAGAATTAAACGTTAACGAATTAAACTTAAAGGGTAACGAATTGATTTGAATCTTCAAATCTTCAAACCTTCAAATGTATTTTTCCAGAATTCTGGAAATCTCAAGAACACAAACCCAGAAAATAAATCCGTAATACTTAACCAATACTCAACCAAATCGCACACTTAGGCTACCAAAACACTCGGAAATCAATCATGAATCCAACTCGTATTATCCCGTAACACAATAATCCTTAACACGTATCCAATTTAACCAAAAACCATACTCTGTTCTCGGCTAAACCAAGATCTAAACCAATTCAATCTAAACACAATCCAAAATCCAATTCCAATTAACCAAAGCTTACCAATACCTTAACACATTCAAATCCAATCCAAACCATCCATAATTCAACCAATTAAACCTCAATTTGATCCAAAATCAAACTAAACCAAAACTTAACCAAAAACTATCAATAACCTCAATTATCAATCAAATCAAGCGTAAACGAGAGCACCGAAAGCTCTGATACCACTTGTTTGAACTCGGACTTTGATTAATCCTAACACGCACAGATCTCGAATCTATGTATATATGTGTATATATATATATAATTAACCTAAGGATCTAGTTCATTGTTACTCTTGATTATATTGTTATATTTGTATATATTAGTTGTATGTATGTGAATTGATAATATTAATATGAAGATGAAGATTGAGAGAGAATTTGGACAGCAATTCGTTAATGTTAATCTCAAAAATTAAATTAACAGTGGACAGAGGCCACTATATATAGAAGATGGGCCTAGTTCGTTAACATTCCATAACGAACTAGAGTCCACTTCGTTACATACATTGAAAGTAAATAACTTAACGAATCACCCCCTGATTCGTTAAACATCCTTAACGAATCAGGAAGGATATTAACTTAGATCTAGTTCGCTAAACATCCTTTGCGAATTAGACAATACTTTAACAAACTACAAAGATAAATTATTTGTTTATTACATAAATCAAACGACAAATACGTTAATGATAAATACAAAGACTCGAGACACAAAACCGTGCACTAACAGGGAGCATTGCAAAGCATGTCCTTGAGAGTACAAATGGATTCTTCTTGCTACGAACCCCAATCGAATGGTTTCCCTTTATGAGTGAGGGAGGTAAGAGGCAAAGAGATCTTGGAAAAATTCCGAATGAAACGCCGATAATACCTGGCCAAACTGAGGAATGATCGAATTTCCAAGGGAGTCTTTGGAGTTTTCCAATTCTTAACGGCCTCAATCTTAGCGAGATCAACATGAATAACTTTGTCGTTTATGATATGTCCAAAAAATTGAGCTTCCTCCAGCCAAAATTCACATTCGGAGAATTTGGCATAGAGTTGTTCGTTTCTAAGGAGCTCGATAATGGAACGCAAATGATGTTCATGTTCGGCTTTAGATTTAGAAAAGATGAGAACGTCATCAATAAAGATGATAACGAATTTCTCAAGGAATGGTTTTCAAATGCGGTTAATGAGGTCCATAAATACCGCGGGTGCATTTGTTAACCGGAAGGGCATAACCAAAAATTCGAAATGTCCATATCGAGTACGGAAAACGGTTTTAGGAATGTCTTTTTCGCGAACACGCAATTGATGGTAACCCGATCGAAGATCGATTTGGAGAAACAAGTTGCGCCTTGAAGTTGGTCGAATAGGTCGTCGATTCGGGGCAAGGGATAACGATTTTTAGTAGTTAGTTTGTTAAGTTCTCGATAATCGATGCACATGCAAAACGAACCATCCTTCTTTTTCACGAAGAGAACGGGAGCGCCCCAAGGAGAAGGAGCCTTGGCCACGGGCATCGCGCCAGGCACAAGATCGATACGAAATTCAATCTGACGAACGGGAGGAAGACCGGTGACATCATCGGGAAAGACATCGAGGATATCACGAACAATGGAAATATCTTGGATTTTCCTTTCTTTTTTATCTTTTATCACCGCGAGAGTAAAAAACAGAACGTACTTTTAGCATAAGTACTTTTGCGATTGAGCACACGACATGAGATTAAGTCTTCTAGGAGTTGTGTTGCTGAAGACTTTAAGAATTTTACCGTTGACAAGCGGAATGCAAATGAAATTTATCGAAACAAACGACTTCGGCACGGTGCAAAGATAACCAATCCATGCCTACTATGACATCAAAACTTTCCATTTGCATCGGGATGAGATCGATGAAAAAATTATGTTTGGAAAGGATGAGAGAACAATCGCGGACGACGTAATTGATGGTAATGGAATTGCCATTGGCGACTTCAATAGAAAACGGTCGGGAAAGCTTAGTTCGAGGCATAGCAAGTTTCGACTCAAATTTCAAGGAAGTAAAACTTCTATCGACACCAGTATCAAATAAAATAGAAGCCAAATGATGGTTCACCAAAAACATACCATTTACGACATCGTTTGCCACTTAAGCTTGATTTGCATTCATCATAAATACTCGACCTTGATTGCCATGGTTGATTTGAGGTGCTTGTTGTGGAGGTGGAGGTGGTGCTTCTATAGTTTGGATGGGTTGGATGAGTGGTGCATTGAGTTGGGGAAGTTGGTGTTGGTAAGTTTGGACTTGGTAAGCTTGGGTTTGGTAGTAAGGTACGGTCATGGTTTGAGCTTGGTTTGCAAAAGTCAAACGTGGGCAATTGTTGAGGAAATGGTTATGATCTCCACAATTGAAGAAAGATCGGGGTTGTCGGGGTTGGTTTTGTGGGTAGGGTGCGTATCGGTTTTGGGAATTTTAGGGAAAGGTTCTTGATTGGTTAGGTTGGTTGGGTTGGGTTCGTTGGGCAGATCGGCATGTAGTGTTGAGATGACTAAGTCGGTTACAAATGGTGAAATGGCGACAGGGCATGTTTGGTGGGTGGTGAAGTTGGCAAGTGTTGCATAGCGGGGCGGTACTGGTATAGGGTCTTCGGTTTTGTGGTGAAGCTTGGATTTGTTGTTGAGGTTGGGGTTGGGTAACGGCATAGTTTCGGTAGTTGGTCTTGGGTTTCTTCTTGTTGTTATGCTGGGAAGAGTTGGAGTAGTTAATGGCTTGTGGTGCGGGTTCAACCTTGGCTTGCGGTGCGAGCTCGGGCTTGGCTTTCTCACTCGGTTTCTTGAGGGTTAGAGTACCTGCCTTAACGTGATTTTCCGATAGCGCACCGGCTAAAGTGATGGCGTCCTCGAGATTCACGGGTTTGCTACTCATAACAGATTCCCAGATTTGCATTGGTAAACCCCCAATGTATTTGTCAAGTTCACGTTCGGTTGGGGTTACCAAATGAGGAACAAGGATGCTCAACTCATGGAAGCGGAGTGAGTAGGCGGCATTATCGCCACTTTCTTGCTTTAGGTTCCAAAATTCCTCCTCGAGCATTTGAAGTTCATGCTTGGGACAGAACTTCTTCATCATAAGTGCCATTAGCTCGGTCCATGGAAGAGCCATAGCCGTATCCGAACCTTGGAGGTTCATAACACTACCCCACCATGTTAGAGCGGTTTTTCTAAACATGCTTGAAGCGAAATTTGTCTTTTTCTCTTCAGGGCATTCGCTATGTCGAAACACACTCTCGATCGATTCGAACCATTGCAACAAGGTAGTCGCACAATTGGTTCCAAGGAACTCGGACGAGTTGGTACTAGTAAATTGCTTATACAAGTAAGATGCGGGTTTGGGTTCAACGGGTAGAGGTTGGGTAGCTTGGATTTGGGTTATAAGTTCGGGAATCACCGCGGCCATTTGCTTGACGACAAAAGTAACCATATGGCGGTTGGAGTTCTTGCGTGGATGACGGCAAACCGGAGGCGTTCTAAAAGATTATAAAGAAAATGGGATAAGTTTGAGGTAAGAGAAATGAATATAAAGGTGTATAAAATAAAATAAGATTTCAATTTTTGATTGTGAATCCTAAAGTTAGTGAGGAGAAAATGTTAGTGTTAGATAAAATATAAAACCTTGTATACAAGTAATAACCGAAAACAACTGTAAATCATTTATGAGAGGTTAAAGCTTGAAAATTTGAGATTTTGAGATTTATAGAGTCGGAAAATCGTACATGGACCACCATAATTTGATATTCCAACTCTAATAAAAAAAGTTTTATAAAACACCACGTTGGAGTCTAATCATGTGCGACTTTTTCATGCTTTTGACTCAGATAACGATAATAACACAATAAATCGAGATACAACGTCATGTCAAAACACTAATTCACGAACCACCGTGATTCTATTGTTTTAACACCAAAAAATTAGGATGGCGACCGTAACGCTCGCATTCGTCTACTTAAAGAATTGACATGTATAACACGATTTGTGGCTTAGAAAACGAGCACTATAATCCAACCATCCCAGGTAAGTAAATCACATTCGATCCTTGGAATCGTTTTGTCAAATGGTCGTTTTATAATGTCTCGTTTCCTATGATGGCTACAAACCCGATATAAACGCAACCTTTAAGGGATTTGAAACAACGGGATTCAAGTCAATCTTGTAATCTATAAAACACAATGAAAATCTACTTTGGCGCTCTAAGGTAAGGATACCTTGGAAATACTACGAAAGTGTGTGTATGTGAACATTTAAGATATTGGTGAATTTTAAACAAGTTTATAAATAACATGTTATATGAACAATCAATTATAGAGTAAACACATATAAGCACACGTATAGGACCTAAGCATAACAATACTAGGTTGTTACGTCTAACCACCTATCTTATTGTCAAGGCTCTGATACTAAAGGCGGTGCAACATGCCGGGGTGCAACGATTGCTCATAAGCACATGACACTATTTAAAGGGACAATGTTTAGCAAACTCATTTCATTTAACAACATCGAAAATGTCACATAACAATATTCATAAGTCTATTACATATAACAAAATATAGCAAATCAAATATTGTTCAATTTTTATGCTAATATCCTAGAGGTATTTGTGACATTTTCTTCTCCAAGGGGATGCCAAACCAACCAAAAGCGATAAACACATAGGCATATAATCATAGATAACCAAATCGAGCATTCATTTAAGTAACATATAAAATAACGTTTGTGGTTTAAGATTCAAGTATAAAACGATTAGTTTAGATAAGATGAAATGTCACCCCCAAAACAAAAGATTGAAAACGGGGTATGAAAGTACTCACATTCAAGTAATAAAATTGAAAGATGATAATTTAGAGTTTTGCCGGAACGACGGGTTTAACGAACAAGGCATAAATAAACGGAAGTCTTGAATTAGAAATGTCGTCTTGAAAGTCATTAAGTAAAAATAAATAATTAGAAATGCAAACAATTAAAGTTTAAAGTTTAAAAATGTAAACAATTAAGAATTTATAACAATAGTCCTTTAAAAATGTAAGTTTGCTCGAAACCGGGTTAAAGTATCTAGCCTTAATATTTACTCAATCTATGTTAAGTAATAAGGTGGGTAAAAATTCAAGAATGCAAGTCCCTTAATGATAAGATACTAAAACGGGTTTTTATTGAGTGCTCGGGTTGTTGGTTCGGGTCTTGATAATTGGTCAAACCCAAAGTCACTTTCCAAAATATTTAATGTTATGAGATAACTCATAAAAATCAAGTAAGACTTAACCAAGTATGTAGTTCTATTGTTTTAGAACTAACAACGCACGTTAAGCAAGAGTTCGGTTTTGTCGGTCCAAACTTTTTTATGAGATCAAGTTGGATCCAACATTTCCAAGTACTTAAGAAAATAATTAAAATTAGTTTATAAATGATTTTTAAAGATATATACAAGTCTTGATAGCTAAAAACACATTTATGTGTCTTAAGCGAGTGAAAATCGGTTTAGTTCGGTTTGGTTCGGTTTCCATCTCACATGCTTTATGTTGGATTTAAGTTTCTAAAATCATTTTTATAAGTTCTATGGTTATCGTTTTGTGAGATCTAACCTCGGTCTTAACCCGAAACAATATCCGAACCGAAAACCGAACTTTCGTTTAAAGACTTTATTGTTAACTTTTTGGTTGTAAAACTTAAGCATCATCATTTATAAATTATTTACAAGTTCTTTGATCTTTGGGCATGTGGCAACAATCTATGAACTTATTGTGAGATGGAAACCAAACCAAACCGAACTAACCCGATTTTCACTCGCTTAAGACACACAAGTGTGTTTTTAGCTTTCAAGACTTGTATAAATCTTTAAAAATACTTTATAAACTGATTTTAATTATTTTCATAAGTACTTGGAAATGTTGGATCCAACTTGATCTCATAACAAAGTTTGGACCGACAAAACCGAACACTCGCTTAACGTACGTTGTTAGTTCTAAATAATAGAACTACATACTTGGTTAAGTCTTACTTGATTTTTATGAGTTCTCTCATAACATTTAATATTTTGGAAAGTTGACTTTGGGTTTGAATAATTATCAAGACCCGAACCAACAACCTAAACACTCGTTAAACCCGTTTTAGTATCTTTATTATAAAGGGATTTTCATGCTTGCATTTCTACCCACCTTATTACTTAACATAGGTTGAGTAAATATTAAGGTTAGATACTTTAACCCGGTTTCAAGCAAACTTATATATTTAAAGGACTATTGTTAAAAATTCCTAATTATTTGCATTTTAAACCTTAAACTTTAATTCTCTACATTTCTCATCATTTATTTTATTTAAAGACTTCCAAGACAACTTTTCTAATATAAGAATTTTTCCTTTAGGCTTTGCTCGTTAAACCCGTCGTTCCCGTTAAACTCCAAATCATCAATCTTTCAAGTTTATTACTTGAACGTGAGTACATTCATACCCCGTTTTCCATTTTTCGCTTTGGGGGTCATATTTCATACTTATTCAAACTAAATGCTTTATACTTGAGTCTTAAACCACAAACTTTTTTGTATACTTTACTTAAATAAATGCTCGATTTGGTGTTCTATGCTTACATGCTTATATGCTAATGTGTTTACCGCTTTTGGAGGGTTAATTCATAAATACGTGAACTATCTGGTATTCTCTTATAGCACGGTGTCGTTATTTTATTCTTATTAATGATCTCATTCATAAATCCGGAAACTATCTGGTATTTTCTTGTAGCACGGTTTCACTAGTGTATTCTTATTAGTGATCTCATATTATCCAAATTATTGCTATTATTTATTGTTTCGTATACAAGTTGTGGAAATTTCATATTATATACATATTGTTCAACACTATGAATTTCTCACCAACCTTTGTGTTTATAAACTTTATTTTATGCAAGGTTACAGGTTTGCGTTTAGGTTGATTCGAGATCGTGAAGAAAACTATGTCAAGACCTCTAGGATATTAGGAAAATGAACAATATTTGATTTACTATATTTTGTTATGATTATCTTATGAACAAGTATGTTATGTGACATTTTGATGTTATAAAATTAAATGAATTTGTTAAATATTGTCGCTTTAAATAGTGTCATGCGCTTATGGGCAAACCGTCATATCCCGGCATGTTGCACTGCTTTTGGTCGGGGTGTGACAGTTCAATTAAGCACAAATCTTATATGGACCCCATCTATCAGACATAATTTTATATCATTTATATAGTGAATTTTCTCTAGAAATAAATAGTTGTGACCCATGCAAAAATAATAAAAAGAAAATAAAGTAGAAGGTTAAAGTTTTCCCTTAAGATCGGTGTTACAGGGCCTTAACCTGCAGTTCGATACATGACTTTCACACGTTATTGCTTATAATATAGGCAGAGAAGGTTCAAGGCTTGTACGAAACAACAAGAAAATAAAGCAGAATACTTAGGTCTTAACCCTCAGATTGGTACTACTATACACCGAGAGGATCCAAGACTTAATAAAAAATAAAGAAAAAATCAAGTTGGATTTCTTTGCAATATGAAAACAAAAATAAGTTGAATTTCTTTGTAAAATGAACGCATGTATACACAACAATCTTTAAACTTTTTAGATCTTAAAACATATTTTAACTATACATCAGGATGTAAGACCACTAGATTTGGCTAGGGGTGTTCATCGGATCTGATAACGGATTATTCGGGTTATTCGGTTCGGGTTATTCGGATTTGAAAATTGTTAGACCCTATCCGAAATCCGATCTGATCCGAATTAAGAATATTCCTATCTGATCCAAATCTATCTGAATTCAATTCCGATCGGATTCGGATAATATCCGAATAATCTGAAATTATCCGAATAATCCGAAATAAAGCTAAAAAAATTTTCTATTTTTTTGTTCATAACATTTAATAGTTTAGAACCACAATAAACATACAAACCGGAAAATACGAATTACTCTTAACATAAATTTAAAGTTTAAACTTCAAATAATAGTCTAAAATATATACCAAACCGGAAAATGCCAATAAAAACATGATTTTATTCGGATTAATCGGATATCCGAATAATCCGAACAATCCGAATTTTTTAAAATTCCATATCCGAATCCGCTCCGAATCCGAATTACTTATTCGGATATTCGCATTGATCCGATCCGAATATCCGAATAAGAATTCGGATCGGTTTATTTGGGTTTCGGTTTCTGTTCGGATTTCGGGTTTTTTGGGATTTCGGATTTCTTGAACACCCCTAGATTTGGCTAGTAATTTAGGTTATCTTTTTAGTACTTATACAATTTGTAGCCTATCATACACACCATGCAATTGATCTTACGATACTTATTAGTCTAATTTATATATGCATTAGGTCCGCTAAGTCAACGTGCTATAATTTCCAACTTCCTAGTCCATTCCTAAAAGTGATAAGTGTGAGGCTCAGCCTAGAGTTTTTAGTGATTCAACTATGGTAGCCAGAAAAGGCGGATTCAACCCTTTAGAAGGGTGGACTCATGCCCACCATCCGATACACTGAGATCAAGGACTTTTCATATATAAAGAGAAGAAAATTAAGGATTTTTTTGTGATGCCCACCACCCGATCTACACTGAGATTAAATATTTTAATATATAATTAAAGAGAAGAAAATTCATAATTTTTGTGTGGTCACCGTTGTTATAAAACTTGAAAGCTTCAATGAAGAATTTGTTTTGGTGGGGAAAAAGTAGGGGACAGGAGAAAAGCTTAGCACATAAGTGAAATAGGCTAGATTATAAACCCTAAAATTTACATATTAAACCCTTTATATTAAAATAATATTATAAATGAACCTTTAAGTTTAATTTAAAATTTATAATACTTATAGTTACAACTGATCAATATATCATTACAAAATTGGTATTACCGTATTAAATATAACTTATTACAAATGTTGAGTATAATAAAAAATAATTGAATTGAGTAGATGAGTGATATATTTTGTTGCTAGATTGCAACTTAATATTTTTTTCGTTCTTTTTTTAAATTAAAGATGTTAGTCAAATTTTATCACACTTTTAAGTTATTAAGTGTTAGTAATTTTACACTAACGTTATGTGAGTAATTCTGAATTGTTTTTTCTTAATTTTGTATCCCTTAAATCTTGATAACTTGCTTTGAATACATATTTACCTATTAATTACATAAATATTATCTTTTCAGTTACAGTTTAAGCCAAAGTTAGATGTGTGATTGATTAATTTGAGGGCCTTATTGACTAATTTGAGATTTTATTTTACACTAACTTAAATTAAATACATAGAAATTTCCTATTATTGTCTGGTTTAACTTTGATATGCAATCCTTTTGAACTAAACCAAAAAATTGTGCCTATCCTACCAAAAGATTTTGTATCCGCCTCTGGTAGCCATACATGTTAAATCACCTGTGTGATAGAGAAGTGGAGTCGCTTCGAAGGGTATTGTTGGGGCACAATATTTAATGGCTCTCGCAGAACAAGGCTCATGTTCATGACCATAACGAACATAACTATGAGGACTTGACTTTGTCTGGGAGAGTTTTGTGTGAAGTGTATTGTCATCAACCCAAAGAACACACGAGTTCAAAGACATCGTCGTTGTCACATCCCAACCTAAGGCGGAAATGTCGGGGCGAGAGCTGATTACTCACAGCTCTCATGGTACTATTATACAATATTTAAAGTGTCAAATATCTATTAAATTTAATTAAATAATCAAGTACATCCAAGTAGACAAATTACATAATTTAGAAATTAAGCAAGTAAAACAAAATCCAAAGTTAAATTCTTGTATCTTCTTCTCTCGCATGCAATCCTAAATTTCTTCAACAAATCTTGCAAATCATATCATATGGTAACCTGCATATGTGTTAAAAATACAATAGATTTTGTCAACACTAGGTTGAGTGAGTAGAACACCAGCTTTAAGACACTATGATCATAATATAAAGAGCAAACTGTGTCTGTAAGATCGATGTCAGATGAACAGAACGATGGCTAACACAACAAGATTATGATCATACTAGTTTGCAAATATGTTGGACCTCTCCCACATGTATTCAAGTAAATTATATAAGCATATAACACGCTAGGCATAACTTGTTAAACACACAAGATTAACAGTTGCAAGTTTGGGTATTAAATAATATTAAAATATCTGCGAACGCATATGTCCCCAAAACAGTAAAAATGAGTTAAAATGAGGGGAGTGAGATACTCACCTTAAAAATTAAGCAAAGCAGGAAAGAAAATGACAAGAAGCGATAAATCACGCTCTTTGGAAATTACTGACGAGAATTATAATTATAATATCTGAGGAAATAAATATGGATTGAAAACGAAGCTAAAACTAGATAAAGACTCGGGATTTAATGATCAAATGGGTTCTTGCAAATGTTATTTATTTCTAAAATTTATTATTAATTTTATTAGCAAAGCTTTATTGTAAATAATATGATTTAATTATATAAAATACATATAAATACTCAAATAAATATTTATAAAACTTTGGGTAAATTATATAAAGTGATTTGCTTTCCTTAAAATTAAAAATGCATTTAGTGTAGTTATTTATATTTATTATTAATAAAGATATCTTTTATATTAGTATTGTAGATAAATAATAACTAATAATATCTAACCAAAATCTTTTTTAAAATACTTGACTTATGCTATATTTTAATATTTAAATAACAAGATTATATTAAATCCATATTTTAAATTATAACTCTTTTTACAAATTAAACCGTTATAAATTTTTATTTAAAACATTAAAAATCTTTTAATAATAAATATACATACTTATATATATACACACAAACACATACATTTAACCAAGATTCGAAAATGTGATTAGTTAAGGTGTTGGTTTAGTAAAAATAAGGTTTATTTATGATTTTATATTATTAACATTAATTATTTAAATAAGAAAAGCTAAAATAACAAAATAACTAACCAAATAGACGGGTTGAGGGACTCGAAACCGCGCCCTCGGCCGTCTCTATGTGTTTAACCAAAGGTGCACCAGCCACCAGGGCTGGTGGCTACCTTGTTAACAACATAGAAACATAAATTCTTATACAGTCAGTTAAAGAACCAAAATCACATAAACCCTAGGATTACCAGTTGAGCAATTCAGTTAGGTAGCGTTTGGTATAAGATAATGAAAAAGGGAATGGAATGAGTCATTATAATGGAATGAAAAAAAATCATGTTTGGTTGTCATGTGGTAATAGAAAGAACAATTCCATAGTAAATGAAATTCCTTCCAAAAATAAGATTTTTATTCTTTTAATAATAGGTGTTTTTTTTCATTCCTTCATGGAATGGAATCCATCACTCATAATAATAATAATATTTTTATTATTATTATTATTATTATTATTATTATTATTATTGTTATATTTGTATTATTTTTATTAATATAACTATTATTATTAATATTGATAATATAATATAACATATTATTATATTATGTTTATGATTATATTATCTTGTTGGTTTGTATAATAAAATATAACCTATTATTATGCTACAATGATTATTGTATTATCAATATTATTACTATTTGATGAGTCAACGCTTCACAACATGCATGCGCGATTCAACATTTTACGATTTTTTTTATTCGGTTTGATGATCTCACGAAAATGCACGGATCCTAAAAAATGAGTTAATATGAATATTTATTTATTACTAATAATAATACTAATAATTGTAGCAGTAGTAGTAATAATAATAGTAGTAGTAGTAATAATAATAATAATAATAATAATAATAATAAAGGGACAATCATTCCATTCCTACATGGTACCAAACATGATAATGAAATGGTAATGATCCATTTCATTCATTTGTCCATATCATTTCCATGTCCATTCCATTCCCCCATTCATTCCATTACGTCATACCAAGCATGGACTTATTGTTAATCTAATTAATGATAGGGCTTATGTTCATTGATCAAAAACGAACTCATAGCAATAAACAATTACCTTCGATAACTTGATACGACGGGTTCATTCGAGTTAAGACCGCTCAACAAGAACAGAAACAGATACATGCAGATCAATATAATCCAATTCATATTGGGGTATTGATGGCGATTGAGTAAGGATCAATTCTGTAGGTTTAATCGAAATTTGTGTTCGTTACAATGTATATCCATACACGGGTTATGTTGGCATTAACAAGAGTCAAAACGCAGATTACGAGGTCATGATAATCTAATAAATTAGGGGGTATTGACGGCGAGGGTATGAAGATATGATCTGCAATCTTAATCAAGTTATTATAAACGTTTATATGTATATCTAATTTTAGTTTGTGTCAGCTAGGTTATATTAATAATGACGAATCGTTTTGATGTTATTTCTTAATTCAGTTCGTCGGTGGGCCGAGCATAAAGCGAATATTCGTATTACCAAATCAATTTCGCGAATTATCAACGTATAGAACAAGAAATTAAAACCGGGTATTGAAATATGATATGGGTTCGGGTTGGGGCCGGTCGAACTTGGTGGTTTAGGGTTTTAATATAATAGTATTAATAATATTATTATTATTTAATCCAAGTTTCATTTTAGCCCTTATAGTTTGAGGATGGAAACAAAATTGGGTAAATGTTTAATCTTAGGGTGAAAAATGCCAATCTTTAAAAGATATATATCTTACATAAGTAATTAAACAATAATATTTTAAAAATTAAATAAGTCGATAAACGTAAAGTTTTCCGAACATCACAATGGATCGGGTATTTAGTAAAAAAAATATTAATTTGAAAAGTCCGATTTGTTACAATTATCTCCTCAGAGCCAGTGGGATAAGTGCGCTTCATAAGTAAAGGTTCAAAGGGTAACACCTACCTATTGTATTGAAAACTCAACTGTTAAAATCTAATCGGACTATGTTAGAGCATAAATATCTATCTCTAGGGTCTTGTTTGTATTAGAAACAGTTATAATGTGTTTTTGTAAAGTTTAATAGTGCATAAGTAGTATGTAGTTCATATGTACTTATATGACGCATATATGATGCACCAGATAAGTCATATCAGCCGCATATGTTGATCAGGTCTATAAATAGTTACACTTATGCGCTGGTTAGGAGTAAGCGATCATTCCAGAGTACTTGTAATAAGAGTTTGTTAGAATATGTTTGTACTTAGACTGTTATGTTAATATAAGAAGATTAAAAGAATTACTTGTGTATTTTCACTTCGTTATGGATCCGAAGTTAACATAGAAGAGTAGATATTGTTTACATCATCATTCCAATCCTACACGTCATCAGCACGTACTCTTTCAGAATAATGTTATTTCGACCTCCATTTATGTGGGGGATTGTTGGAGGTTTTGGGTGTAAGTGTGAATGAATGTCTTAAAAATAAAAGTGGTAAAAGCTTGACCCACATCGGTGTGAGAACAAAATGAGGAGTTGTTTATAAGGTAAATTTTTTACTACTCCATTGAAGCTTTATGATGTGTTTTACCACAAGTACTACCCGCGCATAGGGGAGGGGGTGGAATGCTTTCAGCCGGCGTACCTTGGGAACATACCACGAATCTGTTTAAGGAAAATGTGTCAAACACAAGCCCGAATCTCTGTTAACATTTCTTATTTTATTGTTTCAGATTTTTATACAGTATTACTAGCATATGGCAATGTCGATATCAATAGTTGATTCCCCGGTGCTTTCTCTACCGACCACGTCCCATATGTCTTGCCCAAGAAGATATGAACTAATGCATGTTGACAATATGTAATTTGTGTCATTAAGCTTCATGAAACCTCCAATTACCTGGAACTCAGACACCGTCTTCAATGGGTTTGGCTATGATACCACTTCCTAAATTAAACACAAGTGATCCGAGCAATCGAATCGAACACGGAAACAGCGATTTGGGAGACAACCCTTGACTATTTTCTCTATTAATAATTGACTCACAATTACAATGAAAACAATAAAACGAGACCTCCTTATATAGGACAACTACTTGACTAACAAGAAAAGAAACTTAACCTTGAAGAACAAGAAAAGAAAAAATAATAATAATAAACATATTCAAATACTATTGCTTTCCACCGACTCCTCTAATATTATCCCATTAAGTCAACAAATTTTGTTTAGCCTAATTACTCAAATTACTCCAACGACCCAAGTGTTGCAATCAACCCAATCTCTTCAATAGAATCAATAAGAGGTCTAACAGATTAAGAGGTGACATGTGAATCATTCACATGTGTTTGAAGCTTATGCATTACGAGGTGTAACCAAACATACTCTATCTCTGACCAATTCAGATGTTGAATCTTAATGAATCATTAAAGGACAACCAAACAACCCCTTTGTTTTTTTTTATTTAATACAATATCACCTAATATTATCTTATCATTTAACTGCGAACCATTTGTACCATTAGTATGGTTGTACATAATGAATTGCCTTTTATTTGATCTGGAGATTTATTGCAACCTGAATGAACTAGGTTCAAACCAAACTGGATGACTTGGGATTGAAGCGGAAAATTTTCAATAGATCGGATATTCAAAAGTTAAACTGACGAACAAATGCACCATGTGCAACAAAGGAAACACACAACATGTCTTAGTTTCACCACAAAAACATACATCCCTTTTTATAAATTGGAACTCATCTTAGGTTTTTTAACTTAGCAACATGGGATAGCAATTTTAACATCTATAGTTTGGTTTTAGGGACAAAGTTGTAAACGCAAAGTTGTTTGCATCAACACTTGTACCAAATGCAATAACCCTTTTCTTAAGTGTCTTAAAATGGAGAGTAAATTACCATAGTATTCCAAAGAGATGCTTAATATGGTAATAGAGATTCTTCGAGTCTTACTTATAGATTCATGGCTTATGTACTTTAAGCCGTCATATATTATGTAGGGAAATTTGAGAAATATACTCTAAGCTAAGGTTTAAAGTGAAAGCTACCTTATTCTATGCACAGCTTGTCGGATGTTTGTGATAAAGCTACTGGAGGTGGTTGTATATAATCTTTACACAAAACCCAAAAGTTTAGTATACTTTTGAACATTATTCTTAGCCAAAACATTAATAAATCGAAGTATAATGAATACAACCGGTTCAACTTTCAACGTCCACGTTGGTCATTGCTAAAGCAACTTTGGTCAACGTTATATATTTTTGGTGTCTAAGCATTGTTAAAGATTACAAGCATAAGTTTTTGCCATTTATAGAGGTATGGTAGTAAAAAGACTCAAATACCAATAAAGGTCATCCGCGCGTCGGCAGGGACTTCCGCAAAAGTCATCCGCGGAACAGTTCCATCACTCTCATAACTTAAGTCCGAGGAAAGTTAAGAATAAACTCCGAAGACTCTCTGCGGGTTGACCAAGACGTCCTTAGAAGTCATCCGTAGGATATTATCCTCATGCGCAAAGATGACTAGAGGGTGATGTCAGAAGGTTACCTGTAACTAATTACCTTCTAGAAGATTTACGAGGATCTTTCCTTGGTAAGCACATGATGTAACAGCCAATCAGAAAAGGACAGGTGGCAACGCTCGTCCTATCACATGCGGACACGTGTCCAGTTGTTACGAAAAGCATCTTCTGGAAAGGGATAGCTGGACCAATAATATTCCCTAACCCTTCGGCTATAAATACCTTCTCCATATCCACAAGGTATTCATTCACTCCCCACGAATTACTCTAAATATTCTGAGTACTTTTCTCTCTTTAAGAACGGTACTTATTCTCACGCCAGAGGGTGGTTACGGGAAGACCCCCCATCTTGTCCTTCCCTTAACTAGCTCACGGTGGTTGTTTTACAGGTTTCCGTCATCGGACTTGTGAGATTGGGCTTGTATCGTTGGTTAGTTAATTACCCTACCCGTATCCTGTGGACTCATTGATCTAACTCCTTGGGGATTAGATCTGTGTTTCTTCATTAGCGCCATCCGTGCTTGTGCTAGAATTGTAAGAGTTTTGTTTTTCTGAACGACATAAGTAAATCTCTTTAAGGGCCGGCGAAAACTCCAATGGTAACCAGACGTTTTGCTAGTGTCACAGCACCTGGTCCAACTTCGGGTGATTTGGGACACGTGACGATGGAAACTCACCAGATTCACCCGGAGCCAAATCTGAAAGACATATCTGATAATTCTCCTCCGGCGAGATCTCATCATCATAATCTCATATCTGAAGGAGTTGAATCTCTTGAAGAATGGTTGTGTTTGCAACAAGAAAAAGCTTTAGCTGAATATGAACATATGATTCGTGAAGAACGAATTCATGCTAGAATTTTAGTTTATGATGAAGTTCCCTTGAGATCTCCATCTGCTCCGTCAATAGTGCAAAGGAGCCAGATGCGGGAAAGTCTCAACACTGAAAGGTACTCTGAGGAGGAAATCGGAAGAGGAAGTCGTGACAGAGGTTGTCCAATTGGGCGGGAATCTTCCCGCATAATTGAGTACGTTCAGAGTCATGCTTCCAGAAGTCAGAGAGATCCGACGTATCGCTATGACAAGGTTAGTTACTTTAGTGGTGATAGTCAGATCCATGGAAGAGAAGGAACTAGTCGCCCGCGTGGGATAGTTCGACATACGAAATATTGTAGTGATGCAGAAGAGGATTACACCAAGCCGTACCATCCCGCATCATTTGCTGAGAAGTCAAAGTTTGTCCTACGAATCGCTAAAGATCCATTCCCGTTCAACGTGAAGATCCCTACCAACTTAGGGAAGTAAACGGATATGATTAATTTTAAATTTTATTTTTAAATTTTCATTTCCTCAAAATCTAATGGTGTTGTTACAGTATTCCATAATTTCGGGACGAAATTCCCTAAAGTAGAGGAGATTGTAACAACTCGGGTTTTTGAATTAATATTTTTACCCGACTCGGTTCGATGTTGAGTTATTTTATTAATTTAATATAGAAAAAATGGCAAAATACGTCCTTTATGTTTAATCGTTTTTTAGTTGACGTCCATTTGCAAAAGAAATGAAATAAAGCATCCTTTACATTTAAAAACTCTATCACATTATGTCATTTGACCCTAACCCAGTTAACTTTTTTCGTTAAATATGGTCATGTGCCCTACACATGGGGGTATTTCGGTCATTATTCTATTGCAAGTTAAAATAATATTAACTCTGAACCATTCACTGACCTAAAGATGATTAATTTTCAAGTGTAAAATGACCAAAATACACTCATGTGTCTACACATGATCATATTTAACGAGAAAAGTTAACTGGGTTAGCATCAAAGGACACAATGTGATAGAGTTTCTAAATGTAAAGGATGTTTTCTGCCATTCCTTTTGCTAAAGGACGTCCACTAAAAAAACGATTAAACATAAAGGACGACTTTTGCCATTTTGTCATAAATATATAGCGTTTATCGAGTTTAAATTGATTAATATATTATTATTTATTTACTTAAAATTATGTCTTTATTTTGTTTTCACTTTTAACCTAAAATATAAAGATTAATCCCTTTATGTGTCATTCTCAAACATCAGGGACAAAATGTAAAGTTTTGTTATAACCCATTTCTCAAACCGAGTAACCCAAGACCCGGATCTAAGTTCATACCCAAGTTCAAACCCGGTTTCAATTTTTGTTATCTTGGACCACAATTTATGTAACCAACATGGTAATTGAATCAGTTGTTGTGATATTCATACCAAAAACGGTCAACCAACGTTATTATTATGTTAAGATGAATCAAAAACGAATCCGCTAATAGTTTATGCTAAGCCGACCCTAACATGTACTTGTTCTACAAGGAAACGAGTGTATAAATTCAATTAAACTCTCAGTCATGATGATAAAACCCTAGCCGTCCATAACCCTCTAATCAATTATGTTACATCAACTGTTTGGGTTTTCGTTCATCACTCCAAACTGACGGCAATGTCTCATTCCATTTCACCTTCAATTTGTCGCGATAAGAGGTAATTGATGGAATCTTGATCATCACAGTTAGATTAACAGTAACCCTATCATTAGTTTCATCAGCATCAATCGGATTAACCGATTGATGTTATTAGGGTTTATAATCAAATTCTGTTATAAGTGTGTTTGTTTATATTTAATGGTTCCTAACCTAAGATGCACGTCGCTGGTAGCCCAGCTGGTTAATATCATTGGTTACGGGATGGCAGGTCGCGGGTTCGAACCCCTACCACCCCATTTTCTTTTTATTTTTGTTATTCATATTTTAAAAATCATTTTATGAAGTACAATAATAATAATAATAATAATAATAATAATAATAATAATATCTATATAAATTATTTTATTAAAAACCGACTAAAATACTTTTGTTTTCTCGCATCTTTCGTCTGTGTATGTACGTATATGTGTACTTAGATATATCTATATGTATATATACGTATATTAGATATCACGTAAACTAATATTATTGGTTTAATATATATATACACACACACACACACTAAAGGTACTTTAACAAAACTAATAATAATCTCTGAAAATGTATTTTATTTATATAATATTTTTATAGAATAAGATATTATAAAATGATTTATAAACTAATAATAAAATATAATTTAATAAATATCATAACCATCGAACTTGCTTATCTTATCTACTTCATTAACTTAGCGTATCCGCATTCTATCTTCCTTTATAGGCTTTAGTGTCAACTCGTGATTTCCGCGAATCATCATTCTTAATATTCTCTTTTCACCTTTGCTCGTTTATTTAGGTGAGCACCACATTCCCCTTTTTACATGTTTTTTACATCGTTTTGGGGACGTATGTGTTCTATATTATTTCTTTACTAATTAATACTAAAACTGCAATTAATGTCACTTGTGTAAACAATTTTGTACCATACTTGTTACGTGCTTACATGCTTATTGTGAATCGCATTCGGAGAGGTCGAGCATAATCTCATAATAGTATGATCATACGGCAGTTGTATAAGCCTTCGTGCTTTTCGACATCTCATTTATTTTGCTAATTGGTTGAATTGCTTATCTCATTTTACTTGTTGCAATACTTATTATTCTATTATATATACATTAAAGCTGGTGTGTTGCTTACTAAACCTTGTGTTAACAAAACTACTTTATTTTTAACACATATGGAGGTCATTGTGCGATGTGAAGTTAGTTCAAGATTTGAAAGAACACTTAAGAATCAAGATAGGGAAATAAACAAGACATTTGTTTTATGAATTATGATTGTTTGGTGAATTATTTTGTTTTTGGATAATGTTTGGTGAATTATTTGTTTTTGGATATTGTATTTGAATATTTGGATATTGTACCTTGAGAGCTGTGAGTAATCAGTTCACGCCCCGGCATTTCCGTCATAGGTTGGGGTGTGATAGATTGGTATCAGAGCCGAAGGTTCAAGATAGGTCGTTAGTGGTGCCCTAGTATCATGCTTAGGAGTCCCATACATGCTTATCTGTTTGCGTTATGTGTTTGAATTAATTGTTTATAGCTTTCTAAGATAAATAATTATTTATTTATTATTGTATTGTTATGCAAACACACACAACTGCGAGGCTATTGTAGGAAGCGGTCTGCCCAAGACACATATTAGAGTTGATGTGGCTAGTACGTTATGACCCAAGTCGGGTCATACCCAATAACAAGCTAGACAAACACCATAATATTTATTGTAGATATGATCTAACAACTAAATATTAGCACTTATGATATTTAGAAAATGGGTTTCTAAATATTTTCACTTGAGGAATCGATAAATTATAAGGATATTTTATTAAGAGAGATTATCTTATGATATTATTTAAGTTGGTTAAATAATATATATATGATAATGGTTGTGGTATGTTGCATGAAAATTATGGCATGTTAAAAGTGTTATATGTCACAAATATCTACAATGGCATCAAGAGCCGCTTATACGGATACATGCATCAATAGATCTACAAATTTTTTGGGTTTTATGGTGTGGTTCACCATATGGCCGAAATTTTTGGGGCTTTTGGTTACCCCTTGGTTCTTCAAGGTTATACTTTACATGCATGTGATAATCTTGAAGAATTAAGTCATTTGGATGATTGGTTGTTTTGTTTGGACAAAACCCGAAACTTTTGGTTTTTCTTATCCTTGGCCGAAAGTTTGAGGTTCACAAGGGGAACCATTTTAGACATGTAATACTTGCATATTTGGATGTGCTTTTGAATGTTCATAACCTATCCATGACCTTGTGTTTGGATGTGTGTTTGTGTTGTGATTTATTCAATATTCAATTTGGTTGTAATATTATTTTATTTGGGTTTGTAATCTATTTATTCATTCATATTGGTTTGTAATAATAAGTAGATTAGTTGTATTTCTTTTACTAAAGAAAATGTATTAGGATATATTTTTGTAAAAGGAGATGCAACAAGGTTACGGTTTTAGTTTTGGGCCTTAATGGACCTCATAGTCCAAGATGGGATTTCAGCCCAAAGGCCAAAGCCCAAACGTGGAGGCCCAAGGAAGCAAGGAGCTGAAGTTGGAGCCCAATTGGAAGCCCAAATAAATTGGAAAGGTCAGAACACAAGGTGAACGCCTGAAGCATATGGATGCGGGATCAAGTGGGAGTTCACCGTCACATGCCTTCTGTCATTTCTCATCCTTTAGGAGAGACCTTTTGGCACACTTGTTTCAGTCAACAAGTGTGGCCAAGATTAGGTGGCTAAGGTTATGAACTTGTGGTTGTTTATTTATGCTTGCATGGTTGATTTATATATTTTGTTTTATCTTATTTGGATAAGGATAATTAACAAACTTAATATTAACAACTTGCATAAAATTGGTTCCTTAGAAATCATTAGGTAATAAAATTGGTTTTATTAAAGGATAATGATTTCACAATAAAATGAGTTTTATTAAAAGGAATTTTGAAAATGGGTTTTCAAATAAAGTACCATACATTTGAATGCATGCAAATGCAAGGTACATAGTTTTCCAATCTAGAATTTAGAAAACTTAAATCCCTTTTAAAAACAAGTTAAACACCATCCTTTTATACAACACTTAAGTCACTTGTAGACTTGATGTGGGGTAAGGGTCACCTAACCACATTTATGAAAACTTGTGATCTTAAGGTGGTTTTACAATACTTTTGGGATGAGGGTCACCTAACCATTTGTATGTGTAAACTCACACGTGTGTGTAAGTAGGACGACTTGATTCGGAAACCATGTGAATAGGGTCACCGACACATGGCGTTCAAAGGTGTTGATGGGATTAAACATGCCAACAAAACATATGATGTTTAACCGATCCCATAAAACTAGAAGTTGCAAAGGGTTGCAATTGTCAAACGTTGACTACCTTCTTAATTTGAATAGTGGGGATAAAGGTCACCTAACTACTATTTGAATGAGACGTCGGATTCTAGATTTTAATCATTAATTGTCTTAAATACATAAAGGGTATTAAAGATTAAAATTAGTTTAATTGATATCTAAAATACTAAAAGTGAACTTTATTAAATATGTAGATGTCCGCAATCTACAATCCACCTAACGCAATTATCCCACCCGTGCATAACCTATCACTAAGAGCTTTACTTGATAAGGATCCTCTTAACCATAATAATTTTATAGATTGGTATCGAAAATTGAGAATTGTTCTAAAACAAGAAAAAGGTCCTACATATTGGACGATCCTATTCCCGATGAACCGAACATTGACGATTTAGATGCCTATAACGATTGGTTAAAATACACCGAGGATTCGGTGCAAGTTTCTTGTCTCATGTTGGGAACTATGATTCCTGAGATTCAAAAGGGTTTTGAACATCATGGGGCATATGACATGATCACCCAACTTAATGAAATGTTCCTTACTCAAGTTAGGGTGGAACGCTTTGAAAGGGTTCAAGCGCTTCATGCATGTGATATGGAAGAAACACAATCGGTGAAGAGGCGTCACCCGGAACCTAAAGCAAAGGTTGCTAGAGATAAGGGACACGTCAAGGGTAACGTCAAAGGGAAAGCTAAAGTGGAACCACCCAAACCAAAGGAAAAGAAGCTAAAGGTTAGCTTAAATGACTCGTGCTTTGATTGTGGTGAGATAGGACATTGGAAAGGGGATTTTCCAACCTATCTCAAAGATTTGAAAGACAAGAGGGATGCGGGGCAAACCTCGGGTACAACTTTCATGATCCATATTGATCTTAATGTTATTTCTTCTAACACATGGGCATTGGATACCGGATGTGGAACTCATATTTGCAACTTGTTGCAAGAGTTCAAAATAAATCAACATTTCAAGAAAGGAGATACAAGTCTATTCACGGGCAACGAAGCAAAGGTTGATGTTGAAGCCTAAGGAGACTATGTTTTGAAGCTTCCAAATGGTTTGGAAGTTGTTTTGAAAAACATTGTATGCTCCTAGTTTGACTAGGAACATTATCTTCGTTTCTCTTTTAAGACAATGTGGTTATGATTTAAATTTTGTAGACAATGGTATTTGTGTTTTCATGAATGATGTCTTTTATTTTAAAGCAATGCCGTCTAATGGCATTTATGAATTAGTTCATGATAACACATCCTTTGATAACATGTTGTACCAATCTAGCACCAACAAACTCAAAGTGGATTTGAGTAAGACTTATCTTTGGCATTGTCGTCTTGGTCACATAAACAAAGATCACATTCATACACTTCAAAAGAATGGTCTTTTCAAATCAAGCGATGATTCATTTGATGAATGTGAATCTTGTTTATTGGGAAAAATGACCAAATAACCATTTAGTGGAACTAATGAAAGGGCGAAATATTTATTAGGTATCATACATACGGATGTATGTGGTCCTTTTAAGACAATGACAAGGAATGGTGAAAGATACTTCATTACCTTTACCGACGATTATAGTTTCTATGGGTATGTGTTCTTGTTAAGACACAAAGATGAAGCCTTTGTAATGTTCAAAGTCTTCCAAAATGAAGTACAAAATCAACTCAACAAAACAATCAAAGTACTACGATCCGATAGAGGAGGTGAGTACCTCAATGATGCGTTTCTAGAACATCTTAGGAGTTGTGGGATTGTCTCACAACTTATCCACCTGGAACACCACAACATAATGGTGTGTCTGAAAGGGGGAATCGAACTCTATTGGATATGGTTCGATCAATGATGGCTAGAAGCACATTGCCTCTATCATTTTGGGGTTTCGCATTGCTCTCGGCAGCCCGTATTCTAAATATGGAACCAACCATGAAAGTGGATAAGAAACCTTTTGAAATATGGCATGGAAGTGTTCCATCGTTATCATATTTAAAGGTATGGGGTTGTGAGGCTTGTGTTAAGCATAACACCCAAAACAAACTTGAAAGCCGATACATGTTTAGTTGACACTAGCAATCAACAAGAGGTTGTTGATGATGATCAAATGGTTGATCGAAACTCACAAAGCGTTCGCAAGACTGGTTGAATTAGCACCCCACCTGAAAGATATGGATTTTTCATTGATCGATGGTACGTGGTAGATTCGAATGAACCCACCACATACCGAGATGCAATGTCGCAATCTGATTGTGATCAATGGCTGGAAGCCATGAACGTTGAGATGCAATCCATGCATGACAACCAAGTATGGGACTTGGTTGCTCCACCTCTTAATTCCAAATGGGTTGGAAGCAAGTGGGTTTCCAAGGAGAAAACTGATATGCATGGAAACATGGATACTTATAAAGCTAGACTCGTAGCAAAGGGTTTCACTCAAACTCAAGGGGTTGATTATGATGAAACTTTCTCGCCCGTGGCGATGCTAAAGTCTATTAGGATATTATTTGCCATAGCCGCATATTATGACTATGAGATTTGGCAAATGGATGTCAAAATCGCTTTTCTAAATGGACATCTTGAAGAATATGTCTATATAGTTTAGCCCGAAGGTTTTGTCGATCCACAACATCCTAATAAAGTATGCAAGTTACAGAAATCAATCTATGGATTGAAAACAAGCATCTAGAAGTTGGAATCACCGTTTTGATGAAGAAGTCAAGAAATTTGGATTCATCAAAGAACGCTGATGAGGCTTGTGTGTATAAGAAAGCTAGTGGGAGCATCATTACTTTCCTCGTATTGTATGTTGATGACATACATTTTTTTGGGAATGACATTCCACTCATGGAAGGTGTAAAAGCCTGGCTTGGGAGTTGTCTTTCCATCAAATATCTTGGTGAAGCCGCCTGTATTTTGGGAATAAGGATCTATATGGATAGATCAAGGCAGTTGATAGGTTTGAATCAAAGTGCATACATTGACAAAATCTTGAAAAGGTTCAAGATGGACAACTCTAAGAGAGGTTTCGTACCTATTCAAAGAGGAACAATATTGAGTGCTTCTCAATGTCCAAGATCAAAGGATGAGCAAGACAAAATGAATGGAACCCCATATGCATCTGCTATAGGATCCATTATATATGCCATGATTTGCACCAGACCGGATGTGTCATGCCCTTTGAGCATGACAAGTCGATACCAACAAAATCCGTGAGGTAGCCATTGGATGGCGGTTAAGAGCATATTGAAATACCTTAGAAGGACTAAGGGTATGTTTCTAATATATGGCTCTGGTGAGGAGGAACTCGTTGTAATGGGTTACACGGATGCAAGTTTCCAAACTGATCGAGATGATTCTTGATCACAATCAGGATATGTTTTCGTTATGAATGGTGGTGCTGTCTCTTGGAAGAGCGCAAAACAAGATGTGGTAGCCTTGTCTACCACTGAATCTGAATACATCACTGCCTCATTGGCAGCTCAAGAAGCTGCACGGATTAGCAAGTTCGTGGCCCATCTAGGGGATGTCCATACTATTTGGGACCCTCTATATATCTTTTGTGAAAACGAGGGTGAAATTGCTCAAATCAAAGAACCTCGTGCACATTAAAAGATAAGGCACATTGAGCGGAGATTCAACTACATAAGGGATGAGGTTGAAAAGGGAAATATATGTATTCGCAAAGTTCACACTGATCAAAACATTGCGGATCCACTCACGAAGCTCCTTGAAAGGCCGAAGCATGAGGGTGATACTTGCGCCTTAGGACTTCGATATTCTAGTGATTGGATTTGATCTATTTTGTATTTGGATATCAGAAGAATTATTATCTTGACTCATTCATATGATTATGGTTTATGATTATGACATTTGAGTTATGTTCCATTTTTGCATGTTTAAATCCGTGAATAAGTTAATTATTCTAAATGTCCGTAGTCGTTCATATTTGTGGGAACAAGTATGAAGGTAAGACTATTATGAACTTGGATTGGTAGATATTCATCGAGTATGAATATAGCAAGGGTTGCTGCCAAGGTTCATAGATATTTATGGGATAAATATTGGACTGACCCGCTCTCAATTTTACTGCATGGAATCCTTGTGATTTGTGATCATAAGTGAATTGGAGTAAAGGCGAACATCATAGTATCCTCCGACCTGAGATACATATTGGGTCTTGATATTCATCGACTATTATACTTTGACTTAGTTCTTCGCTGCTCTGAAACATGTCAGTACATAAGGCTGAGCTCAAGTGTAGTACAAGGTGATAGTGAGAGATGAATGTAGTCAATAGGGAATTTGTCCCTCTTATTCGTGGAGAGTGAGATGTCTAAGGCCTGCTAAGTTAAATCAACAAAGAATGATCATTCTGTGCCTTTGGATTTGACATGACATCCGTGGCAAAAGGATAAATGATAGATTCACCTAAATTATTTCAAGTAAGGGACTTGAAGGGGATGATGTTATTGAATGGGACTTTATCATACATATTAGGGGTAGTAAACCGTTGTTAGGAGGTATTTGCTATTTGCATCAATCTTCTATGTATCTTGTGCAAGTGGGAGATTGTAGGAATCGGTCTACCCAAGACACATATTAGAGTTGATATGGCTAGTACGTTATGATCCAAGTCGGGTCATACCCAATAACAAGCTAGACAAACACCATAATATTTTGTTGTAGATATGATCTAAGAACTAAATATTAGCACTTATGATTTTTAGAAAATGGGTTTCTAAATATTTGCACTTGAGGAATCGATAAATTATAAGGATAATTTATTAAGAGAGATTATCTTATGATATTATTTAAGTTGGTTAAATAATATATATATATATATATATATATATATATATATATATATATATATATGATAATGGTTGTGGTATGTTGCATGAAACTTATGGCATGTTAAAAGTGTTAAATGTCAAAAAGTTTCAATCGACCTGTGACTAATATATGGAGTATTAGTCTTGCGACTAGTACATGGGGTATTAGTCTGTTCCAGGAAGAGAGAGAAAATAATATCTGGTAGGACCAGCCCACTTTTGGGGGGAAACTTCTTACCCATTTGTTTATGACATTTTCTCTTATTAATACATCTTGGGACACAACAAAAATACAACCAACCACATTACATGCAATTTGTAATTTCTCTCCTCTCTCTTTTCTCTCCAAAATCGGTTCAAGGAAGAAGAATACAAGAGGTTTTTATCTTTCAAGTGCAAGAGTCATTAAATCCTAGCAAGCAAGGTGTTTGTTGAAGGCTTGGAGGGTATACAAGCTTGAGGCTCTTCTCCATTGAAGGCTAGCCATTCAAACCGTCATCTCCTTCATATTCTTGCCTCTTGAAAGGTTGTATTACATAAACCCCCTATGGTTGATAGTTTTGGTATGCATGTGCGGATCTAATTGTATTAGTATCTATAATTGATTTCTTCTGTGTAATACTAATCGATAGAGCCTCACAAGATCTCGTGCATTGGAACCCATGGTTATGGACCCGAATCCATTAGTATGACCCTCCATGGATTCACCTATATAAGCCGCGGCTAAAGTTGCAAAAATAAGAGCTTGAATACCACTTGTAAATAATCCAAGGAACATGACGGGGATAGGAACTACTGAAGGTACTAAAGAAATAAGAACAACAACTACTAGCTACTGAGTAATTCGTATATGGATCCGGGGCTTGGGTTTTACATATAAAACGGGTTTTATATTAATCAACATAACAAGATTTAAAACAAATTAATCCGCTGCATTTTTCATATAAATGGGTTTATATGGCTTTGATAATCTTGTTAAATCCCAACAGCTATGCCTCAACCTTCAAAGAAAAATTTTCTTAAATTAGATTGCCTTTTATTTTTGGGAAATTCCATAAGAATTCCCTACTTTTTTTACTCTACACCTTAAGGCTAGGTAGTATGACTAGTTCTTGTCGTAAATAGAAGGGGAGAGTACTATGAGTGGGGCCTTGGCAAAACGGTTCAGAGAACCCAAGGTAATACGCTATTCCTTACCTGGAGGATAACCTGGCCACAGTACTTGAGCTTATAGGCCAAAACATGAACACAACTGTCATACGACCGACACCTTAGTTTGTTTTTTAAACTGAATTCAAAGTGGTTCGTGGCTAAATTTGGTTTTTCTTATTATGGTGTTTTGTTATTCAAATGTTGTTATGACACGGATAATCTGTACTGAGGATATGTTATCCTTGAGACGCGTCTGGATCCGTTATCCTAGATAAGAGTTCCAGAATTAAGTCATGATTAAGGATCCTCATTATCTGTTGTTACTAATGGTTGTTTCTCAAGTGTTGGTTTATAATTAACAGGTCTAACGACTGGAAGACCTAGTCTACATATTTTTATGTTATGGAGCTCATTCAGCATGTGGTTAAAAGACTTGGACGCATCTAGTGAGAGAGTGGCGTAAAGATAGGACTATTAGTTAGCTTTTATTTTTATTTAAATGAGCTTATGATCAGTTAGAGCACACATCACGTTCATTAGCAATACTCAGAGATTATCATAGCAATACTAACACACACTTAGCGATTATTGTATTTTTTGATCATAACCTCCAACCTTTGTTACACCCTTTGTGATTAATAAACTGGTGATAGACGATTTGTCATCACCCGGGGTTTTTGTGCCGGCGATTCGACCAAGATCAAGGGCTTTTCCTCGCAACAAATCTCTGTGTTATTGTTCATCTTTATTATGTAATCATTATTGTCATACAAGAACTATACCTCACTTAACCGATTTGGTTACATTATCCTTAAAACCGATTTTTGACCAAAACAATTTGGCGCCCACCGTGGGACAATTGGTGTTTTAATTCAGAAGATTTCCTATCAGTTTTCAACCTTTTCAACCTATATTACTATCGATGGCCTCTCAATAAACCTATGCTTCAACCACCATGCCTTCATCACTTTCTCTCTCATCCAAAACCTCATTGACGATGCTTCCTCCACTAGCGAGAGTACCAAGGACTACTGTTGCTGGAAACAAGACGCAGACTCCTATTTTCCAAGGCTCCAAGTCCTCTGCTACCGCTTCTGTGGTAACTGTTAGGGCATGAATTTTATGCTGAGGATCCTTAATCCTTAACTATCTTATGGATAGATTATCCTTGAGATATGTAACAGGTTATAAAGGATCAATGATCCTAGGTATTATTTGTTTACTAATGATTGCGTTTAGTATGGTGATGTGTTAAACAGGTATGACGACTTTAAGACGTGCTGACATCAATTATCCTCATGGAGTACTCTCTAGCTGGAATATGGATCCAGGATCCTTATTAAACGTAGCTAGTAATGGATGATCTCGTGTGAAGATTGATGTTTAAATACCAACAACGGCTCTTAGACTTATTCTTCCGTTTATCTCGCTACTGGACTTCTGTGACACGTGGTCAAAGTCATGGGAGTGGCTAGTGGAGGACTTGCGGATTATTAGGAATGGTTGTTAATTGTATTTTCAATATATAATAGAGTTATGAACGACTAGAAGGACACATGTACTATCACACACACTAGAGCATAACAAAATATTCTCTCTATTCACTAGCTTGCATTGTAACGTCGATCATAAACTCCAAAACACTTGTAATCGTCTTTTAATATTAATAAACTTGATGGTGATAGTTTTCACCGTCCGGGAGTTTTGTGCCAGAGATTACTATAATCACATACCATCCGACCAAAGATTACCTTGTTAATCCTTGACCGAAGCAATTCGACCAAAGATTACCTTGTTAATTTTTTACCGAAGTAAAGATTATCGTAATTAAGGGTTTTTTCCCTCGTGATCAAATCCCTGTGTTCATCAAGATCTCAGTTATACAATCATTATTATCGTGTTAGCACTATACCTCACTTGACAGATTTTGATAAATTATCCTTAGCCGATTTTTATCCAAAACAATTTGGCGCCCACCGTGGGGCAATTGGTGCTATAATCCATATTAATCCCATCAATTTTCGATTTTTTTCATACCCATATCACTACCAATGGCCTCTCAATCAACCTCTGCTTCATCAACTATGCCGGCTACGGTTCCTCTCTCATCAAGGACCTTGCCACCACTGCCTCGGCCAATTACGGGAACACAACGGCTTGCTGCTGCTGGAAGCAAGACACAACTACCAGTCTTCCAGAGCTCGAAGACCGCTGCTGCTGCGCTAGTGGTTAATACTAACAGTGATGTTTCATCTATCTTTTCACAGGATAAAGCATATATGGAGCAACAGAACAAGACCAACCAGAGGTTCCTTCGTGAGATAGAAGATCTCAAGAAGACTAAGAGGCCAGCGGAGGATCACACCCCCCTGATACCCAGGATGCTGGATTTCACCAATCCAGGATCCATGGCTCAGTTTACTCAAGGATCATCTATCCTTCAACAAGGATCCATGGGTCAACAGACTCAAGGATCCTCACTATTTCAGCCAGGATCATCTATCCTTCAACAAGGGTCCATGGGTCAGCACACTCAAGGATCCTCATACTTCCAGCTAGGATCATTTATCATTCAACCGGGATGCATGGGTCAACTAGCTCAAGGATCCTCAACTTTCCCACAAGGATCATCCATCATTCAACCAGGATCCTTTGGATTGTATCACCAAGGATCCTATAATTCCCAACCTCAAGGATCCTTCTTTCAGAATCAAGGATCCTCAGGAGTCCAACATCAACAATCCTCTGAAGTCCATGATGGAGATATAATCCCCATGCAGACCATAGCCTCGAGAGGACCAACTCCTATCGCTGATTCTTCTTATCCCAACTACTCATCCGGGATGCCGACCTTCACCCAGCAAAGAGGTAACATGTATGATCCTATATCCTTAGATACTAACCGTGGTCCCATGCAGGATACATGTATCAACCGGGCCATGGCCAAAGAACTACAGAAGATTAAGGATATGATATCTAGTATTACCGGGGTGATACGACCAATCCCCGAGATACCTGAGGGAAGCCACAAGTTATCAAGATTTGCTCCACCTATCTATGATGCTGAGATTCCGAAGCGGTTCCAAACCCCCAACATGAAAACTTATGATGGGACAACGGATCCTGAGGAGCACGTTGCACAATATAGGGAAAGGATGGAAATCAAACCCATTCCTGAGAGACTCAAAGAAGCTTGCTTATGCAAAGGATTCGGATCCACACTCACAGGATCTGCATTAAAATGGCTGCTAAGTCTTCCTCCCTTTTCAGTTACTTCTTTTTCACATTTAGTTAACTTGTTCAACAGCCAATTTTCCTGTAGTAGGAAATTCGAGAAGTTAACTAGTGATTTATACCGAGTTATCCAACCTAGTGATGAATCCCTTAGGGATTTGGTTATAAGGTTCGGTAGGGAAGCTCTAGAAATCCCTAATCTTGACATGGCTAATGCTGTTGAGGCCTTCAAGATGGGAGTTCAGAGGAGCTCCCCCTTTTATGATGATCTTGTGATGACTCCTTGCAGGTCTCTAGATGAATTAAGGAACAGAGCGCTCAGATTCATACGGTTGGAGGATGACAAGAGGATCCAGGATCGTATGGAAATCAGACGAAACAAGAATCCTCCGACAAGAAGCAAGGATTCTCATTCAAGAACAACAACACAAAGCCATATAACAAGTTCAACAACCAGAACGTATGAGCAGTTGAAGAAAGAGAGGATGATGAAGATTATCCATGCGTCCCCGAATATTGTTTCTCCGTAGATACCCATGGCTTGATTTGTGCCATGAAGGATCTGGGAGAGAAAGCAAGGTGGCCCCGAAAGAATGAGAAGACGACTGCCTTCAAAGACAAGTCCAAGTGGTGTGCCTTTCACGAAGACTTTGGCCACACAACAGACGAATGCATCGGCTTGAGTAGGGAAATTGGAAACCTCCTGAGCAAGGGTCACTTTAATGAACTCTTGGGAAAGAAAAAATCCAGGATCCTGAAGATCTTCCACAAAAGGCGACGCCGCCAACACCAGATGCTCGTGTGATCAACTTTGTCTCCAGAGACTACGAAATGTTTCAAGATTCGTGTGCCATAGGAGAAAAGCCCACAAAATAATTCGAGTTGGACGATGAAAGAAGGCCTCTTATCCCCATTACTCGAGTGACTGATCAGAGGGTCTTCTTCGACTCAAAGATCCAGGATCCTCAGAAGGATGAGCTGGATGTCCGAATGGTGAATTTCATGTCTGGAGGATCAGGCATTTGTGGAACTTCCTTCTCTTCAGCAAAAATACTTGCCAAAGAAGTCAAGATGGATAACAGAGACCAACCGATAGTATCCACTACCTTAACAACAGACAAAAGGATCTTCTTCGATGAGGAAGACAAACTAAACATCAAGGATCTTTATCATGACGGTTTGATCATTACTTTATTTATCGCTAACCATTATGTACGCAGGATCCTAGTAGATGGAGGGAGCTCAATCAACATTATCCAGCATGATGTCCTTAAAAAGATGAACACACTGGAGTTAGAGATCATTCCTAGAACATCAGTGCTAGTTGGTTTCAGTGGTGAAACCAAGAAGACATTGGGGGACATCAACCTCCCAATTTATATCGAAGGGTTAAATTCATACCAGAAATTTTGTGTTATTGATAACCTTTCTTGTTGCAATGTTATTTTAGGTAGGCCCTGGCTTCATGGAATGAAGGCAGTAGCCTCAACGTATCACCAATGCATCAAACTGTCTACCCCTTGGGGAGGTGTAAAGAAAGTTGATGACCAAGCGGAGGCCAAGAACTATTATTCTTCATTAATGAGGCCAACAACCAAACAAACTATAGCATTGCAACTACAACAACATCCTAGGGACGTGCTGGAAGCTCGGGAGAAAGACCTTAAAGAAGTATTATTGGACCCTGAGGATCCAGAGATAAAGGTGTTCCTAGGATCCAGTATCCCCAGCAAAATCGAGGAGGATTTAGTATCCTTCTTGGGACAAAGAAAATCTACCTTCGCCTTCAAACACTCAGACATGACAGGTATTTCAAAAGAGGTAATCACTCACAAACTGGGCATTGATTTATCTGTTAAACCCGTCCATCAGAAGTGAAGAAAATTCGCTCCTGAGAGGAACAAGATCATACAAGAAGAAGTTGAAAAACTTCTTAAGGCCGGTATGATCAAAGAGGTTCAATATCCTCGATGGCTATCTAATGTGGTCGTTGTTTCAAAAAAGAATGGAAAGTGGAGGGTGTGTGTCGATTTTACCATTTTAAACAAGGCATGCCCCAAGGATCCTTTCCCATTACCACATATAGATTCCATGGTGGATGCAACGGCAGGACATGAAATGCTTACCTTTATGGATGCTTCCTCTTGATTCCAACAAATTAAGATGGAACCAACTGATCAAGAGGATACAGCATTCATGACTCCTACCGGCATATACTGTTATACTGTTATGCCGTTTGGACTAAGAAATGCAGGGGAAACATACCAAAGACTAGTCAACATGATGTTCAAGAATCAATTAGGTAAGACTATGGAGGTCTACATAGATGATATGGTGGTGAAGTCAAAGAGAGCTGAGGATCACCTTAGAGATCTTGAAGAAGCATTCAATATCCTCGACCAATATAACATGAAATTGAATCCGGAAAAATGCCACTTTGGTGTTAAGGCTGGAAAATATCTGGATATATGGTGACTAAAAGAGGAATTGAAGCAAGCCCCAAGCAGATTGAAGCCATCCTCAATTTATAGTCTCCTGTAAACGCAAAAGATGTCCAAAGGATCATAGGAAGAATAGCCGCTCTCAACAGGTTCATCTCAAGATCCTCCGAAAAGTGCAAGGACTTCTATGATATCCTTAGGAAGAATAAAAAGTTTTAGTGGACGGAAAAGCATGAGGCTGCGCTTAAGGCCTTGAAGGATTACTTATCCTCGGCTCCAGCTCTAACGAAGCATGTGGATGGAGAATCCTTATATTTGTATTTAGCTGTCTCGGGAAATGCAGTGAGTGTCGTCTTAGTAAAGGATCATGAAGGTGAACAACATCCCGTTTACTATGTAAGTAAAAGTCTTCTAGATGCAGAAGCCAGGTATTATCATTTAGAAAAGTTAATTCTTGCACTCATTATGGCTTCTACTAAATTGAGACATTATTTTGAAACTCACCCTATTATTTTGAGAACTAATTATCTTGTGAAGAATGTTCTTAGAAAACCAGAGTTATCAGGTAGAATGGCCAAGTGAACTGTGAAATTAAGTGCATATGATATCCAATACGAGCCGAGAACATCAATCAAGTCTCAAGCACTGGCGGATTTTGTGGCTGATTTCACTAGTGACCTACAGAAAGAAGCTGACTTGGAGGTCCAACAACTAGAGAAGACCCATGATCCTTGGATACTCTTCACTGATGACGCTTCTAATGTAAGAGGAACAGGATTGGGGATCCTACTGAAATCGCCACTAGGGGACATATTACCCGAGTCTATAGCCTGTGAGTTTCAAGCAACAAACAATGAAGCAGAATACGAGGATTTGATCGTAGGTTTGCAATTAGCAAAATGCATGAGGATCAGGTATCTTCAAGTATATATAGATTCATTGTTGATGCTAACCTCTTTAATGGCTCATATGCTGTTAAAGGAGAAAAACTAATCAAATATCTAGATGTTGTGAAGGAACTAGCAAAATCCTTCGAACTGTTTAGTATTATGCCGGGGCAGATGCTTTGGCAAATCTAGCCTCATCTCTGAAAATTCCAGAAGATACGAAGATCCCAATCATTCACGTCCTCTCACCAGCAATAGGAGAACAAGAATTTTGAGAGATAACGAATGACAAAAAAAATTGTACTCTGGGATCCATTATCCTCAAATAACCGAGAATCATGGATACATCCGCTCAAGAAGTACATTCGAACAGGAGAGATTCCAACTACCGAGAATCCCAAATCCTTCAAACTCAAGGTATCACAATACATTTTATTAGATGATATGCTATACAGAAAATCTCTTGTAGGTCCATACTTGAGGTGCATCGAGGATCCTGAAATCCAAGAAGTACTTAAAGACTTTCACGAAGGAGATTGTGGCAACCACACAGGAGGAAGGGTATTATTCTCCAGAATACTTAGAACGGGGTACTTCTGGCCAAAAATGAAGAAGGGTGCAGTAGAGTATTCGAAGAAGTGTGATGTCTGCCAAAGGCATGCAAATATCCTTTATCAACCAGCAGAACCAATGTATCATATATCCTCTTCATGGCTTTTCATGAAATGGGGAAGGACATTGTTGTGAAGCTGCCAAAGGCACCAGGTGGAAAGGTCTTTATGCTCGCCATGACGGACTACTTCTCTAAATGGATTGAAGTAGAAGCATTCGTACAAGTTCGAGAAATGGAAGTTATATCTTTTATCAAAAGGAATATTATAACTAGATTTGGTATTCCTTCTGAGATTATATGTGATAGTGGTTCCCAATTTATTGGGAAAAGAACAACTAACTTTTGTGACAGCTGGGGCATAAAGATGATTACTTCAAAACCAGTGCATCCTCAAGCAAATGGTCAAGTGGAGTCTAGCAACAAGATCAACATCAACAACTTAAAGAAGAAGTTATGATCCAAGAAAGGAAAATGGGCCGAGGAACTACCATATGTTCTTTGGGCCGACAGGACAACACCCAAGAATGCAACATGCCAAACACCTTTTTCGTTGGTATTTGGATCAGAAGCAGTAATCCAAACAGAGATGGTGGTTCCCACAGCAAGAACGAGCATCCGTGATCCTGAAGCCAATGAAGAAATCCTTCTTGAAGACTTGAATACTATTGAAGAACTCAGAGACCTAGCCAAGATCAGAATGGGAGCTTATTAACATAGGGTGGCTGGGGCATACAACAAGAATATAAGAATCAGAAGATTTCAAGAAGGAGATCTAGTCTTGAGGAAAGCCTTCCAAAATACTACTAATCCGGCTGATGGAAAGTTAGCACCCAAATGGGAAGGACCTTATCAGATCGAGTCGGGAGCAGGAAAGGGGGCCAATCGTTTGCTCACAATGGAAGGCAATAGATTACCAAGAGCATGGAATGCTATCCACCTCAAGAAGTATTTTTTCTAATAAGGATCCAGTATCCTGAGAGAATATATTATCCTTAAAGGATCAAGGATCCCCGAAATTGGTAATATCTATCCGATCACTTATCCTTTTCATTTTATTATTCTTAATTTAAGGATAATATATTCTTAACATTTTATCTTTTCCAAGTTTCAAATATCAATTAAGGGTATTATTGAGATGTGTAATAGTCAAGAGGTTGGCCACCTCTCCTTTACATTCAAGGTACTATCTTGTTGCCCTTGGCTTAGCCCATGTTTGGGTATGACCCCCGATGGTCATATCCTCTAAGGTTTAAAGGTTTTCACCTTTCTTATAAATAGAGTTTATACTCTCTCGCCTGGAGCATACGCTATCCAACGTATAGTCCGGGGAAGCGGGACCAGTACACGCTTAGTGGCTGACAATTTCGTTGTTTTTGGCTATATGGAGGATCCTACGAATTATGGTAGACGTACCATACCACTGGTTTATAACGTTTTCACGTTATCTCAAGACAAAGGTTTCTAACATTTCCATGTTAGCTAAGGTTTATAACGTTTTAACGTTATCTTCGTTTGGGATAAATCCCGGGTTGGGCAAGTCCCCAGTTAACATCCGTATTTGGGCTTGTCCCCAGTTTTGGGCTTGTTCCCAGTTTGGGCTTGTCCCCAGTCACAGGCTTGTCCCCAGATTACACGGGCTTGTTCCCAGTTGCACGGGCTTGTCCCCAGTTTATTATTTGGGCTTGTCCCCATCTTAATGGGTTTAATCCCACTAACACTATGAGTTGTTTGCAACAAATTTTCTAAGTTCATTGTGAGGATCAAAATTCTAAGAATCCAAAATCCTAAAGTTATTCCTTCAAGGATCACTGAGAGTTTAGTACTTATGGTAACGTAGGTCTCTTCCTAGACCTTCTGGTATGGTCTCTGTTAATGAGTTTATGTATTATCTTAGTTGGAAAAATTTTGGATATTTCAAGTTAGAAGGTTACTACTTTGAAGATATTTTATTACTAAAATTGTTTACCTGTTTTTAAGGATACTTTATCCTAAAATTTGTCCTTTAAGGATATTCTATTGTATAACGTTTATCATCTTTTAAGGATACCTTATCCTACTGTTTATTCTTTAAGGGTATTATATCCTAAGTTATTTTCATAAGGATCTTTTATCCTGAAATCTTTTACTTAAGATTATTTTTCAAAACTATCAATAATGCTAAAGTTATATCTAATAAACTTTTAGAAATAAACAACATGCAAATAGTTAAAAGATATATATTAAGCCACATGGACTTATCCAAAATTCTTAACCCGGACTTCACCATGCAAAAGATGGACCATCCATCCGGGTTAAGTGAGTAATACTAACAGTTCATAAGTGTAGGAAAATTAAAAGACAGGGGCAACAAAGGCTTCATCCCCACAAACAGAGGATCCCTCTACCTATGTCACCCTCGCAAATTGTCTTAAGGATCATGGATCCTTCAACCTAGTTACTATTGTTTATTAAAGGCCAAAATAATTGTTCAGAAAAACATCAACACAAATTAAAAAGGTGGGCTTAGGCCTTGTCTTATGTATCCTTCACGCCCACCTAAGCTGCATCTTCACCCTCAGCAGCACCATCTTCTTTACCGGCTTCAACCGCCTCCTTGACGCCACTAGTCCCAGCCTTGTCTTATGTGTCCTCAGCCATTTCCTCGTCGTTCTCACCACCAAGATCATCAAGGGCAGCCTTCCACTTCGCCACATCCTAGGTCGACTTGTCAAAAGCAGGATCACTGGCCTCCTTCGCCATCTTGATCCGCGCCTGGAATACCGGTAGCCCACACCTTGGCCTCGTTTGTAGCCTGCTCTACTACCTCTTGACGTTGGGCTTTGGCTAAGGATAGTTGATCCTCTAACTGTTTTTTCTCCTTGGAGAGCTGGTTCATAGCCTTAACCTTTGGAACCACGGCTTTCCCTAATCCCGAGAACTTGTCGCTCATTTGGCCGATGATCTTTTCATAATGCTCTTTGAAAGCACTCATGGTCTACACACAACAAAGTAATCAAAGTCAGAAGGATATTAGATCCTTCAAATCAAAGTGTCAGGATACAGGATACTTACAGAGAGGACAATGTCATAATGGGTCTCAGGATCAGAGGACCTCTTCCTCTTGGAAGCCGCGGATTTAGCCCTGGTTTGCAGTCTTGGGCTCAGAACTAGTGCCTGCCTTCGGAGCTTCCTTCTTGACAACAGGGGAGGTTACCATGCAGTCAATATCTTCCATGGAGAACTTGCCGGCTGACTTCTGGGATTTCTTGGTTCCTGGAAAGAAAAAAAAATTAACAGATAAGTTTTCTTATTCTAATCTTATTTATATTAAAATTATTAACTTACTTGAAATGCTTGAACCTGAGGAGATATGACAAAAACCTTCAATGAAACGAGCTTGAAAGGTCCTAATCTCGGTATCCAGTGCTAGGAACTGTTTTGTCTTTTCTTCTGTGCCAGGTAACTTGCACAAAGAAGCAAAGTTGTCAACTGCAAACAAAGAGGAAAAATCAGAATTCAAGTTACAGCATCAAGGATCCTGCTATTTCTTAAGGATCCAGGATCCTACCCTTTCTAACCCACTTTGAAGGAAGGTCAATCCCCCCTGGTATTGAGTCATGTTTTACAAAGAAAAATTGGTTCCTCCACAAGGTATCGTTTAAAGTGACTTTTGATATCGGGACTTGGATTTTAAGATAAATCGGGCAGGACCGTGGGTAGTGAGGGTGTACAAGTATGATAACTCTGGAAGGCCGATCTCCATCTCTTGCTCTTCTATGATTCTCTCGATAGTGCTGAGAACCCTCCAAACCATAGGCATAGCCTGTATATAGGATATGCCGGTGGAATCAAAGAAGCTTTGAGTAAAATATGGAAATGGATATTTGTAGCCAATCAGAAATGGAGTCGCCGGAAAGCAGACCCAGACCTTGGAGTATACATCGCAGCGGACGCTGGATTCGTAGGGTCGAAATAGGGATTTCGGAGGGAACAACAAACGAAATTCATCAATCTCGGGATCCGTAAGTTTGCAAATCTCGGTAAACGAGTTGGCTAAGAGGCATTGGGGTTCCATTTCTGACAACTCGGAGTTATCGTAGGTTTGTTCAGAAGGTTTAGAGGGAGACGGAGAAGAAGAAAATGAAGCATTAGACATTGTTGAAGAAAATAAGAAAAGAGTAAGAAGGAAACCTGATGTGTCGGCTGAAGGTATGGTTATAATCAAATATATAGGGCGGCATATATAGACGTTTATTATTATATTGGGGGCTAAATGGTAAATAATTCTGGCAAAACCGTCCCATCTATCTGTTTTCGCAGTAATTTTGAATTTCAAAATGACAGCTGTATTCCACTGTCACCCGCCATTTTGGGGGCAATTGTTAGGGCATGAATTTTTGTGCCGGCGATTCGACCAAGATCAAGGGCTTTTTCTCGCAACAAATCTGTGTTATTGTTCATCCTTGTTATGTAATCATTCTTGTCATACAAGAACTATACCTCACTTAACTGATTTGGTTACATTATCCTTAAAATCGATTTTTGACCAAAACAATTTGGCGCCCACTGTGGGGCAATTGGTGCTTTAATTCAGAAGATTTCCTATCAGTTTTCAACCTTTTCGACCTATATTACCATCGATGGCCTCTCAACAAACCTATGCTTCAACCACCATGCCTTCATCACTTTCTCTCTCATCCAAAACCTCATTGACGATGCTTCCTCCACTCGCGAGAGTACCAAGGACTACTTCTGCTGGAAACAAGAAGCAGACTCCTATTTTCCAAGGCTCCAAGTCCTCTGCTACCGCTTCTGTGGTAACTGTTAGGGCATGAATTTTATGCTGAGGAACCTTTATCCTTAACTATCTTATGGATAGATTATCCTTGAAATATGTAACAGTTTATAAAGGATCAATGATCCTCGGTATTATTTGTTTACTAATGATTGCATTTAGTATGGTGAAGTGTTAGACAGGTATGACGACTTTAAGACGTGCTGACATCAATTATCCTCATGGAGTACTCTCTAGCTGGAATATGGATCCAGGATCCTTATTAAACGTATCTAGTAATGGATGATCTCGTGTGAAGATTGATGTTTAAATACCAACAACGGCTCTTAGACTTATTCTTCCGCTTATCTCGCTACTGGACTTCTATGGCACGTGGTCAAAGTCATGGGAGTGGCTAGTGGAGGACTTGCGGATTATTAGGAATTGTTGTTAATTGTATTTTCATTATATAATTGAGTTATGAACGACTAGAAGGACACATGTACTATCACACACACTAGAGCAGAACCACATATTCTCTCTATTCACTAGGTTGCATTGTAACGTCGATCATAAACTCCAAAACACCTATAATCGTCTTTTACTATTAATAAACTTGACGATGATAGTTTTCACCGTCCGGGGGTTATTGGTGCCGGAGATTACTATAATCACATACCATCCGACCAATGATTACCTTGTTAATCCTTGACCGAAGAAATTCGACCAAAGATTACCTTGTTAGTTTTTGACCGAAGTAAAGATTATCGTAATTTAGGGTTTTTACCCTCGTGATCAAATCCCTGTGTTCATCAAGATCTCAGTTATACAATCATTCATGTTAGCACTATACCTCACTTGACAGATTTGGATACATTATCCTTAGCCGATTTTTATCCAAAACAGTAAGTACTAAAAATGATGTTTCTGCTATGTTTTCGTATGTAAAGGCGTACATGGACAACAAAATAGGACTAACCAGAAGATCATACGTGAGATAAAGGATCTCAAGAAGACTAAAAGGCCACTGTAGGATCAGACTCCTTTGATGCCTAGGATGCTGGATTCCACTACTCCAGGATATATGGCTCAGCATGCTTCCTCGTTCCTCCAGCAAGGATCATCTATTATTCAACAAGGATCCATGGGTCAGCAAGCTCAAGGATCCTCATTCCACCAGCAAGGATCAACTATCCTTTAACAAGGGTCCATGGGTCTGCAATCTTAAGGATCTTTGTTCCTCCAGCAAGAATCATCTATCCTTCAACAAGGGACCATAGGTCAGCAAACTAAAGGATCCTCATTCAGAAACTGAATGTATGTCCCGAAGCAGGATCTTTCACTATGATATCAACACACCTCAACGATATTGCGGAATATATCGTAAGGTGATTCAAGATTAGAAAGTAAATACGTACAAGCAATAGCAATACGTACAGGACCCAAGATTATGCTTCAAAACACACGTTTAGATTAACGTCGGGAGCTTAAGCACTAGGTTACAAACGATACTCGTTCACCAATATGTTATGAATGACCAACCCACAAACCCTATAAACATTATCTATATATAGGGAAAACAAACAACCTAGCCTAACACAAATCCCAAGCCCACCGAGATGACCAATAGATCTCGGTTTACATACACCAACACGACACAAACAATTACAAGATACTGACTAAGTACAAACCACATAATACGGACCCAACAATCTTCCCCTTGGTTTGTAGCTTTGTCTTTTAATCGTGTTCCATGATATCGACATCCGCATCCTTTAAACCACCTTCCCAAAAACCTGTTATGATTATAGAAGCCGCCATTCTAGTATATTCATTTGCAGCGTCTTCAAAAATTGGGTCAGCAATAATTTGGAATGTGCTGAGGGTCTTGATGTCTCGTTCTCCAAACTTTGAGAAAATCCCTCGGATCAACAAAACGATAGTGACCTTTACCATTTTTTAAGCGAATAACAACAATAGCAGTTTCACTATCAAACATCTAGAACCTCATATTGTCCAGAGTCCCGTATGGAATTGCACTAGGCACAGGAGTATGATTAGCTTTGTTTGTTGCAGGCCACATAACATTGACCATGGTCTTTTCTGTCCTTGGATCCTTAACCCCTTTAGCTTTCTTTAAAAATGATTCAGTAGTTGTCATTCTTGGGAAGCCCCTATCAACTTGATTCTTTAGAAAGTTCCAGAAATTTGTACCTCTCTTATCATGAGTTGGATTGTGGAAAGGTGCATTGATAAGGTCGTTGAGATCTACCTTCGTCCAAGATCCGAAGTCTTTCATCTTCTTATAGTACTCAATATTCCTAGACCTTCGTTTAACCCACCACATGTTCTTTTCAGCATCAAAACCCCATGACAAAACACCAGAAGGATCACCATATTTATCTGAGAATGCCTTCTTATAGGTAACAATAAACTTATCTGGATGATTGGACGATTCAACATTCTGATTGGAGTTCTTCATAATAAGAAGCTTTTTCTGAATACGATCCGATTGTTCAACAGTTTTGGGTGGAATTGAGAGATAGTGCTCCAGTGACTCAGAAGCGTCAGCATGTGTAGAAATTTATGCACTAGAGCGCCCACCTAGATCAGCAGTAGTTGTCTTCACAACAGGATCTTCACCGCTTTTGAATTCGTCTCTAAATTTCTGAACAAGTTTCTATTGGAGGTCTAAGTACATAGCAGTTAATCCTCCCATGCTAGACTGAAGCTTTTTAATCTTGGAATCTTTCTCTGTGTTGCTAGCTTCAAGTTCTTGTATCCGTACATCTTTCACAACTGAGTCTTGTTCGATTTCAAAGACTCGACGTTGTAAAGCCTGCACGTCCACAGGTTCAGCTTCTAGTACAACCCCCTTTCCTTTATTCTGCAAAAATTGGTCTTTCATATCAAGAATAGGAGCGATCTTTTCTGAGGCACTAGAGCTTGACTGACCTTGATCAATTGGGTCAGATGACCCAGATGGTGCATCAAAATATGGGATATCAGCCTCAAAATCAAACTCATGAGCAATATCGTCAAAGATTTGTTCTTGTGTTTGAGGCTCAGTAGTGGATGGACTTGTGTCAACATGAGTCTCAGGAACTTCCAACTCATGTTGTTGTTGTTGGATTGTTGATGTTGTTGAAGCTTCAATGACCAGCACGCCAGGTCTCGGATCTTTCTTCCTTCGTTTACATGATACAAGATCGGCGGCTGGTTCCTTAGGGGTATCATCATCTTCATTCACAATGACTACTTGAGGAGGCTTCAAGGAATTCGACTAGAGCAGTTCTTTGAAACTCTCAAACTCCTTTAAATTCTCAGCAGTAGAAGCAGTTTCAAGTTCTTGGTTTTCTGATTCCATATATTTTACAGGATTCTCTTCATCTTCATCGTCATCTAAAATGACTTCAAACGCAGCAGCACGTATGTGAGCTGGTATCATGTGCCCATCAGTTTCAGCAAATCTACCGAATTTAACCCGGTCGTGAAGACCCTGATAAACAACTTTTGCCCCTTTCCTTGATTGTTTCATCAACCCATTGGTGTTGGGTCCCATTGACTTTATATCCAGCGTCTCGACAGACTTTGCAAGATCAGGATAATGTGAATCGAAGATCATCTACAGAAACGTAGGATACATAAGAAACATCTCCTTCGTCTTCCCCTTCAGTTACTCATCATTTCATCGAACACTAATTTGGAATAGTTGTAATTCCAATCCATGATCAGAGCAACTACTGTAGACATTTGAGTGTGGCTAATCTCATCAGACCCTCCTTTACGTCCCGACACACAGGTGAAAAACGTGTGGATCGAAAACCTCCAGTACGAATGAAAGAGCTTCTTGATTGCAGGTGGATAAGATCCCTCGTAACCCATTCTTGTTAACACTTCAGTGACAGAAGCAGGCGAGTATTCCGTTGGGTAATCAGGTTGATCCCCAAATAATAGCAGTTCACATATAATGGCCTCTGAGATGACGACCGGCTTATTCTGAACTTTGGAGTCTATAGTAACAGCTCAACCTATTCCTCACTGGCTGATAGAAGCATAATTCAAGAAGTGCGTGATCATTCTCTTGCATATGACAGGATTTTCTTGTAAAGCGTGAGAAATCCTGCAAGTATTGAGACCGATGATCATGAACTTGAACTCCTTGTGTGCCAAAGGAGGATCAAACAAGTATCCAGCAATATTGTGAGTATCAACGAACTTTAGTGGTGCTTGATCAGCCATAACTGCAACAAACGAGTTAAGTTAGCAATTGTTTATATGACTTGAATAATAAATATAAATTCAAGAAGATAAATTTAATTTTTTTTCAAGACATTGAGGAACAGTTATGAAGAAAACAAACTATAGGGCCCATAAGTGCGAAAATAATAATAATTTTATAATGGATTTCGGTCCAAAAGAATTTTCTCTATCCACACATATAGATTTCGGTCAAAGTAAGGAGTTTTCAGCCAATGGTAAGGGTTCTCTATCCAATCCCACCGAGAACAAGGGTTTCTCGGTCAAAAATTAGAGATCTTGGTCAACAAAGTCAAAGTCAACCGAGAACTCTTGGTTTGACCAAGAGTTTTCGGTCAAAATGACTGGAAAGGAAAAGCCCTTTGAGTTCTACCTCATGATTTATGTCGTCTTTTCCAGAGGAGCCGAAATCCCCTGTGGATCAAAAAACGTGTTACTAACTCCCAAAACCTCAACAATGGTATCAACCCAATCAAATGTCCAACAAAATACGGATCCATTAATTGGATCGTCAAACATAAACCTATCTAGTATCCAAAGCACATCTCATTTACACTCTTGAGAATCAAACGATCCATTCATTGCGTCTCTTATCTGTTGATGAATCAAAGAACACTAAGACACGATCAGAATTGATTAGATTAGCACGGGGTTAGGGTTTGAGACTAAAAGGGGTGTTTATATCCCAAAGTAGTCCGGGCCAAGAACCCAGATAACCCAATCCATGAAGACAGGCCCAAAACAGATATTTAGCCCAAATCAAATTTATAACACAAGCAGTAGATAAGCATAAGGCCCAACACGTTTTAACCAAAAGTAAACCATTTAAAGCACTCGTTTCGATGAGAGTAATTTCGAGGTGAAAACAAATTTAAGTAAAAAACATATCAAAACAATACAAAAGGAAACGCAGTTTAAGGCCATAACCATGAAACACCTGTCTTCTAGTAATTTAGCTAATTATGGATCAAATTTTAATATACCAAACTTAGCATGATTTTCATCGCATCAGTGATATGAATTAGGTTCAGTTCGGCATAAAGCTTAGATGGACATCACTTATGGACTTGTGGTACCTCATATCTCTTCTTAAAGCGTATTTGGCTTTCCCCGGATCACCCCAATTTGACTCCGACCCCCTAATGCTTGATCAAAAGATTTTTAAAGATAAACAAACAAAAGTTTAAGCGTCAAGGTTGAACGTTGGACTTAAATGTCTTTCATTCAGAGTGTTTAGGACTTACTTGAATGCCCCACCCTTGTAGTTCTTTTTAACCCTTTAAGCTTTTAGAAATGAATTTTTAATATATATATACCACACACACACACATATATATATATATATTAAATAATAATACTAAGCAGAACAATACAATATTTTTGGTGATCAAGACACTAACGGCCTCGTGTATGACTGGGTAATTGTTTTTCTACCTATCCTTTGGTGAGATGTATACAGGGACATGCACATTTCTTTAAAATGACTCTCCACAGTAAGTTTAGCAAATTTAGTTTATATCACTTCAACTTTTACGCATCATGGAAAGCTACCATAAAGATCAATGACTGTTTTAGAGCCTTTTAAGCTTAATAACTTCACCCGTTAGGCATACAGAAACAATTTATCTATCATTTTCCAAAGGTTGGATCAATTTTCATTTGAAAATAATTCTAAGCTTCACAAAGATGTTAACTAAGTAATCATATCACTTCCCAGAGAATTACAGAAGACAGTTTAAGACTCAGTCGCCCCATTCACATTTAGTTCTCAGGTGATAGCCATCCTGTATTTCCACAAGTGGTTAACAGATGCAAACACATATGTAAATACATGTCCCTTAAGCTTAGAATAACAGACATAGTTTTAAGCGAAAGAATTAAAAACACAACGTACCACAATCTCCCCGGATGCTTTCAGTCATTAAGTAAATGGCTATCTTGTGAATCTACAAGTAGATGACAGGACCAAACATATACAGGTATATGTCCTTCAAACTTGAGTAGCTGACATAATGCGAAGGTGAAAAAACAAAGGAAGAAAATGCACACACACTCTTTTTGACTTTTTGATTTTTATAAAAAGAAACGCACACACACTCTTTTTGACTTTTTGATTTTTCGCACCTTAATATGTGCAAATTTAGAAAATATTTACAAATTTATTCTCGAAAAGACTCGATCCTCGAAACGAAGCATTTTCAGAAAACCCACAAGCACATTAAATCTGGCTGTTCCGACCGGTTTTGTAAATAAGTCCGCCATATTATTATCAGTGTGAACTTGCTCAAGATGAATTAATTTCCAGCCGTAACAGTCACGAATAAAATGAATTTTGATATCAATGTGCTTGGTTTTTGAGTGTTGAACGGATATTTAACAATTGCAATGGCAACATCATTATCACAAAATATAGGGGTCTCAAGAAATTCCAAACTGTAATCCAGCAATTGATGTTGCATCCAGATAACCTGTGAGAAGCAAGCTGACGTAGCAACATATTCAGCCTCGGCAGTTGATATAGATACCATTTGTTGCTTCTTGCATTGCCATGAGATGAGACGATCGCCCAAGAATTGACAACCGGTAGATGTGGATTTCTTGTCAATGTCATCTCCACCATAATTGCTATCAGCAAAAGCCTAAAGATCAAAATATGAGTTTTTGGGATACGAAAGACCTAACTTCGGTTGTCCCTTCAGATATCTAAAAATACGTTTAACAACAATTAAATGAGAAAGTTTAGGGTTAGCTTGGACATGGGAACATTGGCAGACAGCGAACATGATGTCAGGACGACTGGTGGTGAGATACATCAGGGACCCTATTATAGATCGATAGTACGTTTGATCTACGGGACTCCTTTCAGGATCAGAAGACTGGAGAGGCCTTTCCGCCATAGGAGTGGTAGCACTCTTGGAATCCATAAATTCAAATTTGGCAAGCATATCTTCACCATACTTTCCGTGTTGCAGCAAAATTCCCGTCAAACTCTGACGAACCAGCAACCCTAGAAACGTTGTCATTTCTCCCAACGAGCTCATCTTAAACCTCTTCTGCATTACTTCTTCAAATACAGAACACAACTCACCACTGTTAGACCCATAAATAATGTCATCCGCATAAATTTGAACCAGAATCAAATCTTTCCTGACGGTTTTAAGGAACAGAGTTTGATCAATGGTCCCTCTTTTATAACCATGACCCAGAAGATGTGCCGTCAATGTAGCATACCACGCCCAAGGGGCTTGATGAAAACCGTACAGTGCTTTATCTAACTTGTAGACATTAGTGGGATTCTTTGAGTCTACAAACCTTGGTGGCTGGTCCACGTAAATCTCTTCTTTGACTTCGCCATACAGAAAGGCGGTTTTAACATCCATCAGATAACCGTAAAACCCATGAACGACGAATAGCTAGAAAAATCCGAATGGCTTCAAGTCTAGCTACGGGAGCATAAACTTCAGTATAATATAAGCCTTCAACCTGACAAAAACCACGAACGACTAACCGTGCCTTGTTTCTAACAATAACCTCCGTATCAACTTGCTTGTTTCGAAAAACCCATCTCGTACCTTGTGCCTTCTTTCCCACCGGCAGCTCAACCAATCTCCATATGTTGGGCCTAGTTTATGTGTTTTGTACTTAGTTTACCTGTATTGGGCTTGGGGTACGGGCTGTTATGTAAACTGAGAACACTTTAGTGTTCTCGGTGGGCTTTTGTTTATTTGGGCCAGCATGTTGGTGTCCCTATATATAGTTCATATCATGTATAGGGTTAAGGTTGTTAGTTCACTTGTCATTTTCAAGGATCGTGTATTGTAAGTGCTTAAGCACCCGACGTATTCTAATATACGTGTGTTTTGAAGCAATCTTGTGTTATCCTACTGTGTTAATTCGTGTTCTTGAATCACCAAGTATCGGTATTCCGCACCTATACTTATTATATTGATATCATAATTGTAGTGATCCAGAATCGGGACTTACAATTGGTATCAGAGCCTTAGACCTTATTCAGGCTCGTTATTGTGATATCAACAATTCGACAATAGCTGTTAAGGTGGTCATAGTGTTTTTCCGGCGAGTGTATGATCAGATAAGAAGAAAAGGAGATATTTTGGCCAAAGATTGATTTATCTTTGGAAACAGTTTGAATCCCACTAAAATAGGTATTAAACTGTTGCCTAAATCCACTGGTCAAACCTTTTCTTGGTGTTCTCGGCTTAAAATTGGAGTTCTCGGCAAAGAAATTGAGATCTGGGTTGGTTTAGATCTCTGTCACTCTTGTTTTCGGCCACTGGTTGTTTTCGGTCAAATAGTTATCGGCTTTCAACAGTTTTCGGTCAAGATTTGGTCAATCTCTTGGTTCTTGGTTAAGGATTGGTCAACGTTTAGTGTTCTCGGTCAACATTCAGTGTTTTTGGTCAAAGATTGTGTTTTTGGTCAACTTGTTTGAACGTATTCTCAGACAAGTCAGTTGTTTTGGGTTGTTTTCATTAGACTTAGACTCTCAAATTGGACTTAACTTTACTTGGGCTTAAAATCAATCACTAATCAATTTGAAATGGCCCAATTAACTAATGGCAGCAATTCCACCAACTCGACATTTAATCAAGAACTTGATTCCATCATGGGCACTTCTACTCGTATACCCCGTTTATTGTCCCATGAAGGGTTTAGTGAATGGAAATTTCGTTTTGAACACTACGCAAGATGAAATATTCAAAAATTTGGAAAAGCATTGTGAGGAGATCTCAAAGGATCACCTATAAAAGGGATGGTTCTTATGAGGTTCTTGTGAAATCAGTTGCTCAGTATGATGATGATGATTTTGCTAAAGTTGAGGAAGATGAGAGAGAACTTTCCACTCTAACCATGGCACTCTCACCTGAGATTGCCCTTAAGTTTAGAGAACTTCAATCTGCTAAAGAGTTGTGGGCTGCACTGATAGAAGTTTATGAGGGAAATGAAGACATGAAGAGAAGTCGCCAAGATCTGCTGCGACAAAAGTTTAATATGTTTAATCATGTTTTGGGAGAGACATTGGAATCCCAATTTCAAAGGTTCATATCTCTTGTGACTGAAATGAGAACTTCAGGAATTTATCTGCAAACCTCAGAAATTAACAACAAGTTGGTGAACTCCCTGCCGAAAAATTGGGACATGAATGTTGCGGTTATCAAAAAGACTAAGGATCTCAACAAAATGGGTTTGACTGAAATGATAGCCACAATTAAAGCCTGTGATATGGATGATAAACAGCGGGTAATAAATCATGCTAGTTCTTACAGTGCTGATGGATACAACGTTGCTTCTAACAGTGCTATTATGTCTCAAGATATGTCACACCCCGGCTTAGGGCCTAGGCGTATGACCAATAGTTGGTACCTGATTTGTAAATACATCAGAGTTCCGGTTTATTTTAGCGGAAGACTTTGGTTGAATAAAATATTAATTTATTTGAAAACTTCTCGGATAATAAATACCCAAGTGTTTGATTTATTAATCATGTTTAAATCTTGTTATAATATTTTAATAATTTAAAACTGAGCCATCATTACCTTGCGAGTATCTAACTCCACGAATGTCTTGCTACATGTACTAATCTGTTTCCCTGAAATGTGGGGAAAAATACGTCAGCTAAATGCTGGTGAACACGTATGACTCAATAAAACATTTGAATGACATTATAATACAAATATAGTTTTCTCTACAAGCTCAGCAGAAGCATTTCTACTTTTGGTCTATGTACCACTACCCTACACACACAATTGTTCCCGAGCCACGTAGCCCTTACTGGGAGACTAGTTATGACCATTAGCCTGCGGCCACGTAGCCTTGGAATGATTAGGCTGAACGGTTATGTTTTGATATAGACACATGTGTATTCGGTCTGAGTTGACTTTATTTTCTACTTTGTATTATAAAGTTTTAGAGATTACTCGATCTCATATAGACATTTTATTGACTCGTTAAGACAAACACATGTTCATATCATTGAGTATAAATATGTTTTGACTGATTAAAAAGGTTAACGTATTCACCTGTGATTGACTGTTCTTAATAATATGGTGATCTCGTTTGAAACCTTGACTTTGAATAATTGACTGATTGATTGATTGATTGATTGATTGACCTATATTAAAATAGGTATAAAAATATCTGGATCGTCTCTTGATCCGGCTATAGACCTTTAGTCTGGTTTAAATAGCTTTAAACCTTGATTGATCATTTGTTTGAATAAAATATTTAGACCCGTAGTCTTTCTGTTTATTTACCAAATCATATGATGAGTTTCTTCTTCATGAAGAAACATCTATAATCTGTTTCTTCTTCAAGAAGAAACATTCATTGACTGCTATGCATGTAAAATCTTAAGTTTCTTACACATGAAGAAACAATGTTTTAACTATATTCTCTGTATACGAATGCTATGTTTCTTAATCGTGAAGAAGCTATATTTTCTTATGAATGTAAAACTGATGTTTCTTAATTGTAAAGAAACACTATTATAATCCTTTGTATGTTTAAAGCTTATGTAAACATAATTATAATCAAGGTTTGGGCTATACCCCTGACTATGGTCTAAGCCATAATAATAAAATAATAACTTAGGCAGAACCCCTACCATATACCCGTATTCGGAGTTTATTTACTAAGATTGATTGAGCATCACTCCTACTTCTTATCGCATACACGAGCTTGGCCCGAACTTCAAGGTTGGCACGCAAAACGAGGCGACATATGGTGTTCGTTGTGTCGTGCACGTACTTCGAGACAGATTATCGGGTTATTCTCGTGTGGCACGCACTTCGAGGTATCGTAGGTATATGGCATGGATTACGAGGTGATGGTTGTCGGGTCGGTGGCACGTAAAACGGTGTTTGTCACGCAAACCGAGGTAGAGAAAAAGTGATTTCTAGAGAGAGGGTGGATGTAAGGTTTGTGGGAGAAATGGCTGTAGCCTCCCCTTTTATACTTGATTTTGGGTCCCATCGCGGTACGCGATGGGCTCCTCTTTCAATTGTGTCGCGTAGCGCGACGCCGCCATTTCTGCATGAACACCACGTGGCATGCCACGTGTCACCTGAGTATGACACGTGTCCCTGAGTCATCACGGTCCATCGCGGTACGTGATGGCCGTCTTCTTGGACTCATCATGTAGCGCGATGGGTCCCTGAATAATATTTTTCATTTTCAGTCCTTCATCTTTTGTAGCTTGTCACTTCTTGTCTAATTCTCGTTGTCCAAAAATACTAAGGCGGCTCTCAAGCGGCTCGAGGCGATGCAAGCGTGCGAAGTGCAAAGTGCGCCATCATAGCGCCACATTGCACCCATCTCCCAACGCCCCTCGCCCCAGCCCAAGTCCGTGCGCGTGTGTGTCGGGTGCTTTGCACCCTCCGCTAGGACCACTTGGTGCATGCTAGGCATATAAGAATATTATAATGGAAAATCTATTCCTTATAAAGAGCTTCCATTTCTTTACCACTTTTCATGTTGGATGGGTTTTAATTTCCTTATTTATACCTATGTGGAATGCTTCCACTTTCTTACATCTTTCAATGTGGGATGGAATTTTCTTATTCCATATCCTTAACATAAGATAACTTTATTTATGGGATATTTTTATTTCCTTATAGAATGGTTTTATTTTCTTCATTTAAATTTTCTGATTACTTATTTTAGAGAATAATTTGATCCTTCAACTTTACTAAGTTGTCAAATTTGGACCAAAATTTTGGGGATGTTACAAGATAGTTTCTCATTGTTCAAGCCTACTCAACAACCACCTCAGGGAAACTTCCAGATGTTCTCATCCACTCTAGGTCAATCATCATCATCCAATTCGCCCAAACTAGCTCCAGCGTTTTTCACCAAGTCTGGTCAGTCTACAAATGACTCTAGTAAAACCACTCCCAGTCAGAACTTCAGCCAGATTCCCACCATACCAAAAGAGACTCAAGAGAATATAGCTCTAATGGCGGGATTTATGAATTGTTATCATGATTTTCTGGCCAGGGACTTTGTTCAACCTGTGGTTGCGGCTGAACTAGATCAAATTCATCCCGATGATGTTGAAGAAATGGACATCTCATGGCAAATTGCCGTGGCAGTTTTCCGTGAAAAGAAGTTTACTAAAAGGACGGGTAGAAATAATTTGAACATGGCTAATAATCAAAAGGTGAGATTTAACAAAGAGACTGTCAGGTGCTACAATTGTCACGAGCCGGGTCATTTTGCTCATGAATGTACTAACCCAGCTAAGGATGGAAATACGGAAAGGGCATTGGTTCCAGTTGGGAATGCTCGAGGTGAGGCTGGAGGTAGTTCGGGTAATGGTGAAAGAAGTATGGTTGCTCAAACGTTTTCTTGGGAAGGTCAGATGGTTGCGCTTAATATTGGAAATCAGACTGCAAACTTCGCCAATGTTGAAGACACTGTTAAAAAAATGTTGTGAGGAGAAGGTCAAGGAGCTTCAGTTTGCGTATATGGCATTCACTTCTCCAGACTCATATGAGGTACGTTTTCAACCATGTTCTTTAAATTGTGGTGAGAAAATAGAAATGTATAAGCTTCATAACGACAGTCTAAGTAGAGATATGGAGAGAATAAAATCAGAAAATTTTAAACTCAAGAAAAATGAAAAGGGCTTTCTAAACAAAATAGAGGCCCAGAACAAGGATATTAAAAGGCTTAAGTCTGATTTTAACATAAAAAGTTGTCACCATCTTGATGCTAAACAAGAAATCGCTGACTTAACTGCTAAACTGGAAGCCTCCAAGTTAGAAATCTTAAATCTAACTAGCAAGTTTGAAAAGGCTGAACTTGATTTTAAAAGATTCGTTGGCTCCAGTAAAGTTGTCAACTCAATGATTGAAAATCAATTATGGTGGAAAGAGAATGAAGGTGAGGGAATAGGATTCAGTCAAGTTCCCCCACCATACAACCATAATTATGTCCCTACCCCTGTTACCAAAGAATAGGAAGAAAAGTAAAAAGAACATGAAGTATGGTAAACAAGACAAAGGTGATGGAACCAGTTCTGCGAATGCTGGTCCGTCTACGTCAAATATGAACGATTCTAATGTATCTACTTCATGTGGAGAAAGAGTAATTGTGAAGGAGTGGACTGATGAGTATGACGAACCTAGTTTTAAGTTTGATAATAATGTTGTTTCTGATGTTTCTTTAAAACGTCCTATTTTGAATTCTGTTATTCCGACTGTTTGTGTGGGCTCTATTTTAAAGAGCAAGGATTCTTGTGTGGCTGATTTGGTTGAAACTTCGAACTCTAATAATGTGGTATCTATTAAAACTAAAAACTCAAATAATTCAAAAACATCTAAAAAATATGTTGCACCTAAGTTTGTCAAGGAGGGATGCTCTAATGACAAACAAGGTGATAAGTTCAAAAATGAGAACAAGAGTTCTCGCAAATTTAAGCAGACTGGTCCACACAACCAGTCCAGACAAGGAGGTGCCCAAAACGATTTTTTTCATAAAACGTCAAACTTGTTTTAATTGTGGCACTCCTGGTCATATTGCCAGAAATTGTCCACATCGTCCATACGTTCCCTACTATGGATTTTATCAGAGGAATATGCCATACATGCCTCATAACGCGTACAGGCAAAAGTTCAGGCATTATCAAGCTAGATCCTTTGACGATGATTGGAATCGAAACAAATCTGGCAGGTTTAGTCCTCATCAGACCAAACCTAACATGTCAAACAGAAAGGTCATAAAGGGTGTTCCAACTTTAAATTCTCACACGAAAACTAAGACTATACCAAAACAGGAGAAGAAGGCTGATTCGTCTCCATCTACATCTAAACCACCGGAGATTATGACAACCATTCGTACCTATAAATCCAAATCATACAGACATCGATGGTTGCCTAAATCTCCGACGAAAATGTCTACTCATCCCATTTTTGATGATCAAAAGGACATGTCATGGAAATCCTTAACAACTGTAGATGAATCAGGGTCACCCGGTGTATGTATGGACTGGGTACCAAAGACTAACTAATCTCGCGCTTTGTGCAGGAACAATTATGGAGGAATATCATCAGACCTTGGTATGTTGATAGTGGTTGTTCCAGGCACATGACAGGGGACATTAACCAGCTGCACGACATTCAAACATTTAATGGTGGGTATGTGTCTTTTGCGGGAGGAGAGAAAGGAAAGATCACTCAGAAGGGTACCGTAAGTAACGGTGTTTTAAAGTTTGGAAATGTTAATTTTGTTCCAAAATTGAAGCACAGTCTTTTGAGCGTATCACAAATTTGTGACAAAGATTTTTCAATACATTTTACTAAAAAGGAGTGTTTAATTCTGAAACCTGGTATAATTATACCAGAATACTGGATTCTTGTTCGATCACAACGAAAAGATAATGCTTATGTGATCGACATGACCAAAAATGTTCCTGACGAAATAACCTGTTTGTTTTCAAAAGTGTCAGAACATAATGCAATGCTTTGGCATCTTCGGCTTGGCAATGCTAATACTAAAAATCTGAATCGTCTTGCTAAAAATAATTTAGTGCGTGGTTTACCAATCAAGGATTTTGTAACTGTTGAAAAATGCGTGGCTTGTGCTTTGGGTAAACATCATCTAAAATCTCACAAGCTAAAGTTGATTAATACCATATCGTCTGTTTTTCAATTACTTCATATGGAGCTGTTCAGGCCCGTTCTTGTTTTGAGTTTGTCTCGTAGCTCTTATTGTCTTGTTATTACTGATGATTACTCACATTTTACATGGGTATATTTCTTGGGAAATAAGAGTGAAACTGCATATCTAATCAAGAAGTTTATTGTGCTCATGGAGAATCAACTGAATCTAAAGCTGAAGGGAATCCGTTGTGACAATGGAACGGAGTTCAAAAATGCAACTTTGAATCATTTTTTTTAGAAAAGGGGGTGCTCCGTCAGTACAGCACACCACGGACGCCTCAACAAAATGGTGTGGCTAAAAGAAGAAACAGAACTCTTATTGAAGCTGCAAGAACAATGTTGTGTGACTATAAACTGCCACTGTTCTTTTGGGCAGAAGCTGTTAACACGGCTTGTTATGTTCCGAATATGGTGATAATCAACAAATCCAAGATGAAGACCCCATATGAGAATGTTTACGGTCATCAACCCACTGTTGCACACTTCAGAGCCTTTGGTTGTCCATGCACCTTACTGAATTTCGAAACTACTCCATAATTTGGGGATGCAGCCGATGAGTGTTACTTTGTTGGGTATGCGGGAAATACAACCTACAGGGTCTACAACAAGTCCACCAAACAGATTTTAGAGTCCTATGAGGTTTGTTGGCTGGAAGAAAATGAAACTGATGCTCGTGTTGGTCCCGATTGGCTATTTGACTACAATGGATTTTTCAAACCATTCAATGTTTTTCCAGTCATCAGCACTGAACCTCCATGTGGTCCCACTGTGGAAGCTGCTAGGGATAACTCACAGACAGTGTCCCACATTTCTCCAGTCATTGATGATGATGTCGCCGAGGTAACTGATTCACCTGCAACTGGTACTAAGCTCAAGGATACCTCAGAAACAGAATTTTCGACAAACACGTCGGAAGATACGGCTGCTATTGAGGGGGAGAGCTCCATTCGTCAGATACTCGGGAGCACACTGTTTCCCAATACCATCCCTGATGAATATGTTGCTGGTACTTCGTACTCTCATAGTACGGCGACATATGGCTGGAAAAATCCCCTTCTGATTGTAGTAAGAACGTGTCAAATCTTCAACCTAACAATGATGTTTCCGATCACCTAATTCCGTCAAGAATCCAAAAGAATTATCCGATTGAAAATGTCATAGGTCCCACTGAAGCGGGTGTGTCCACCAGAAGTCAGACAGGACACATAAACAGTTGCATGTTTTCCTGTTTCATCTCTCAAATTGAGCATAAAAATGTTGAAATGGCTCTACAGGAACCTAGTTGGATTGATGCTATGCATGAAGAATTGAATCAGTTTGATAAGCTGAAGGTCTAGAGATTGGTTAAACTGCTAGAAGGAAAGAAAGCTCTTGATACAAGATGGGTTTTCAGAAACAAGCAAGATAACACCGGGGTTATTGTTCGTAATATGGCACGATTGGTAGTTCGAGGTTTTCGTCAGGTTGAGGGGTTAGATTACACTGAAGTCTATGTCCCAGTGGCTAGACTTGAGGCTATTAGAATTTTTCTGGCATATGCATCATTCATGGGGTTTACAGTGTATCAGATGGATGTTAAGACTGCGTTCCTTTATGGTGAAGTCAAGGAGGAGATTTATGTTGATCAGCCACCGGGTTTTGTTGATTCTAAGAAGCCAAATCACGTCAACAAGTTAGACAAGGCATTGTACGGGTTACATTAGGCTCCTCGAGCATGGTATGCTACATTGACCGCGCATATTCTTGATCATGGCTACAAGCGTGGAACCATCGATCAAACCTTGTTCCGGAAAACTGTCGGAAAAGATTTGATTCTCGTCCAGATTAATGTTGATGACATCATCTTTGGATCCACTAGCGCTGAGTTGTTCACAGAATTTGAGGGTGTAATGAAGAAGACGTTTGAGATGAGTTCGTTGGGTGAAATAACAACGTTTCTGGGGCTACGGGTTCGCCAAAGCTCAGAAGGAATCTTACTACATCACGGGAAGTACGTTGAGGATATGCTGGTATAGTTCGAGTTTTAAGATTCAAAGAGTGCCAACACTCCCATGGCGGAAAGACCACTGCTGTCATCTGATCCTGATGGGAGTCCTGTATATCAAACATACTACAGATCGATGATCGGGTCTCTGATGTATCTGACAGCAAGTCATCCTGATATCTTGTTTGCAGTGTGTGCTTGGTTCCAGGCTAATCCCAAACTCTCTCATTTAATTGTTGTTAAACTTATTTTTAGATATCTGAAGGGACAACCAAAGTTAGGCCTTTGGTATCCCAAACAATCAAAATTTGATCTTTATGCTTTTGCTGATAGCAATTATGGAGGAGATGACATTGACAGGAAATCCACGTCAGCTGGTTGCCAGTTCTTGGGAGACCGTCTCATTTCATGGCAGTGTAAGAAACAGCAGACGGTGTCTACTTCGACTGTCGAAGCGGAGTATGTTGCTGCATCTACTTGCTGCTCTCAGGTTATCTGGATGCAAAACCAACTGCTGGATTATGATTTGGTGACACTCCTATTTTTTGTGATAATGATGCGGCCATAGCCATTGTGAAAAATCCAGTTCAACACTCCAAAACCAAGCACATCGACATCAAAATTCATTTTATTCGTGACTGTTTCGATCGAAAATTAATTCACCTTGAACAAGTCCACACTGACAACAATGTGGCCGACTTATTTACAAAACCGGTCGGAACAACGAAATTTAATGTGCTTGTTGGTTTTCTTAAAATTCTTCGTTTTGAGGATTGAGTCTTTTTGGGTATAAATTTGTACATATTTGTTACTTTTGCACAAATTTGGGGGTAGAAAAATGAAAAAGTCAAAAATAATGTGTGTGCGTTGGTTTAAAAATCAAAAAGTCAAAAATAGTGTGTGTGCATTGATTTTATTATTATATAAAAAAATTCAAGATTCATTCTCGCTTAAAATTATGTCGGTTGCTCATGTTTGAAGGACATATATTCGTATATGGTTGGTCCGGTTTTCTACTTGTAGTTTCACTGGATAGCCATTTACCCAACGACTGAAAGCACCCGGGGTGATTATGATGTGTTTTGTGTTTTGTGTTTTTTCACTTAAAGTTATGTTGGTAACTCTGAGCTGGAAGTACATGTATGTCATACAGGATAGCCATTTACCTAAAAGCTTAACAGTAACTGGGGTGACTGAATCCTTAACACGCGTGTTTTATGTAACTCCATGGGAAGTGATATTATTATTCAGTTAACAGCTTTTTTGGAAGCCTCAATATATTTCGAATGAAAATTGATCCAACCTTTGGAAAGTGATAGATAAATTGTTTTTGTGTGCCTAACGGGTGAAGTTATTAAGCTTAAAAGGCTCTAGAACAGTCATTGATATTGTATGGTAGCTTTCCATGATGCGTAAAAGTTGAAGTGATATAAACTAAATTTGCTAAACTTAATGTGGAGAGTCATTTTGAAGACATGTGCATGTCTCCAAATACATCTCTCCGAATGATAGGCAGAAAAGCAATTACCCAGTCATACACGAGCCCATTAGTGTCTTGATCACCAAAAATACTGTATCGTTATGCTATTATTGTTGTTATTAAGTTAAAAAATCTGCAAAAGAGTTATTTGAGTTTATTCTAATCCATTAAAATTATTTTGAGAGGCTTAAAGGGTTGAACTAGAACTACAGAGATGGGGGCACACAAGTAAGTCCTGTCATGTCTCGAATGAAAGGCTTGTCAGTTGATTGACACTAAGTCCAACGCTCAACCTTAAAGCCTAAAATTTGTGTTAAATATAAAATCTTTTGATCAAGCACTAGGGGGTTAGAGTAAAATTGGGGTGATCTAGGGAAAGCCAAATACGCTTTGAGAAGAGATAGGAGGCATCACAGGTCCATGGGTGATGTCCATCTAAGCTTTATGCCGAACTTAACCTTAATTATATCACTGATGCAATGAAAATCATACTAAGTATGTTATACCTGCTATCAACCTGTCTCTATATGCCATAATAACGTTGAACATGAATCCTTGTGACAACCTCTTAAACGATATGATTCCATGTTCGGATCTTTTCATAAAAGGGCGGCATTATTACTAAAACTAAAATTTGATCCCGACTTTATAAACTCAAGGGAGTTATTGTGTATATTTATTCTGTGTTTTTTTTTCTGTTCTTGGTTAACCTTATTTTGTTTTGTCGAGTTTATTTTATTTTGTTTTTCTCGAAATTACTCTCCTCGAAACGTCTGTGTAAACCGAGCTTATTTTAAAAAACTTGGGCTTTGAAAACTTTTGGGTCATTTGTTTGCTTGGACATACTTTATTTCGGCCATTCATTTTTGAGCCCATTTTGTGTCCTCGGCCCGTTTCTGTTATAATATAAGTGGTATTATTTTTTTACCACTTTCATTATCTTCACAAAATCAAAAACCTTCATCTCTCTCAAGCTTCCTAGCCGAAATCTAAATCATCTTCACTAACCATCATTCAGAGTGTTCTTATTTGATTAACAGGTATTGGACAAGGTCTTATGAGGTCTATGTACAGACAGAGGGTTATCTGATGATTGCCATGAACTGATTTCATGAATAACTTGATGAATTAACAGTGGATTCATGAGTATCTAAGGGTTGTGATGGATATTTTAGGGGTTAATCATGTGTTTTCGGTTGACTATTTTGACTAATTGCAAGTTTAATGGAGGTTTTGTAAAGATCTCGGTGGGTTGAAGATGATTACAGTTTCCCAAGGTGGAACCCAAGGGGTTCTCTGTCCCCAACTGTCAAAGAGTTCTCGGTTGACTTTCGTTGACCGAGAACCCCCTATTTTGACAGAAAACTTACGTTCTCTGTCAAGTCTTGGCCGAGAACCCTCGTTCTTGATTCAATGTTGACTTTCGTTGACCGAGAACTCACCCTGTTGACCGGGACCTCTTCAATTGGTCTTAACTCTCACTGATTGGGCCCAAACCTTTGTTGTGTTGTGTACATGGGCCATCTAATGCATTTTTGGGCTCTCTTATGAATTCTCTTTGGGCATGTTTCAATCTTACGGACCAAAATCTTTTTTTTGTCATGAATTTTTTTATATACTATCGAATTAATCCATATAATTATCAAACTTAATATGTTTGGTGCAGAAATGGCTTATCAGAATTAGTTAAAGGTTGTTGACACGCAAACCATAGCTGGATACTTATATGATCGACCCCTTACTCACAAGGAATTCAAATCTATGATTGTCGGTCTCAACACTGCAGGATCTCTCACGTACTACGAGAGAATCCTGTCATATGCAAGAAGATGATCACGGATTTTTGGAACAATGCTTCAATCAACCCACGAGGACAAAATGGAGTTATATCCATAGATTCAAAGTTCAAAAGAAGCCAGTTAGTATCACTGAGGCCATCGTGAGAGAGGTGTTGATGTTTGGCGATCAACTTGATTACCCGACTGAGTATCCCATTGCTGATGTTACTGACGTCCTCACCAAAATGGGTTACGAGGGCAACTATCCTCCGGCAATCAAGAAATTATTTCATCCATACTGGAGATTCTTGATTCACACGTTCTTCACCTGCGTGTCCGGTAGAAAAGGGGGCTCTGATGAGATTAGTCATGTTTAGATGTATGCTGTCACTGCTCTGATCCTGAATTGGAATTATAATTATTCCAAGTTTGTATTCAATGATATGATGAGAAATCTGAAAGGGAAGAAGAAGGAGATGTTCCTCATGTATCCAAGATTCCTGCAGATGATATTTGATTCTCACTACACAAACCTTGTCAAGTCTGTTGATACACTGGATATGAAGTCAATGGGATACAATACCATTGGGCTGATGAAACAAAACAGGAAAGGCTCCAAGATTGTTTATCAGGGCCTTCATGCTCTGGTGAAATTTGGACGATTTGTTAAGACAGAAGTTGAGCCTGTTTTAGCTCAGGTTGCTGATGAACATGCGGCACCAGTTCAACCATGTGTGGCAACTTTCGAGATTTCTGATGATGAAGAAGATGAGACTGAACACCATCATTCAGATACCTCTCCAAGTACTGAAACCTTAAGTGCTTTGGAAGCTGTAAAAGCTCTGTTACAATCAACTGCTCTGAAGCCTCCTCAGACTGTTGCTGAAATCAGTGAAGAAAACATAGCTGAGGATCTAGCCACAGACCTCGGTCCACGTAAACGAAGAAAGAAAGATTCGAGGCCTGACGTGCTGATAAGTGAATCTGAAACAACCACTACACCAACCACAGATGCAACAATTAGCCCTCAACAACAAACTGCTCAACCTGAGCCACCTGCCCCAGAAATACAAGCTGAAGAAGACACATTTACTGCTGAGCCATCATTTCATGATATATTTACTAGTGACTTTGTTAGTGAATTTGATTTTGAGACAGATATTCCACACGCCGACACTACAGATATTCCCTCCGGTTCATCTGGTCCAGATTCTCAGGGTCAGTCGAGTTCAGGTATGTTAGACAAGATTGCCCAAATTCTGGCTATGCAAGAATCTTATCTTCGGAATAAAGGTAAAGGAGTGGTTTTTGAAGATGCTCCTGTTGACATTCATGCTTTACAACGTCGAGTCTTTGAACTCGAACAAGATTCGATAGTCAAAGATGTTCGTATTCAAGAGTTGGAAGCAGGCAACTCTGATAAAAATACCAAGATCAAAGAACTACAGTCTAACATGGGAGAATTAACGGCTTTGTATCTTGACCTCCAACAAAAGTTGTTTCAAAAGTTTAGAGATGAGTTTAAAGGCAACGATGACGTAGCCTCCAAAATGCCCAACGTGAGTCAAGGTGGTAGTTTTACTGCTCGCCCTGTTGACAATATTTATGAGTCGGAATCACTGCAACAGTACATGCATGCCCCCCATCTCTAAGGAGAAATCAGACAGAATTAAGAAGAATTTACTTGAAAAGGGGAAGAAAAAACTGCTAGTGATGAAGAACTCGAATCAGAATGTTGAATGATCGGATCCTCCAGACAGGGTCGTTGTTTTCAAAAGGGTTTTTCCGATAAATACGGTGATCGATCGGGAGTTCTCTCATGGGGTTTTGATGCGGATAAGAATATGTGGTGGGTAAAGAGTGTTGGTGCATAGATGTCAGTAGTTCATATGTCTAATGTCTGTAATCGAGTCTGTAATATTGTTTGTGTTTTTGTTTGTAAAAGCGAAGTTGTTGACAAGTTCGCTTAGGCGAACTTGTTAACCAAGCGAAGTTGTTGACAAGTTCGCCTAGGCGAACTTGTTGAACGAGCGAAGTTATAGACAACTTCGCCTGAGGCGAAGTTGTCGTGTATTTATATAGGCTTCGGGTTTACTGTTTAGGTGTTGATCGAGTAGTTCAGTTTACGGGTAATTCAGTGAGTCTATTGACGTGAGGTCGAGAGTCTGTAAGTATCTCGGTTCAAGTTATTAATATAACGTGGTTTCGTTCGTATCGTGTTCGTGTGTTCGTGAGCTTATATTCTACGTCCGTAACGATCTACACAGGGATTCCGCACCTGTGTATATCGGGATATCTCGTGTGATCCGTCCAGGGAACCTACAATTGGTATCAAAGCTTTTGCTCGATTGTGTGGTTCGGGATATTCACGCGGATGTAGAATTCGTCTCATTTCGGGTATTCACGGGACGAGTTATTGGTGTTTTTGCTCATTTTAGCCTCCTACCAGTGTGTTCAAGCCATTAAACCGTCAAAAACGTCGTTAAAATCCGTTTTTTCAGATCTGTAGAAAGTTTAAGTTCGTCAGGCGAAGTTGCTGTTCATCAGGTGAAGTTGCCGTCAGGATTCGTAGGGTTTCAGCGAAGATATAAGGAGAAGCGAAGTTATTCACAACTTCGCCTACCTCCTCAACTTCGCCTAACTCAGCGAAGTTCTCATCAAGTTCGCCTAGCTCAGCGAAGTTCTAATCAAGTTCGCCTACTTTCTAAGTTCGCTTACCCTAAGCGAAGTTATTCTCAACTTCGCCCAGTCACGCAAATTTAAGAAAGATCCAGCGAAGTTACTACTTAAGCGAAGTTATCCCTAACTTCGCCTACAGTACTGTTCAGAAGAAATTTTTTAACTTCGCCCTTTTCAGAATTTTTCGGGTTTCTTAGTCTTCAAGAAGAATATCGTCGATCAACATTTCGGAGCTTGTAAAGATGGAAGTTGAAGCGGGGTCAGCTACAAAGGCCCCAAGGTTGCTGAAGGGAACCGATTTTGTCGCGTGGAAGGATCGGTTCATACAATACGTTAAGTACCAGGATGCGAAAATGTGGGTATGCATCCAAGATGGATATATTCCACCAATCATGGAGTATGAGGGTCGAGACCAAATCAAGAAATACAGTAAAATGGAAGAGGAGGAGAAAAAGATGTATGAAGCCGAAAGCAAGGCTCATGCTGCAATCACAATGGCTCTTCCACAGGAGATCCTCCATATGTTCAGAAAGTATACATCAGCTAGAGAGCTTTGGGAAGCTCTTGAGAGCAGATTCGAAGGAAATGTAGGTATTCGGGCTTCAAAGATAAAGTTGCTCAAGACTCAATTTTCAGTCTTTAAGTACTTAAAGAACGAATCTCTTGATGATATTATCACTCGATATTATCATCTCATGACTGAATTGAGTAACTACTCCATTTCCTACCGAGAGGAAGAGATTGTGGAAAAACTTCTCGATGCTCTCCCACCAAAATGGGAGATGTATACTGTACTGATGAGGGAAGACAAGGACTTCTCTACTTATGATCTTGAAACCGCTGTCAACAAGCTCAGAACTTTTGAGCTTAATATGGTAAGAAAAGAAACATCTATGGATCAGGTTCAAGATCCAGGCATGTACGGTGCTAAAGTAAACTCCAATACAAGTTCAAAAACTGATTCTGCCGCCTACTACTCGAAAGGTGAGTCGGGTGCCAATTCTTCACAGGAGGGGCATGTGTCAGTAAACTCAAATGGGGATGTTTGCTTTGTTGCAGGTGGATCAAGTGGTACTCAACAGACAGCAAGCAAGAGTAGTGGATCTTCAAGTTCCTCAAGCAATAATTACTCTAAGATGCCAATGAGCGTCAAATCTGCTGAAGAGTAGTTTGGCCTCTATGCTTCATTTATTGCTTCATATGAAAACTATATCCAAGGAAAGGTGGTTGATCCAGCGATGCTAGATGAAGACTATGACCAGATTGATGCTGATGATCTGGAGGAAATGGATTTACAATGGCAGATGGCCATGATAGTGAGGAGAGTGAAGAAGTTTATGAGAAAGACAGGGAGAAAGTTTGTTGGTGGCAGGCCAGGGTTCGACAAGTCTAAGGTGAGGTGCTATAACTGTCAACAAAACGGGCACTTTGCCAAAGATTGCAGAAACGAGCGAGTTGAACGTGGTCAGGGCCGGTCTGCACAGCACACTGGGAGTACTAAAGAAGTCAATGCCATGCTGTCCAGAGAAGCAGGTGAATACAACTGGAACCTGCATTCAAATGAAACTAGTGAGCAGGCAAATATGGCTAAGGTTGAGAATGAAGAACGTGAGAAGACTACCGGAGAAGAGAAAGATACTGGTAAGGAAAAAGCTTTCATGGCAGATAATAATGATCAAATCTCCGAGGTAAGTTCTAAATCTTTTTGTACTAAATGTGAGAATTTGTCTGAGCAACTTGCTACCATAACTGATCAGTATGTTCGTTTAGATGCTGAATTTAAAACTCTTAAAGAAGATCATCACTTTATGAAAGCAAGAGAAAACAGTTACAAAGTTAAAATAAAAGCGTGTGAAAAAGATGTTAAAAGCTTAAAAACTAAACTTGCTGAAAAAATTGAAGTAATTGATCTAAGTTATGAGGTTTTAGAAGAAAAGACTAAACTGATTGCTGAACGAGAAAAGCAGATTGCTGACCACCAGGTGAAAGTGGTGGAACTGAACCGAAAACTTGAACAGTTCAGAAATTCCTCAGCTATTCTTGATCACCTTGTTAGTGATCAAGGTACCTCTACAAAGAGGGGAGGAATTGGTTATCACGAGGTTCCACCACCTTATAACCACAATTACACTTTTAACCCTAGTGTTCAGAAACCTGTTGATTTTGAAGTTCCTCAGACAGTTCCAATCAAGGTTACGAGTAAAGAACCAAGTGTTAGTAGTGGCGAAACGAGTTCGCCTGTTTCAAGTGTGAACATTTCTGTTACGAGTCCAGTCTCATCGGATTCGGATAAGTTGTCCGAATCAGGTAAGACAAAAGAGAAGGTAGTGTTACCCACTGGTGGAGAAAAAGATAAAACTTCTAAAAGGAGTACTCCACTCAACCCGTACGTCCCACCTTATGTGAGACGAACGGCCGGTAACACAGCCTCTACATCCAAGACAACATTTGAAAATAAAATGGAGTATATGTGTTGTTTTAGGTGTAATAAGTTAGGACATCTTGTTGCAGATTGTCCTCTGACGCCTAAATTCAGAGGCGTGAGGCCTATTAAAACTGAGCATAAGTCTAATGGTAATTTTAATACTGCTAAAAATGAAAACCCTTCAAAGTTTCGAAATGTAACTAATTCAGGTTTTCACAGAAACAAACCTCAGTTTTACAATGCTAATCACCAAACCGTAAGATATAATACTGTCAATACACATAGGTTTGGAAGGCCTCACACTCAATTTCCAAGGAGATTTCCTAATAGGACTGACAGGAATTATCCAAATGCTAACTTTGGAAAGCAGAAGTACGGGATGTATAGATCCAAGACCAATTGGTCTTGGGAAGCAGAAGTACGGGATGTATAGATCCAAGACCAATTGGTCTTGGGTCCCTAGATTCTAATCCTTTGCTTTATTGTGCAGGAACAGTTGAACAGGGCTGCCCACAGTCTTTGGATTGTAGATAGCGGCTGTTCCCGGCACATGACGGGTAACAAATATTTGTTACACGACTTAAAACCTGTTCAAGGAGCGAGAGTTAGTTTTGCTGGTGAAAGTGGAGGAAGAATTACTGGAAAAGGAACGGTGTCCAATGGGAAAATGACACTTGAGAATGTGAATTTTGTAGAAGAGCTGAAGCACAATCTGCTGAGTGTGTCGCAGATTTGTGATAAGGAGTATACTGTTCATTTCATGAAGAATGAGGCGATCGTGTTGAAGCCTGGTTTTCAGATACCAGACGAGTGGATAGTGATGACAGCTCCACGTGATACAAATACTTATGTGATGGATATGAGGTCTACTGAAATGGCCATGGGAGAATCATGTTTAATGACGAAAGCAAGCGAATCGGAATCCGAACTATGGCACAGGAGGATGGGGCACATTCATCTTCGAAAGATGAACCACATTGTCAAAAATGGGCTTGTGATGGCCGTTCCCTTGAAAAGTTTTAACTTTGAAGACAAATGTATTGCATGCACGAAGGGAAAGCAACACAAGAAATCCCATCTCACCAAGAAGGTCAACTCTATTGCTAGTACTCTAGAACTGCTTCACATGGATCTCTTCGGTCCAGTGAATGTAAAAAGTCTAGGAGGTACTTCTTACTGCTTGGTGATCACTGATGACTACTCGCGATATTCGTGGGTATATTTTCTGAAATCGAAAGATGAGACGGCTCAAATGGTGAAGAATTTGATTACCAAAGTTGAGAACGTCATGAGTAAAACTGTTAAGTTCATCAGAAGTGACAATGGGACGGAGTTCAAGAATTTTGAAATGGAGATCTTCTGTCTTCAGAAAGGAATTGAACATCAATACAGTGCTCCGTATACTCCGCAACAGAATGGAGTGGCTGAAAGGAAGAACCGAACTTTAATTGAAGGAGCCAGGACTATGCTGGCAGATTCGAAGCTTCCTGTGATGTTCTGGGCTGAAGCAGGTGCTACAGCCTGCTATGTTCTGAATAGAGTGTTAACCGTTAAGAGACTTGGTAAAACATGTTACGAGCTTATGCATGGAAGGAAGCCCAACTTGAGTGGTCTTGAACCATTCGGGTCCCCTTGTTCGATCTTGAAGACAAACTCTAAATTTGGCGAAGTAGCCGATGAAGGAATCTTAGTCGGTTATGTTGTTGGTACTCCCAACAGACGTGTCTTCAATACTTCGACCTGCAAGGTGGAGGTGGTGTGTAACACTGACATCACAAGTTACCAACCGCCAAAACCAAGCAATGGACCTGCTGAGCTTTTCGACTATGTTAAGCTTTTTAAGTCGTTTAACGTACCGGATTTGGAGATTTCTGAAGAAGAAGAAAGAGCTGCGACGAAGATGATACTCGATGAGGAAGAAAATCTATTGCAAAGACGGCTGATTGATAAATGTCAACCTTCCTCATCAAACACTATCGGTACCCCTGCTGCCTCAACTGAAGAAGAATTTATCAATCCTTTTCACTCTCAGCATGAAACAACCACTGATGAGATCTCTTCTAATTTGGAAGATAATTTGCATGTCGGTTCTGTTCTGACCACGAGAATTCATAAAGATCACCCTCTGGATAATGTGATTGGTGATGTGTCCTCAGGTGTACAAACGAGAAGTAGCTTGAATGAACATACCTGTGTTTATACAAGCATTAAGGAGACAGGAATAATCGATGAATGCCTGTATACCTGCTTTATAAGCCAGATTGAACCGAAGAACTATCAAATGGCTTTAAAGGACAGCTCGTGGGTCGAAGCCATGCAAGAAGAGTTGGCTCAATTCGAGAAGATGGAAGTTTGGACTTTGGTTGAAAAACCAAAGAATGTGCATGCGATAGGCACAAAATGGGTGTTCAAGTGCAAGAGAGATGATAAGGGGATCATTATAAGAAACAAGGCGAGGCTTGTCGTGAAAGGTTTTAATCAACAAGAGGGGATTGATTATAACGAAGTGTTCGCTCCTGTCGCTAGGTTGGAAGCCATAAGATTGTTTTTGGCGTTTGCTGCTTATGAAAAGATGAAGGTGTTTCAGCTAGATGTGAAGAGTGCGTTTTTGAATGGGAAAGTTGATGAGGTTGTGTATGTTGAGCAACCTCCGGGTTTTCCGGACCCAGACTATCCAGATCACGTGTACAGGTTGAGCAAGGCGTTGTATGGATTACATCAGGCACCTCGTGCCTGGTATGCAACTTTATCGGATTACTTGCTCGAGAATGGTTTTGAAAGAGGGAAAATTGATAGCACATTGTTCTTCAAAAGAGATGGAAGCGACTTCCTGCTGGTACAAGTCTACGTGGATGACATTATATTTGCTGCATCAAAAGTCTCCATGTGTCAGGAGTTTGAAGCCGTCATGAAGAAAAGGTTTGAAATGAGTGCTATGGGTGAACTAACTTTCTTTCTAGGATTGCAGGTTGATCAGAGGAAGGACGGGATGTTCATTCATCAGACGAAGTATGTTCATGATGTGCTCAAGCGCTTCAAGATGGAGGACAGTTCTCCATATGATACTCCAATCTGTGTCAATCACAAATTGGGTGCTGAAGTAGACGGTGATGCAGATGTGGACCCAACTCAATATCGGGCAATAATAGGTTCTTTAATGTACTTAACTGCATCTAGGCCTGATATAATGTTTGCTGTTTGTCTTTGTGCACGTTTTCAGGCAAATCCAAAAGAATCTCATTTGAAAGGTGCAAAGAGGATACTGCGGTATCTCAAGGGCAAGCCGAAGCTGGGGTTGTGGTACCCGAGAGGAGGAGACTTGGAGCTGGTCGCTTACACAGATTCTGATTATGGAGGGTGCAATCAGAGTCGGAAGTCAACAACTGGAGGATGTCAGTTTCTTGGTGGCAGATTGGTGTCGTGGCAATGCAAGAAGCAGACTTCAGTCGCAATTTCAACCTGTGAGGCAGAATACATGGCAGCATCCAACTGCTGCTCTCAGGTTCTTTGGATTCAACAACAGTTGCGCGACTATGGTCTGAATTTCTTACTTACTCCTATTTGCATTGATAACACAGCTGCTATCTCAGTAACTAACAATCCCGTGAAACATAGTAAAACTAAACACATTGACATACGTCATCATTTCATACGGGATTGTGCTGAGAAGAAACTGATAATTCTTGAAAAGGTGGATACGCTTGATAATTTCGCTGATTTATACACTAAAGCGTTTGACAAATCCAGATTTCAAAACCTTATTGAACTGAATGGGATGATCAATCCCGAGTAACCATGCTTTTCTTATGTTATTTAAAATAAAAAAAAAAAAAAAAACTCACTAATCGCTTAAAATTATGTCGGTTACATTAGTTTGAAGGACTTGTCTTCGGATATGTTTTGGTCCTTATTTTCTACTTGTAGATTTTGAGGATAGCCATTAACCAGATTACTGATAGTGACCGGGGCGGTTTATGATGAGTTTTTCATTCTTTCGCTTAAAATTAGTCGATAATACTTAGTTAGAAGGACACATACTAGTATGTGGTCGGTCCAGCTGATCCATTGGATCTTCGGGATAGCCGTTTACCTGAAGACTTTGTTTTGGTCGGGCGTATAATGTTTAAATTTTGAAAGAAAAAGGGAAATGAAATTATTTTTCAAGTCTGTTACTTCGTAAGAAGTTCATTAGCTATGTTAAACAGAAAATTGATCCAACCTTGGAAAATGATAGATATATTAATTCTGTGTGCTTAACTAGTGTAGTTATTAGGCTTAAAAGGCTTTAGGACAGTCATTGTATGTGATGGTAACTTTTAATGGTGCGTAAAAGTAGATGTGATACAAACTAATTTTACTTGATTTTACGTGGAAACTCCTTAAGAGTTTTGCGTGTCTTCATAGATATCTTTCCGAATGATAGGCATAAAAGCGATTACCCAGTCATACACGAGCCCATGTGTGTTCTGATTCCCGTGAAGATAGCGTCTCAAGATACTGCAGTGATCCAGATTCGGGACTTGCAGTTAATTACTACTTTGAAGTCTATGATTATTCAAAAAAAAAAAAAACAAAAAAACAAAAATATATATATATATATTTGGAGTTATTGAAACATTTTAGAGATAACAAAATATCAAGACTTCTCAATCTTAGAGTAAGAAGAAGAACGGGAACCAGAAGAAGAGTACTTAAATGTTTAATCAGACACTATGGGTCGAGGTCAATTCGGGGTGACTCGGGGAAAGCCAAATACTCTTTGAGAATAGATAGGAGGCATCAATATTTCTGAGTTGTTGCCCACTTAAATTTTGAGGCATAATTGAACCTAACTCGTATCACAGAAACGATGAAAACCATCTTAAGTATATTACCTGCTTACAACCTGTCTCTTTATGTCATAATACAGCTAAACACGGATCTATGTGACAGTCACATACTTAGTATGATTCCTGTTCGGATCTTTTCTAAAACGTAGCAGTCCCTATCGAGACTGAAATTTGATCCCTTATACTTTAAATTTTTTAAGTTTTTGTACTTAAATAGTTTTATGATTTTTTAACTGGTTACTTAGAATTGATCTTGTCATTTATTTCTTAATGGGAAGTTTTAAAGAGTTAATTGAAAAATGATCAAATTATAAGGTTTGATTTTGTAAATATATAGGCGATGTTGTTGAACAGGCGAAGTTGTGGTTAACTTCGCCTAGGCGAAGTTATCCGTAACTTCGCCTGAATAACTCCGCCCATATATAAGGATTATCAACAGTCATTCCTGTTCATTTATCTCAATCTCAGCGAACTTATCGTTTCCACAGCGAACTTACTTTTCCGGCGAACTTGATATTTACACCGATTACGTGTTATTTATTCCCAATTTTCACACCGATCAAAGGTTCGAGATGTTGTTTTATCATATATTACAAGTTCGTTCATGCTAATCAATGGTCGTTTCGACCCGGTTATTAACCTCGAATCGTCGGACATTCAACCGAGTTTCATAACTTGTGTTTTAACGTGTTAATACACATACTGATCGTCAACATGTCCTTAAAACTTGTGTTTAACAGTATTTAATCGTCTAAACTAGCCGAAAACATCAACTGCACGTTGTTCCATTAAACTTACTGTCGCCGATTCAGATTCAGGCGAAGTTAGGGTTTAGGCGAAGTTATCCGTAACTTCGCCTGAAACTTAAGTTCGCCTGAGGCGAAGTTATCTGTAACTTCGCCCGAAGCTTAAGTTCGCCTGAGGCGAAGTTATCCGTAACTTCGCCTGAAACTTAAATTCGCCTGATGCGATGTTGTGATGAAGCGAAGTTAACTTTAACTTCGCCTAGATCATTTTTACTTAATATTAATTAGACGAACTTAAAGCTGAAGCGAAGTTGTTCCCAACTTCGCCTCAACTTTAACTTCGCCTATACAAAGTTTATCACAACTTCGCTCATGGTAACAAAGCGAACTTGTGCTATGTCTTTGTGTCGTTCTAACTTGGTTAGTTTGTTGCAGATATGGCTGCGGTAGCTGGTGCTGGAGGTGCAGGAGGAGATGATGGTGACAATCAGAGACAATTCTTCCCGGGTCACAATATGTACATTACACTTGACCCGGAGGCGAGCGGGGTGGACGATTACCGCGAGATCATAACGTTCCTCCTACGCTCGAGGATTTTTCATGCCATAATAAACACTCTGCCGATATCTCTGCCGAATATCGAAGACTTCTGGCAGACGGTCGAATACGACTGTCGTGTTGAGCCCCCGGTCATGAGAGCAACGGTGAACAATCAAGAAGTTCAGTTCAATTCTGAACAGATCCGGGTGGCGCTACGGTTTGGAGAGGAGACTCGAGACGATCCAACTGAGTTTGTCGCTCCTTTTCGTGATGGAGCGTTTCTCCGAATGGGCTACTCTGGTCCATTAGGTGATACCCAGAGGAGGAAGGGTTTCCTTCTAGATCAGTGGCGCTTCCTCATGCACATTATGATAGTTTGCATGTCTGGGAGGAAGGCGGGCACGGATGGTATGGGTGCGACCATGCAGTCTGCAATGACTGCACTGACCTATAACAAACGTTATAGCTTCAGTCAAATGGTCTTCTACGAGATTGATAGGCAGAGGAGGGCGATGTCTCGGGAGCGGTTCATTATGTACCCACGGTTCATCCAGATGATATTGAACCATGTCGCTCCGACTCTACCTCAGAGACGCCCGATAAGATACGTGGAATCTGTGAGCTAACGTATCTTTGCTCAATGCCGCACGTCGAGTGCGAGGAGCAACCCTGAACGTCGTCCCAGGCATACTCCACTGTTTGGGTTTTTAATCAACCCAGAGTATGTTCCTGCTGGTGGGGACGAGTTCAGAGATCCTCAACCGCGATAGGCGAGACCAACTCAAGCTGTTCCTGCTCCTGCTGTGCCTGTTGTGTCTGCTGCTGAGGATATTGATCTTGACGCTGTTTTTGGAGGTCAAGGTTATTTTGATATGGATCACGTTGAAGAGGTGCAGGTCTCGGCTGCACAGGGTTCGGGTGTAAGTGTTACTAGAGCAGCAACTTCGATAGCTGACTCAGATTTGGATGAGATTATGGATGAGGGGAGACGGTTGATGGTGTCTCGAGAGAGAACGATAGGGAAGAGGAAGAGAACGGAGGATGATGACGAGTCGGAAGAGGAAGAAGACATACATAAGCTGATAAGAAGATCAAGACGGGAGAGGACAGGTGCTGGCATGGGAGCTGGAGAGACTTCAAGGACTGTACGTTTTTCTCCGGCCGCACTGTCTGGTATGTCCATTGTTCCTTCTTCTGTACAGGTGACAAGTACAAGCGCTGCGGATGTTCCCGTGGTGGCTACATCATCGGCTGCCATTCCATCCATCACTGCTATCCAGACGTCGACTCCGGAGATCGTGTCTCTACCGCCTCCAACGCTTACTCAGTCGGTGGTAGGTGCACGTTTTGTGGAATCAACGGTCGTTACTGCTGCAGGGTTATCAGGTATGGTACCACCTGCGGTTACGCCTGCTTCTGGTGTCTCGCCTTCGCCTACTTCAGATTCAGAGAGAATAGCTTCACTAGAGCGGATCGTGGCAGAGCAATCGAAGACTATTCAAAGCCTAGTGGAAGCAAATCAACTACAGGCATCCCTCCTGGTTGAGCATGAGAAAGTTATAGATGCCTTGAAGGAGTTCTTGGCATCTCAGGGGGAGATGAGCTGTAAGGGCGACGAGCTCAGAACGAAGAAGAGAAACGACCGAGACGATGATCCCAATGCATCGAAAGATGCAGGTGGTGAGCTGCCAAGAACTTCTCAAGCTCTTGGTACTTCCACAGCTGAGGGGGAGTCTACCGACGCGGCTGGTGGTGATGATGTGGTGTTAGTTGAGGATGACGTGATTGATGCGCTGAAGGAGCTTGACGATGATATGTTCAGCGACGATGTGCTGTTTGATGAAGATGTGCTGCCGAGTGATATGATTGAGAAGATCGGTGAGCAGATTGTGATTGAAGATGGGATAGAAGAGGGGGAGATAGTAGAAGAAGTAGTTGAACACGAGATCCCTGATGTTGAGAAAGCCAACATGGGTGCTGAGATGGATGAGACTGAGTGGGAGGAGCAGCCTAGGTGGAAGGAAGGCTGTGCTCATTGGTGCATAGAGACCAAGAAGCCTGTTGTTCCAGCCATGTTCAAGAAGACTTATAACATCAAAGGCTATGCTGAGTCGAAGAAGGGAATTATCTGTTGGATATATGATGAACAGATGAAGTTGTTTGTGGTGAAGCGTTATGATGGTATTCAATATTTCAAAAGAATGTTGAGGTCTCTCAATACGTTGCCGGAATGTGAGGTGAAGGATTTGGCCAGGTTGGGCCAGATAAATAGAAGTGACAACAACATGGCAAGAGTGATTGAGAAGATTGTGTGGAAAGAAAGCATAAAAGAAAAGAAGATTGAACTATTAAAGCCACAGAAGGGAAAGCTCGTGGAGGATACAGAGAGGGGATTGAGAGCAGATGGCAAGCCATGGATGGTGATGAAGTACAAACCGATCCGATGCATCAAGGAGGTTCCAATGAAGACTATGCCTCAAGATGTGTTGAAGAATCTAAAATGGTGGTACGTTGATTGCCAGACTGCTGAAGCCGTGATGGAAGATGAGGATGAACAAGAGATCCTTAGAGTTTACGATCCGATGCATCTTGTAAACTTATCGCAAGCTGATCTGAAGATGCTCAACAAGAAAAAGATCTTTTATATTCCAGCTTGGAAGGATGAAGCAAGAAAGTAACAACGAGTTGTGACGGTGTGTGTTAGAGAAGGAGTGCACGCGTGAAGATACAGGATTACGAGACAGATGCTGAAAGATCAAGATATGAAGCTACTGCCAAGGGGGAGTCTGTTGGTGCATAGATGTCAGTAGTTCATATGTCTAATGTCTATAATCGAGTCTGTAATATTGTTTGTGTTTTTGTTTGTAAAAGCGAAGTTGTTGACAAGTTCGCTTAGGCGAACTTGTTAACCAAGCGAAGTTGTTGACAAGTTCGCCTAGGCGAACTTGTTGAACGAGCGAAGTTATAGACAACTTCGCCTGAGGCGAAGTTGTCGTGTATTTATATAGGCTTCGGGTTTACTGTTTAGGTGTTGATCGAGTAGTTCAGTTTACGGGTAATTCAGTGAGTCTATTGACGTGAGGTCGAGAGTCTGTAAGTATCTCGGTTCGAGTTATTAATATAACGTGGTTTCGTTCGTATCGTGTTCGTGTGTTCGTGAGCTTATATTCTACGTCCGTAACGATCTACACAGGGATTCCGCACCTGTGTATATCGGGATATCTCGTGTGATCCGTCCAGGGAACCTACAAAGAGGAAGTCAGGAACAACTGAGTATTACAAGAAGATGAAAGACTTTGGTTCCTGGACCAAAGTGGATCTTAGAGACCTGATTAATGCTCCATTCACCAATCTAACGAATGATAAACGCGGTATTGATTTCTGGAACTTTTGAGAAGACAAGTCGATAGAGGTTTCCCTGATATGAAGACTGCTGAGTCCTTTCTGCAGAAGGAAAAGGGAGTCCGAGATCCAAAGACAGGGAAATGGTTAATGTCATGTGGCCTGCCACAGACAATGCCACTCATATTCCTGTACCAGACAAGATTCCAGATGGCACGTTGGAAAACATGAGATTTTGGATGTATGATAGTGTAACTGCTAAAGATGTCATCAATCTAGCTAAAGGAAAGGGTCAGCTAAGATTTGTTGATCCAATAGACCTACTGAAGTTCAAAGAAAGGGATATCAAGACTCTAAGTGCGATCCAAATAATTGCCGATCTGATTTTTGAAACGGCTTCGAAAGAATTCACCGGTATGGTAGCTTCAATTATCAGATGCAGATTTTGGGCGAGTGCTTTGAATGATGCTGATATTGACTACATGGAGCATGATTAAAAGACAAAGCTAAAAACCAAGGGGGAGATTGTTGGGCCTAGTTTATGTGGTTTGTACTTAGTTTACTTGTATTGGGCTTGGGGTATGGGCTGTTATGTAAACCGAGAACACTTTAGTGTTCTCGGTGGGCTTTTGTTTGTTTTGGCCAGCATGTTGGTGTCCCTATATATAGTTCATATCATGTATAGGGTTAAGGTTGTTAGTTCACTTGTCATTTTCAAGGATCTTGTATTGTAAGTGCTTAAGCACCCGACGTATTCTAATATACGTGTGTTTTGAAGCAATCTGGTGTTATCCTACTGTGTTAATTCGTGTTCTTGAATCACCAAGTATAGGTATTCCGCACCTATACTTGTTATATTGATATCATAATTGTAGTGATCCAGATTCGGGACTTACACCATACTTTCAACTTATCAAACTGATTTAATTCTTCATGCTAGCATCCACCCAGATCCGCTCTTGAAGAGCCATTTCTACCGATTTTGGTTCAGTCTGAGAGATAAAACAAGAAAACAAGCAGTTGTTTATGTGTCCTGTCTGACTTCTTGTGGACACGCCTATCACAAGAGGACCTATGACATTCTCAATTGGATGATTTCATTGGATTCTTGATGGAATTGATTGTTCGAGAACAACATCGGTAGAAAGTAAGTTTGACAGATTCTCATCAATCTCAGTTAGGGGATTCTTCCTACCAGAGGCTGCCGTACTCTGTGAATACAAGGTGCTGCGAACGTATTCATTTGGAATGGCATCGGGAAAAAAAAGTACTTCCGAAAATTTGACGAATGGGACTCTTCGCGTCAACTACTGGAGCATTTTCTGATGAAGTTGGTGAGGACACAGTTTCAGTAACTTCTTCTTGCTGATTGACGGACACATGCGAAGAGATATTTTCAGATTCTAAGAGATCATCATCCGGAACTGGAGATATATGAGATACAGCATGTAAATCTTCTTTCTCAACAACTCTGGTAGCATCATCTGAAATTTGTGTGTTGATAACCGAAGCACATTGAACGGTTTGTAGAGTTCATTGTAATCAAACAGCCAGTCAGGACCAACACGGGCATCGGCCTCGTTTTCTTCCAACCAGCGTACATCATATGATTCTAGAATCTGCTTGGTTGACTTATTATAGACTCTGTAGGCGGTATGACTAGCGTAACCAAAAAAATAACAATCATCAGCTTTGTCCCCGAATTTTGGAGTTGACTCGAGATTCAGTAGAGTACACGGGAAACCAAAAGCTCTTAAATGTGCAACTGTGGGCTTATGACCATAGACAATCTCATATGGAGTTTTCATTTGGGACTTGTTGATTATCACCCAATTCTGAACATAGTATGCCGTGTTAATAGCTTTTTCCCAGAATAACAATGGCAGTTTAGAGTCACACAACATGGTCCTTGCTGCCTCGATAAGAGTCATGTTTCTCCTTTAATCCACACCATTCTGTTGCGGTGTCCGAGTTGATCTTTACTGACGAAGCCCCCCCCCCCCCCCCCTCTGAACAAAAGTAATTCAATGAAGAATTCTTGAATTCCGTGCCATTGTCACAACGAATGCCCTTCAGCTTCAGATTCAGCTGATTCTCCATAAGCACAACGAATCGCTTGATCAGTTCTGCAGTTTTACTCTTATTTGACAATAAAAACACCCAAGTAAAACGTGAGTAGTCATTAGTAATAACGAGTAATAACTTGACCGAAAAGGTCCATATGCAATAATTGAAACACTGATGAAATGGTGTTAATCAATTTTGGTTTATGAGATTTTCGATTATGTTTACCCAAGGCACAAGCCACACACTTTTCAATAGTAACAAAATATTTGATGGGTAAACCTCGCTCCAAATCATTTTTCACAAGACGATTTAAGTTTTTCTCATTTGCATGACCAAGACAACGATGCCAAAGCATGGCATTATGTTCTGACACTTTTGAAACTAAGCAGGTTATTTCAATAGGAATATTTTTGTTCATGTCGATCACGTAAGCATTATCTTTTTTTTTTTGTGATCGAACAATAATCCAATCTTCTGGTATGATGATACTAGGTTTTAAAATCAAACATTCTTTATTAGTAAAATGAGTTGAAAAACCTTTATCACAGATCTGTCACACACTTAACAGACTGTGCTTCAACTCTGGAACAAAATTAACATTCTCAAATTTCAGAACACCATTACTTACAGTACCCTTCTGCGTAATCTTCCCCTTTTCTCTTCCTGCAAAGGAAACATACCCACCATTAAAATTTTGAATGTCGCGTAGTTTGGAAATGCCTCCTGTCATGTGCCTGGAACAGCCACTATCAACATACCAAGGTATGATGATATTCCTCCATAGTTGCTCCTACAAGATGTGCAAGATCAGTTAGACTTTGGTACCCAGTCCATAGTAACAATGACTACACCTGGCTCATCAACACTTGTCACGGGTTGTCATGACATATCTTCTTGATTATCTAATATAGAAGTTGAAACCTTTTTCACCAGAGACTTAGGCAACAATTCATGTTTACCATTATAAGATTTACTGTTGTTTGTACGAATGGATGGTTCAGTCTCTGGTATGCGAGTGGGAGGAAGAGACGGATTTGTTCTCCCGATAGGCCTTGATTTAGAAACCGAGTTGGTTTTTGGCATCGAAGCACGGTTCCTATTATTCCTACAAAACACGTCAGGCTTGGTCTGATGAGGACTAAACCTACAAGATTTGTTTCTGTTCCAATCACTGTTAGAGAGATTTGCCTGGTGACACCCAAAATTCCATCGATAGGTATCATGAGGTATATTCCTTTGATAGAATCCATAGTATGGAACATATTGACGATGTGGACAGTTTCTAGCAATATGACCAGGAATCCCACAAATAAAACATGTTTGACGTTTTGTATGAAAATCATTGTGGTAGACTCTTTGTCTTGACCTATTGTGTGGGTCAGATCGCTTAGCTTGATGTTTACCATTTGACATGTTGTTTGGTTCAACACCCTTTTGTTCGTTTGAGCATCCTCTTTAACAAACTTGGGTGGTGATTATTTTTTAGTAAACTTCTTATTTTTAATTTTCTTATTAAAAACCACATCACCAGATTTCAAAGTTTTAACAAAATCAACTACACAATTGTCTTTGTTCTTAAAAACCAGAGCCCACACAAACAGTCAAACTAACAAAATTAAAAACATGTATTTTTAAAGAAACATCAGAATTAATGTCTATATTAATGAAACACAAGAGTCATCATCCTCATCAGTCCCTTCCTCAACGACTACTTCTCTGCACATGAAGTAAACACATTAGAATCGTTCACTCCTGAAGTAAACGCAGTTGCATTCACAAGATCAGCCTTATCATTTTTATCTTGTTTACCGTACTTTATGCCCTTTACCTTTTCTTCCTGCTCTTTGGTAAGAGGAAGACCAGTATAGTTGTCATTGTATGGTGGGAGTACCTGACTATATTCTATTCCCTCACTTGCGTTTTCTTTCCATCACAACTAATTGTCAATCATTGAATTGACCTTTACTGAAGCCTTTGAATTTTTTGAAATCAAGTTCAGCCCTCTCAAATTTAGTATTTAAATTTAAAATCTCTGTTTTAGAGGCTTCAAGTTTAGCGGTTAATTCAGTGATTTCCTGTTTGGCATCAAGTGGTGACAACATTTTATACTGAATTCATATTTAAGCTTAGAGAAGTCCCTTTTATGTGTTTATATTTTATCTAGGAAGGCTTTCTCATTTTTCTTAAGTTTAAAGTTTTCAGATTTTACTACTTCCATTTCTCTAATCAAGTTATCATTATGAAGCTTACACAAATTTATCTTATCAATGCAAGCTTGAGAACGAGATTGAGAACTTACCTCAGATGAGCTGGGAGAAGTGAATGCCATGAACGCGAATTGAAGTTCCTTAACTTGCTCCTCAGCAGCATTTTCTTCTTCAGTGTCTTCATCATGAGCATAATTAGCAGTCTGATTATTAATGTTGAGAGCAGCCATCTGATCAGCCCAGGAAAATTGTTGAGCAACCAAACCCATTTCACCATTCCCGGAACTACCCCCAACTTCACCTCTAGCATTTCCCACTGGAACCAACGAGAAAAGTGACCTGGCTCGTGACAGTTGTAACACCTCAGAGTGTCCTTGTTAAAACCCACCTTCTAATTATTTGGCACATTCCAATTATTCCTTCCCGTTCTCTTAGTAAATTTCTTAGCCCGAAACACTGCCATGGCAATTTACCAAGAGATATCCATTTCCTCTACATTATCTAGATGAATTTGATCAACTTCAGCAGCAACTACAGGTTGAACCAAATATCCAGCAAGAAATGAATTGTAGCAGTTCATGAATCCCGCCATTAAAGCAATGTTCTCTTGAGTCTCCTTTGGGATAGAGGGAATCTGACTAGAGTTCTGACTAGGAGCAACACCAGAGGATTGAGGTTTAACATTAGCAGTAGGATATTGAGCAGGTTTAGTGAAGAAGACTGGAGCTGGTTGTGGTGAGGTTGAAGATGATTGACTCTGAGTGGATTTAAACGTTGAGAAGTTTCGTTGAGGTGGAAAATGTTGTCGTCTCTGAGTAGTCTTGAACATTAAGAAGTTGTCTTGTGATATGAGTGCATTATTGTAAGCAACATTGTAACCAGCTGCACTGTTGGAGTTTGCATGGTTTATAGCACGTTGTTTGTCATCCATGTCACATGCCTTAATGATAGCCATAACCTCTGATATTGACAACATGTTGAGATCTTTTGTCTTCTTGATAACTGCAACATTCATATCCCAACTTTTAGGCTGTGAGTTCACCAACTTATTGTTTATTTCAGGAGTGATGTGCTAGAAACAGTCAATTAAATATTAATTAAACTAAACAAGTAATAAAAACTAGACTTAAGACTCAACTACACAAAACACCGGCAAGTGAACCGGTAAATTGTACTAAAGCTAAGTAAGTCCGGAATATCGAACCCACAGGACTATATAAATTACGTTAATTAACTAATTAGACTCGACTTACGACACGACTATTTATTATTAATGGTTTAAGGGGGTTTTTAAACTAATATTAAACTAAGAAATTAAATAAACAAATGAACGAGAAACAAGCAACTAAACACAAGATCGAAAGCAATCAGAGAAGGAATCTACCAAGGTAAGAATCCCTTGTATCAACAATCATCAAGCAATGGATAAATAACATGATTATGGAAACTGATTTCTAAACGTATTCGTCTAACAAACCCTAAGGACCATTGACTGAATCAAACGAAATCCCAAAGAATGAATATTAGATTATTAAGCAATCAATTATATTGACTTCCTTACGGTTATCAAATAGGGTTAATTAATAGTATCTTAGGCAAGCAATCTCACGAAACACTAAACCCAAGATAACTTGATAAACTAACATAACATCATGAACATGGATCAACATAGTAAGCAAGAATACTGTCACTACTATCCTAGCATGCAATTGACCAAGAAACATGAACAACTCCTCACCTTATAGCTATTGGAGTTTAGCATAAATTTCAAAACCCTAACAACTATCAACAAGCTTCTATGATCCAATAGGCCCATTCAATCACAATAATCAAAACACCAAGTAATGATTAAACATAAACCCTAAATCTAAAGAACACAATCAAAAGATTAAAGATCTATAAGCTATAATTTACAATCAATCAAGATAATAAACATTCATATGCATCATGAAAGCAAACCTAGGTAGACATGAAGTCTTTTACTATTAAATCAACAAACCATAATCAAAGCATAAGTCCAAAGCAAGAATCAAGTCTCAAACATGTTCATCAAACCTAGGTAGACATGAAGTCTAGCCTAGAATCAATATTAAAAACAATCCTAAATAAGTCTTAAAAACAAAGAGGAAAGACATCAAGAATAATGAACAAGGAACGAAAGTTAGAGCGATAAAACCCTTTGCGATTGATTCTCGAACACATGGATGAAAGCTCTCTCGATCCTCCTTGGTTCCTATCTTCAAATCACCTTCAAACCTTGGAAACCCTCTCAATTTCGGCTGCAAATAAGCTTAGAATCGGCTAGGTTTGCAAGAGATGTTTATATAAGAGAGTAACGGGCTTGGACTTGCAAAAACGAGCTGACCAGAAGGCCTAGGCGCCCCACGACGGGAAAGGCCTTTTGCCTTAGCGCGGCGCGGCGCCCCTTTGGGGTGATTTCCATTTTTTGTTGTTTTTTCTTGATTATTCTTTATTAAATCTTGATTAATCTCTTCCTAAACTCCAAGTAACCTTGAGAATCTTCTAGAACTTGTTTCCCTTGCTTCTCCACGCCATCATATATATGAAAACATAACAAAACATTAGTGAAGCAATCAGGTAATCATCGACAAGCAAAAAGAACAAAAGATGAACTTAAGCTTTACATGATATGATAGAAAGAATTAGAGCTTCACACTCAAGACACCAAAAGATATAAAACATAATAAGTAGATAAAACTTGACTCAAAACCTTAAATAATAAAAGATAAACGAAAATCGAACTAAAACGAACTCAAAATATTAAAGAAACATAACTTTACACGGGATTCGAGATGTATAAATAGATGTATATCAAGGAGCTGCTAGATTCATGCTCGCAGATCTCATCTCAGTCACAAGGGCTATAAACCTATAAAGCTGAGTTTCCAACGAATCTCCCAGAACATGATTAAACATATTAAATTTTTGTCGCAACAGATCTTGACAACTTCTCTTCATGTATTCATTCCCTTCATACACCTCAATCAATGCTTCCCACAATTCCGTAGTAGATTGCATTTCTCTAAAACCTAGGGCCATCTCAGGTGAGAGTGCCATAGTCAAAGTTGAAAGTGCTTTTTCATCCTCTTCTATTTTAGCAAGATCATCATCATCATACATCGCAACAGGCTTCACAGCAATTTCCATAGGGTTCTCACGTTTGTAAGTGATGACTTGAGGACCCCTAACTATGCTTCTCCAAATTTTAGCATCTTTCATTTTAACATATTTCTCGAATCTAAATTTCCACTCGCAAAATCCCTCATGTGACAGCAAACAGGGTACGCGAATAGTGGTTCCCATTATGGAGTCCAGTTCTTGGTGAAGTGAAGCATTGGATGATCCATTATTGTTAGTTATCTTGTGCATTTTAGTTTTCATAGTTTGAATATCCTAAGTCCAATAGTCAAAGCCCAATAAAAAAGAATCAGGCCCAAGTATCATAATAGCCAAGAACACAAAACACAGTCAGCGTTGACCGAGAACTAAGTTTGACCGGAAACAAGTGTTAACCGAAAACCTAAGATGACCGAAAACCCTTGTTTTTGGCCGAGAACACTTACATCTGGCCAAAAACCGTTGTCTTAGGTCGAGAACACTAGTCTTAAGCCGAAAATGATCAGACTTGGCAAAAAAACCCTTTTATGGGATTGTGAGCAACAACTAAATCCCTAGATTTATGGGATTTAAATTGTTTCCAAATAACACCAGATCTATAGTCAAAAATAATACTCTTCCTTCCCCGATCCACTGTTCACCGTAAAACCAAACTAAAACACCAAGAACACCAAAATCTTGAATCTCTGATATAAAACCGATCCTTGAATGGTTCAAAAGCATCTGATACCAATTGTAAGTCCTGAAGCCGGATCTTTCAATATGATATCAACACACCTCAACTATATTGCGGAATATATCGTAAGGTGATTCAAGATTAACAAGTAAATACGTACAAGCAATAGAAATACGTAGAGGATAGAAGATTATGCTTCAAAACACACGTTTAGATTAACCTCGGGTGCTTAAGCACTAGATTACAAACGATACTCGTTCACCAATATGTTATGAACGGCCAACCCACAAACCCTATACACATTATCTATATATAGGTAAAACAAACAACCTAGCCCAACACAAAGCCCAAGCCCACCGAGATCACCAATAGATCTCGATTTACATACACCAACACGACACAAACAATTACAAGATACTAAGTACAAACCACATAATACGGATCCAACACTGAAGGATATGATATCCAGTGTTCCAAGAGTGATTCGACCCATTCCTGAAATTCCAGAAGGAAGCCACAAAATATCGAGGTTTGCTCCCTTAATATGTGATGCTGAAATCCCAAAGCTCTTCCAAACCCCCAACATGAAGGTATACTAAATAGAGGGAACATATAACTAAATAGAGTGAAAGGATGGAAATCAATCCCATACCAGAAAGGCTTAAAGAGGCCTGCCTGTGCAAAGGCTTTGGATCCACATTAACTGGATCCGCTCTTAAATGGTTGCTAAGTCTTCCTCCCTACTCAATTACTTCCTTTACACACTTAGTTAATTTATTCAATAGCCAATTTTCTTGTAGTAGAAAATTTGAGAAATTACCAAGTGATTTATATCGAGTTGTCCAACTTCGTGATGAATCCTTAAGGGATTTTGTTACAAAGTTTGGAAGGGAGGCCTTAGAAATCCTGAATCTTGACATGGCTATGGCTGTTGAGGCATTCAAGATGGGGTTACAAAAGGGCTCCTCATTATATGACGATCTTGTGATGGCCCCATGTAGGACACTAAATGAAGTCAAGAACAGGGCCCTTAGGTTCATAAGGCTGGAGGATGATGAAAGAATCCAATAACGATTAGGAGACCCAGCAAAACAAGAGTCGCCTGACAAGAAACAAGGATCCTCGTTTAGAAACAATGATCCTAAACCATACTCAAAGTTCAACAACCGGGCTGTCCGAGCGGTCGAAGAAGAGGAAGATGATGATGATGATGAAGATTATCCAAGAATTTCCAAGTATTGTTTCTTTGTAGATACTCATGGCTTAATATGTTCTATGAAGGATCTTGAAGAGAAAGCAAGATGGCCTCGAAAAAACGAGCAGTCAACATTCTTTAAGGATAAGTCCAAATGGTGTGCATTAGATGAAGACTTTGGCCTTATGACCGACGATTGTATCGGCCTGAGGAAAGAAATTGGGTATCTTCTCAGGAAGGGTTACTTCAAGGAACTTATAGGAAGAAAGAAATCAAGGATCCAGGATCCTGAAGAAGTACTAGAAAAGGCTGCACCACCACCGGAAAATGCACAAGTCATCAATTTCATCTCTGGTGGGTCAGGTATATGTGGAACATCCTTCTCCGCAGCCAAGAAACATGCCAAAGAAACTAAGCTGGAAAACGGAGAGAAACCTATCATAACCACTACCCTAACCAATGACAAGAAAATCTTCTTCGACAAAGAAGATAGAAAGAGCATCAAGGATCCTTATCACGATGATCTAATTGTAACTCTTTTTATTGCTAATCATTTTGTGTGCAGGATCCTAGTTGATGGATGAAGTTCGGTTAACATCATTCAACATGATGTACTCAAGAAGATGAATATCCCTGTTAGGGCACGGAAATTTGACACTATGGATACATTATCCTGGCATATGTCTGGATCAGTTATCCTTAGCATGTATTCCAGATCCTATCAGGATAAAGCTTCCTCAGTAGTTATTACAAATTAACGGTTGTTCTCATTTGTAGTCTTGTATTTAGCAGGTTTAACGGTTAGAAGACTCAGTCTATCCACTAACTCGCAGTAAATAAGATATGGCACGTGGTCAAATGGCTGTAACACCTTTAGTGGGGATAATGGCGGATTTATAGGACTTCTTGTTAGCTTTTATATTCTATTTAATTGAGATTATGATCAATTAGGTTAACACTCACTACACGTTTATAATCATTCACACACAGCAGTTACAACACACACACTTAGCATACTTGTAATCATTGATAATAATATCCACCATTTGTAACCCGATTTTTGATTAATAAATTGGTGATAGACGATTTGTCATAGCCCGAGGTTTTTATGTCAGCGATCCTCTAAGGAACATGGGCTTTTCCTCCTATAAATCTCTGTGTTCATCGACATATTACATATACAATCACAAACACCAAGTCTCACAATTACGAATTTGGTTACATTATCCCTAGTTGATTTTTTACCAAAATAATTTGGTGCCCACCGTGGGGCAATTGGTGCTATAATATTATTTCCTATCAATTTTCAACCTTATTACCTATACTACCATCAATGGCCTCTCAACAATCTTCTGCTTCATCCACCATGCCTTCATCGGTTTCTCACCCACCAAGAACCTCACCACCGATGCCTCCTCCGCTAGCAGAAGCTCCAATGACCACCGCAGCTGGAAATAAGACACAGATTCAAGTCATCCAGAACTCAAAAACCACTACTGCCACTTCGGTGGTTAACTCTAACAATGATGTTTCTGCTATGTTTTCACAGGTTAAAGCATATATGGAGCAGCAAAGCAGGACCAACCAAAAGATCATTCATGAGATTGAAGATCTCAAGAAGAATAAGAGGCCACTGGAGGATCAGACTCCTTTGATGCCAAGGATGCTGGATTTCAATACTTCAGGATCCATGGGATAACAAACTCAAGGATCCTCGTTTCTTTAACCAGGATCCCCTGGATTGTATCTTCAAGGATCTTTCAACTCCCAACCTCAAGGATCCTTCTGTTAGAGTCAAGGATCCTCAGGAATTCAGCATCAAAGGTCTTCAGAGGTGCATGAAGGAGACATCGTCCCCATGCAGGCCATTACCTCTGGTCGACCAAGTCCCGTAGCGGATGCTTCTTATCTAGGCTATTCTTCTGGGATGCCAACATTCACTCAACAAAGAGGTAACACCTATAATCACATATCCTTTGACATATCAACAAAGAGGTTCCATGCAGGATGCAGGTATTAATCAAGCTTTGGCTAAGGAACTTCAAAAGCTTAAGGATATGATATCCAGCGTGCCAGGATTGGTCCGTCCAATCCCTGAAATACCATAAGGGAGCCATAAGCTGTCGAGATTTGCACCACCAATATGTGATGCGGAGATCCCAAAATGCTTTCAAACCCCCCAACATGAAGGTGTATGATGGGACCACGGATCCGAAAGAGCACGTGGCTCAGTATAGGAAAAGGATGGAGATCAATCAAATTCCTGAAAGACTCAAAGAAGCTTGTCTATGAAAGGGTTTCGGATCCACAATTACAGGATCTACACTCAAATGGCTGCTAAGTCTTACTCCCTACTCTGTTACTTCTTTTTCGCATTTAGTTAACTTGTTCAGCAGCCAATTTTCTTGTAGTAGGAAATTTGAAAAGTTAACTAGTGATTTATAAAGAGTTGTCCAACCTTATGATGAATCCTTAAGGGATTTTGTTAGAAGGTTTGGCTGGGAAGCCCTAGACATTTCTAATCTTCATATGGCGATGACTGTTGAATCATTCAAGATGGGACTTCAAAGGGGCTCCTCATTTTATGAAGATCTTGTGATGACTCCACGCAGGACGTTAGATGAAGTGAGAAACAGGGCACTCAGATTTATAAGGCTAGAGAATGACAAGAAGATCCAAGAACGGTTAGGGGTTCCAACAAAACAAGAATCACCTAACCAGAAATAAGGATCCTCACTCAAACACAACAACTCGAAGCCCTACTCCAAATTTAACAATCAACATGTTTAGGCAGTTGAAGAAAGAGATGATGATGAGGACTATCCAAGTATTTTCAAGTATTGCTTCTCTATTGATACTCACGGCTTAATTTGTGCTATGAAGGATCTCGGAGGTAAACCAAGGTGGCCTCGGAAAAACGAGAAGTCAACGACCTTCAAAGACAAATCCAAATTGTGTGCATTCCATGAGGATTTTGGCCACATGACTGATGACTGCATTGGTTTGAGAAAAGAAATTAGCTACCTCCGAATCAAGGGCCATTTCAAGGAGCTCTTGGGAAGAAAAAAGTCTAGGATCCAGGATCCTGAAGATGTCCCGAGGAAAGCAACTCCGCCCCCACTAGACGCGCAAGTCATCAACTTTATCTCTGATGGCTCGGATATATGTGGAACTTCCTTTGCCTCAACCAAGAGACATGCTAAGGAGACCAAGTTGGAGAATGGAGAGCAACCCTTCATATCCACTACCTTGACAACGGATAAGAGAATCTTCTTTGATGAAGAGAATAAGACAGGCATCCAGGATCCTCATCACGATGGTTTGATTGTAACTTTATTTATTGCTAACCATTATGTACGCAGGCTCCTAGTCGATGGTGGAAGTTTAGTTAACATAATCCAACATGATGTACTCCAAAAGATGAATATCCCAGACTTGGAAATCATCCCAAGAATATCCGTGCTAGCTTGCTTCAGTGACGAAACAAAAAAACACAATGGGGGACATCAAACTCCCAATATACATTGAAGAGTTAAACTCTTACCAAAATTTTTTTGTTATTGATAATTTGTCTTGTTGCAACGTTATTCTTGGCAGGCCATGGTTACACGGGATGAAGGCTGTAGCCTCTACTTATCACCAGTGTATCAAATTACTAGCTCCTGAAGGAATAGTAAGAATACATGGTGACCAAGTGAAAGCCAAGAATTATCATTCTTCGTCTATGCAGCCGACGACCAAACAGACGATAGCATAGCAACTACAGCAACATCCTAGGAACGTTCTGGAGGCTCGAGAACAGGACCTAAAATAAATATCCTTGGATCCCGAGGATCCAGACGTAAAAGTTTTCCTATGATCCAGTATCACTACTAGCATTAATGAAGATATAGTATCCTTCCTCAAGCAGCGAAAATCTATGTTTGCCTTCAAGCACTCTGACATGACAGGTATTTCAAAAGAGGTAATAACTCATAAGTTAGGCCTTGATACTTTTATTTAACCCGTCCATCAGAACTAAAGGAAATTCGCTCCTGAGAGGAACGCAATCATACTAGAAGAAGTTGAAAAACTTCTCAACGCCAGTATGATCAGAGAGGTTAAGTATCCTCGGTGGTTGGCTAATGTGGTGGTTGTTTCAAAAAAGAATGGAAAGTGGAGGGCATGTGTCGATTTCACCTATTTAAATAAGGCATGTCCCAAGGATCCTTTCCCATTACCACATATAGACTCCATGGTGGATGCAACAGCAGGAGATGAAATGCTTACTTTTATGGATGCTTCCTCTGGATTTCAACAAATCCAGACGGAACCATCTGATCAAGAACATACAACATTCATGACTCCTACTGGAATATATTGTTATATTGCCATGCCTTTTGGACTAAGAAATGCAGGTGCAACCTATCAACGCTTAGTCAACATGATGTTTAAAGACCAGCTAGGAAAGACCATGGAAGTCTATATAGACGACATGGTGGTCAAATCCAAGAAGGCTGAGGATCATCTTAGAGACTTGGAAGAAGCCTTAAATATCCTTGATCAGTATAACATGAAACTCAATCCATCTAAATGCCATTTTGGTGTTAAGGCGGGAAAGTTCCTTGGTTATATGGTCACTAAGAGGGGGTATAGAGGCTAGCCCAAAGCAAATAAAGGCCATCATCAACCTGAAATCACCCGTGAATGCAAAGGATGTACAAAGGTTGACTGAAAGAATTGCAGCTTTGAATAGGTTCATCTCCCGATCTTCAGAGAAATGTAAGGATTTCTATGATACCCTTAGAAATAATAAAAAGTTGGAGTGGACGGAGAAGCATGAGGCTGCACTCAAAGCCTTAAAGGATTACTTATCTCAGCACCAGCATTAATGAAGTCGGTGGATAGAGAACCCTTATCCGTGTACCTAGTTGTCTTGGGAAATGCAGTAAGTGATGTCCTTTTAAAGGATCCTGAAGGTGAACAACATCATGTTTATTATGTAAGTAAAAGTCTTCTAGATGCTGTAGCCATGTATTATCATTTAGAAAAATTAATCCTTGAACTTAATATGGCTTCTACTAAATTAAGGCATTACTTTGAAACTCATACTATTATTTTGAGAACTAATTATCCTGTTAAGAATGTGCTTAGAAAGCCAGAATTTTTAGGAAGGATGGCTAAATTGGATGTGAAGCTAAGTGCATACGATATCCAATACGAGCCAAAGACTACTATAAAGTCTCAAGCATTAGCTGACTTTGTGGCTGATTTCAGTAGTGATCAACAAAAGGAAGCTGACTTGGGGGTCCAACAGCTAGAAGAAACCAAGGATCCTTGAATCCTCTTCACAGATGGAGCTTCCAACGTAAGAAGAACAGGATTGGGTATCCTACTGAAATCGCCACAGGGGGACATAATACCCCAGTCTATAGCCTGTGAGTTTCAAGCCACGAATAATGAAGCAGAGTATGAAGCTCTGATCGCAGGTTTGAAATTAGCTAAACATATGAGGATCAGGTATCTTCAAGTGTATATAGATTCGTTATTGATAGCTATCCACTTTAATGGCATATATGCTGTTAAAGGAGAAAAACTAATCAAATATCTAGATGTTGTGAAAGAACTGTCAAAGTTCTTCGATTCTTTTAGTATTGTACAGGTACCAAGGGTAGAAAATGTTAGGGGCAGATGCCTTGGCAAATCTAGCTTCATCTCTAAAGATTCCAGAGACTACTAAAATCCAAATCATCCATATACTCTCACCAGCAATAGGAGAACAAGAAGTTGGGGAGATAACAACTGACAAAGAGATTGTGCTTTGGGATCCATTATCCTCAAATAACCAAGGATCATGGATCCTCCCGATCAAGAAATTCATTCAAAATGGAAAGATTCCCGCCACAGAGAATCCTAAATTCTTCAAACTTAAGGTATCATAAAACAATTTATTACATGATCTTCTATATAGGAAATCTCTTGCAGGTCCATACTTGAGGTGTATCGAATATCCTGAAATTCAAGAGGTGCTCAAAGACTTTCACGAAGGAGATTTTGGTAATCACACTGGAGGTAGAGCCATGTTCTCTAGAATTCTGAGAATTGGATACTACTACTAGCCAACTATGAAGATAGATGCCATGGATTATTCAAAGAAGTGTGACTCATGTCAAAGACACGAAAACATTCTGCACCAGCCAGCGGAACCTGTGTATCCTATATCCTCATCATGGATTTTCAAGAAGTGGGGCATGGATATTATGGTTAAGCTATTTAAAGCACCAGGAGGAAAAGTGCTCATGCTTGCCATGACTGATTACTTCTCAAAGTGGATAGAAGCATAAGCTTTTGTACAAGTTCGCGAAAAATAGGTGATGTCCTTCATTAAAAGAAACATTATTACTAGATTTGGTATTACTTCGGATATCTTTTGTGACAATGGTTCCCAGTTTATCAGGAAAAGAACTACTAACTTTTGTAACAGCTGGGGCATCAAGATGATTACCTCTACTCTAGTGTTTCCTCAAGCTAATGACCAGGCAGATTCAAGTAACAAGATTATCATCAACAACTTGAAGAAGAAACTAGGATCCAAGAAAGGCAAGTGGGCAGAGGAACTTCCTTATGTTCTTTGGGCTGATAGAACAACACCAAAAAATGCAACAGGTCAAACACCCTTCTCCTTGGTGTTTGGCTCAGAAGTTGTACTCCCTACTGAGATGGTGTTTCCCACTGCCAGAACAAGCATCCGTGATCCTCAAGCCAATAATGAAATCCTTCTGGAAGACCTAGATACTGTTGAAGAGCTTAGAGATCTAGCCAAGATCAGAATGGCAGCGTATCAACAAAGGGTAGCTGGGGCATACAACAAGAGTATAAGGATTCGAAGATTCCAAGAAGAAGATCTAGTCTTGAGAAAAGTCTGCCAAAACACAACTAATCCAGTAGATGGAAAGCTAGAACCTAAGTGGGAAGGCCCCTACGTGATCGAATCAAAGGCAGGAAAGGGGGCATATCATTTGCTTACTATGGAAGGCAACAGCTTACGAAGAGCATGAAATGTTATCCATCTAAAGAAGTATTTTTCTAGTCAGGATTCAGTATCCTTAGAAAATCAAGCATCCATTAAGGATCAAGGATCCTAAAATTGGTAATATCTATCTGATCACTTATTCATTTCAGATTCTTATTAATTTAAGGATAATATATTTTTAATGTTTGTCTTTTTCCAAGTTTAAAATAAAAATGTTGGATTCTAGTAAGAGGGTCAATGACTAAGAGGTTGGTCACCTCTCCTTCAAGCTTAAGGTACATTACGATTTACCTAGGCCTAGGCCATGATTAAGGTATGATCCCCAATGGTCATATCTTCCAAGGTTTAAAGGTTTTTGCATTTCTTATAAATTAGAGACACTAATCTCTCGCCTGCACGTTATCTAGCGTATAGTCCGGGGCAGCGGGACCAGTACACGCTTAGTGGCAGACAATTTCGTTGTTTTCGGCTATATGAAAAATCCTACGATTTATGGTAGACGTACCATACCACCGGTTTATAACATTTTCATGTTATCTCAAGACAAAGGTTTCTAACATTTTCATGTTAGCTAAGGTTTTGGCATTTTCACGTCACTTACGTTTGGGCTAAATCACAGTTTGGGCGAGTCCCCAGTTAACATCCATATCTTGGGCCATCCCCAGTTTGGGCTTGTCCCCAGTTTTTGGGCTTGTCCCAGTTTGGGCTTGTCCCAAGATCACGGGCTTGTCCCCAGTTACACGGGCTTATCCCCAATTGCATGGGCTTGTCCCCGGTTTGTTGGGTTTAATCCCAGTTAATTTCATAAGTTATTTGCGTCAGGTATCCTTAGTTCAATTATGAGGATCACAAAAGTAACAACACTTGTGGATTCCAGATCCTTAATTTAGCTTTACAAGGATGACGGAATGATCAATACTTATGGTAACTTAGGACTAATTAGACCATATGGTATGAGTTCTACTTATCAATTTACATTTACTCTGCTAAAATCTTTCATTAATTCTTTTTGTAAGGATTTGATATCCTTAGTATATTTTATATGAGGGTACTCTATCCTTAAAACTTTTTACTCGAAGATATTTCTTAAAAATTTAACAAGACTAAGACTTCATCAAATTTACTTTGAGAATAACAAAAAATATGCACATAGACAAAAGATTTAAGTTATTATTATTGATAATAAGTCACCTAGACTTACCCAAACTTCATAACCCGGATTTTACCATTCAAAAGATGGACCATCTACCCGGGTTATACAGGTGTTATTAGTTGTTCATGATTTGTAGGGAGAATAAGAGGTGTTGGATATATAGCCGGAAGGGAAGTTCCCAAACTCTATAGATATATGATAATTATATCTTGTTGGTGCATGATGCCAGTAGTTCATTTATCTCGTGTTTATTGTGTCTGTGATCGTTACATTGTTTGTTTTGTGTTGAACGTGTTAGTTTGCTTTTGTGTTTGGCGAACTTGAGAAGGAAGCGAAGTTAGGACAACTTCGCCTAGTATGTTAGGAGAAGTTGTGGTGTTATATAACTACTAACTTCGGCTCATTTAGAATAACTTTGACGGCTGAACTTTGTGACTTTGGTGTTACGTGTTTTAGTGATTTGGTTTATCAATATCATCGTTCTACAAGTATTCCTTTATATTCGTGTGTTTACGTGTGATTTATGTGTTCATCGTCTTAACACTCGTATCGTATACGTAGGGGATTCCACACCCTCTTGTTATGAGATACTCCTGTGTAGATCCGGCTGGGAACCTACAAATGGTATCAAAGCTTTTACTCGTGATTGTGTGGTTCAGGATTATCACACGAGTGTTAAAATTGCTCCATTAGACTATTCACGGAACTGATTTACGTTGAGATACCCCTCCTTTGTCAGTTTCTCTACAATACTCATTGATTGCACCTTCCCATCACTCTCGCAACCTTCAAAATCAGCCGTGTCAAACCTGCAAAAACAAGCCGATCATTAGGCGAAGTTGTCGACACCCGAACTAGGGTTTTTAGCGAAGATATAGGTTTTTGGCGAACTTATTAAAGTCTGCGAAGTTAGTGGCTAGCGAAGTTGGTGGCTAGCGAAGTTAAAATAACTTCATTGTTCACTGTTCACAGAATATTGTTTTTGAATACTGGGTCTTGTTTTGTTCAAGTATGACTTCGATAAACATCACAGAACTGGTAAAGATGGAAGTTGAAGCTGGTTCAGCAACTAAAGCTCTAAAACAGCTTAAAGGTACTAATTTCGTTGCATGGAAAGATAGGTTCGAACAGTATGTGAAATATCAAGATGCAAAAATGTGGGTCTGCATTCAAGATGGGTGCATTCCACCGACTACTGAGTTCGAAGGTCGTGAACAAATTAAGAAATATAGTAAGATGGAGGACGACGAAAAGAAAATGTACGAAGCCGAAAGTAAAGCACATGCAGCCATAACAATGGCACTTCCACAAGAGATTCTCCATACTTTCAAAAAGTACAAAACCGCTAGAGAACTATGGGAAGCACTAGAGAATCGCTATGAAGGAAACGTTGGGATTCATACCTCCAAGACGAAGCTGCTGAAAACTCAATTCTCGGTATTCAAGTATCTGAAAAATGAATCACTTGATGACATCATCACACGATACTATCACCTGATGACCGAATTGAATAACTACTCCATTGAATACAAGGAAGAAGAGATAGTGGAAAAACTTCTTGATGCTCTCCCACCAAAATGGGAAATGTACACAGTTCTGATGAGAGAAGATAAAGAATTTGAACAATTTGACTTGGAGAAGGTGGTTAATAAGTTACGTAATTTTGAACTTAACATGGTTCGAAAGGAGACGCCTACTGATCAGGTTCAGGATCCGGGAATGTATGGCGCTAAAGGCTCTCCAAACTCAAGTTCGAAAACAGAATCGACTGCCTACTACTCGGGGGGAGAACCAAACTCCGCTCAAGATGGTCATGTGGTACTTAATATGGATGGTGACATATGTTTTGTAGTGGGCGGAAGTAGTTCCTCAAAGTCTCAGTCCTCAACTAGTAATTTCTCAGCCAGTGCTTCTAACAAGATTTACTCACAGATGCCTATGAGTGTGAAATCAGCTGAACAACAATTTGCTCTCTACGCCTCATTCATTGCCTCATATGAGAACTACATCAAAGGAAAAATAGTCGACCCTGCAACCTTGGATGAGGACTATGATCAGATAGACGCTGATGACATGGAAGAAATGGATCTGCAGTGGCAGATGGCTATGATAGTGAGAAGGGTGAAGAGATTTATGAAGAAAACTGGTAGAAAGTTCATTGGAGATAGACCAGGGTTTGACAAGTCAAAGGTTCGCTGCTACAATTGTCAACAAAATGGCCACTTTGCTAGAGAATGTAAAAATGAAAGAGTTGAACGAAGTCAGAACAGGCCTACTCAACAGAATGGAAGTGGAAATGAAATCAAGGCTATGGTATCTCAGCAGAACGGATTGTATAACTGGAATATACAAGTTGAGGAGGTGATCGAACAGGCAAATCTGGTAAACATCGAAACTGGAAGATGTGACAAAGAGTCAGTGGAGAATCAAGCCTACATGGCAGAAGTGAACGATCAGCTCTCAGAGGTATGTTTAGAATCTCATTGTGAACAATGTGAAAAACTGTCTGATCAATTGAAAGCGTTAACTGATCAGTTTGTTAGTTTGGATATTGAATTAAAAAAATTAAAAGAAGAACATAACTATTCTAAAACTAAAGAAAATAGCTACTCGGTAAAAATAAAAGCTAATGAAAAAGATATCAGAAGCCTTAAAGCCACCCTAGCTGAAAAAATACAAGTAATTGATCTTAGCTATGAAGTGTTAGAAGAAAAGACAAAACTAATAGATGAAAAGGACAAACAGATAGCTGATTACCAAGTAAAAGTGGTGGAACTAAATAGGAAAATTGAACAATTTAGAAATTCTTCTGCAATGTTGGACAATATTCTAAGTGTTCAACGTTCCCCTGTTAACAAAGAGGGAATTGGATACACAGAAGTTCCACCACCATATAATAATAACTATACTTATAATCCTAGTAATCAGCAATCCGTGAACGTTGGAATTAGTCAGACAGTTCCAATCAGAGTCACTACTAAAAATACCGAAGTTAATGAGAGTGAAGCGAGTCAGACAAGTTCTAATGTCACAAGTTCTGTCTCATCGAATTCGGACAAATCGTCTGAATCTGGTAAAATGAAAGATGAGGTCGTGTTACTGAAATGTGGAGAGGATTACGTGTTTGATGAAAATAAATCTTTCCTAAACCCGTTTGTTCCACCATATGTGAGGCAAAATGATAGTAACACAACCTCATCATCTACAGCAACCTAATACGAATGTTCAAAAGAAGACTAATAGTTCGAACAGAATTTGTTTTAGATGCAACAGAATAGGACACTTCGTCAATGACTGTCCTCTGAAACGGAGAAATTCTAGAAATATGAGGCTAATTGAAACTGAGAATAAAACGAATACTAAAAATGATGCTGGTAAGAATGCTAACACTTCAAACTTCAATCGTTGGACTAATCCAAGATTACAAAGAAACCAATCTCGTTTTTTCCCAGAACACCACCGAACCAACAATTATGATTCTATAAATTCAAGAAGGTTTGAATGGCCTCATAGCCAGTCATCTAGAAATTTTCCTTTTAGATCAAATGGGAACTTTCCTCAATAGAACATTGGGCATCCTAGGTACTAGATGCCGGATAACAGGTTTGATCGATCCAAGACCAGAAGGTCTTGGGTCCCCCGTTTTTAATTCATTTCTTAAATTGTGCAGGAACAGTCGAGCAGGGCTGCAAACAATATGTGGGTTGTTGATAGTGGCTGTTCCCGGCACATGACTGGTAACAAGAAATTTTTACGTTATTCGAAGACCGTTCAAGGAGGAAGGGTTAGTTTTGCAGGAGAAAGTGGAGGAAGAATTACTGGTATTGGTACTGTTACTAATGAAAGAATCAAGTTGGAAAAAGTAAATTTTGTGGAAGAGCTAAAGCACAATCTTTTGAGTGTCTCTCAGATTTGTGACAAAGAATATACTGTGCATTTTACAAAAGATGAGGCACTCGTGATTTATCCTGGTTTCAAGATTCCTAAAACCTGGATTGTGATGAAGGCTCTAAGAGAAAATAACACATATGTAATGGACATGCGGTCAACCGAGATGGCAAAGGAAGAGTCTTATCTTCTGTCAAAAGCTACAGAGTCTTAGTCAGAACTGTGGCATCGAAGAATGGGTCATATTCACCTTCGTAAGATGAACTACATTATCAAGAATGGGATGGTACTTGGGGTTCCTCTAAAGAACTTCAACTTTGAAGACCAATGTTTATCATTCAAGAAAGGAAAGCAGCCCAAGAAGCCACATAACTCCAAGAAAGTTAACTCTATTGTCAGCACTTTGGATTTGCTCCACATGGATCTTTTTGGTCCCGTAAATGTCAAGAGTCTAGGAGGAACGTCGTATTGTTTGGTAGTAACTAACGACTACTCGCGGTACTCATGGGTTTATTTTCTGAAGGGAAAAGATGAAGCAGTTCAGTTGGTAATTAACTTGATTACCAAAGTGGAAAACATTGTTGGGAGAAAAGTAAAGTTCATCAGAAGTGACAATGGAATGGAATTCAAGAACTACTAAATGGAGATGTTTTGTTTGAAGAAAGGGATAGAACATCAGTATAGCGCACCATATACTCCGCAACAAAATGGAGTAGCTGAAAGGAAGAATAGAACTCTAATCGAAGGCGCCAGGACTATGCTGGCAGACGCTAAACTTCTCGTGGTGTTCTGGGCTGAGGCAGTTGCTACGGCCTGTTATATCTTTAATCGTGTTTTAACTTTTAAAAGATTAAATAAAACTTGTTATGAACTTATGCATGGTAGAAAGCCAAATCTGAAAGGTCTTGAACCTTTCGGGTCCCCGTGTTCGATATTAAAGACTAATTCTAAATTCGGTGAGAAGTTGGCTATGTGGTTGGGACACCCAACAGAAGAGTCTTTAATTTATCAAACAGCAAGGTTGAAGTGGTCTGTAACACTGACATTACTAGTTACAAATCACCAAGGCCTATCATGGGACCAGCAGAGGCTTTCGAATATGATAAGCTATTCAAATCTTTTAATATGCCTTACTTGGATTTTGCAGACTTAGATGAGAAGATGGCCACTCAGATGCTGTTAGATGAGGAGGAGGCTATTGTGCAACATCCCCAATATAATGAAAATCAACCTATAAGGTCAAGTGCGGTTGAAACTCCATCTATCTCGACTAAAGATGATTTCTTTAATCCATTTCACACTCAACATCACTCAGATGAACTCTCTTCAAATCTTGAAAATGATCTGGAAGTTGGTCCGGTACAAACTACCAAAATTCACAAGAATCGTCCTTTAGAAAATGTGATCAGTAATCCTTCTGATGGTATGCTTACTAGAAGAAGTTTGGATGACAACACATGTGTGTACGCAAGCATTAAAGACACTGGTATTATAAATGAATGCTTGTATGCCTGTTTCATCAGTCAGATTGAACCAAAGAATTACCAAATGGCTCTGAAGGATAGCTCGTGGGTTGAAGCCATGCAGGAAGAACTGGCACAGTTTGAAAAAATGGAAGTATGGCAGTTAGTTGAAAAACCAGAAGATGTGAATTCTATCGGTACTAAGTGGGTATTCAAGTGCAAAAAGGGATGAGAAGGGAGTAATTATTCGCAAGAAGGCAAGATTGGTAGTCAAAGGTTTTAATCAACAGGAAGGAATTGATTACAATGAAGTGTTTGCTCCTATGGCAAGATTGGAGGCAATTCGACTGTTCCTGGCATTTGCTGCACACAAAGAGATGAAAGTGTTCCAGCTGGATGTTAAAAGTGCGTTTCTTAATGGAAAGGTCGATGAGGTGGTATATGTAGAACAACCTCCGGGTTTCCCTGACCCAGATTTTCCTAATCATGTGTACAAACTCAGCAAAGCGTTATATGGCCTACATCAGGAACCTCGAGCCTGGTATGCAACTCTGTCAGATTACTTGCTAGAGAATGGGTTTGAGAGAGGGAAGATCAACATTACTTTATTTGTAAAAAGAAAAGGAGGTGATTTTCTTCTCATCCAGGTCTATGTGGACGACATTATCTTTGCTGCCTCACGAATTTCTATGTGTCAGGAGTTTGAAGAAGTCATGAAGAAGAGGTTTGAGATGAGCGCCATGGGCGATTTAACTTTCTTTTTGGGATTATAGGTTGATCAGAAGAAAGATGGCATGTTCATTCATTAAACTAAGTACGTTCACGATGTGCTTAAGCGCTTTAAGATGGACGATAGTACCCCGTTTGACACTCCAATCTGCATCAACCACAAACTGGGTGCTGATTCCGACAGTGATGAAGATGTGGATCCCACTCAGTATCCGGCAATTATAGGTTCTTTGATGTATCTAACTGCTTCTAGACCTGACATTATGTTTGCAGTTTGTCTTTGTGCTCGTTTTCAGGCCAACCCGAAGGAATCGCACATGAAGGGAGTGAAGAGGATCTTGCGGTACCTTAAAGGAAAGCCTAAGTTGGGTCTCTGGTACTCTAAAGGAGGCGAACTGGATCTGGTAGCATACACTGACTCTGACTATGGAATATGCAATCAGAACAGGAAGTCAACCACCGGTGGATGTCAGTTTCTTGGAGGGAGATTGGTGTCGTGGCAATGCAAGAAGCAGACCTCTGTAGCCATATCCACCTGCGAACCAGAATACATGGTAGCATCGAACTGCTACTCCCAGGTCATATGGATACAACAACAAATGCGCGATTATGGTCTGAATATCACTCAAACTCCTATTTGCATTGATAACACTGCTGCAATCTCAGTAACTAACAATCCCGTTAAACATAGTAAAACTAAACATATTGACATTCGTCATCATTGTATACGGGATTGTGCTGAGAAGAAATTAATTGTGCTTGAAAAGGTTGATTCACTGGATAATTTTGCCGAGCTTTTTACAAAAGCGTTTGACCGGTCCCGTTTTCAAAACCTTGTTGAGCTTAATGGGATGATCAATCCCGAGTAACCTTGTTTTCCTTGTGTTTTTATTTATAAAAAAACAATCACTACTATGTCGGTAGCTTAAGTTTGAAGGACATATTCTTGAATATGTTTGGTCCTTATGTCTACGTGTAGACTATAAGGATAGCCATTAACCTAATAACTGAAAGCGAACGGGGTGGTTCTGATGGATTTTATTCCTTCGCTGAAAATTAGCCTATCATACTTAGTCGGAAGGACACATATTTATATGTTGTTGGTCCTGCTGATCCACTGGATCTTCAGGATAGCCGTTTACCTAAAGATTTTGACTTGATCGGGGCGACTGAATTAAAAAAAAAATTTGGGAAATGATATATCTTTTCAGTCTATAACTTCGAAAGAAGTTTAAATATTGGTGTTATATATGAAAATTGATCCAAACTTGGAAAGTGATAGATAAACTGATTTTGTGTGCCTAAATGGTGACGTAATTAGGCCTAAAAGACTCTAGAACAGTCATTGTATGGTATGGTAGCTTTCTATGATGCGTAAAAGTAGATGTGATACAAACTAAAACGACTCGATTTACTGTGGAGAGTCATTTTGATTTGTGCATGTCTCCACACATATCTCTCCGAATAATAGGCAGAAAAGTGATTACCCAGTCATACACAAGCCCGTGAGTGTCTTGATCCCCCGCGAAGATTGTGTTAGTTTTCTGCAGTGATCCAGATTCGGGACTTGCAGGCATTCCTTAAAAAAAATGTTTATAGTTGAGTCTTACAAAGATTATTGGCTCTCAAATATATCAAGGAAGAGGCATCGACTGAGAATAGTGAAACCATATTCAAAGTATCAAAAAGGTCAAAGAGTCAACACTTAAAGATTGTTTGATCAGACACTACGGGTCGAAGTCAAATCGGAGTGATCTGGGGAAAGCCAAATAAGCCTTGAGAATAAATATGAGGCCTCACAATTTCTCAAGTGATGTCCATCTAAATTTTGAGCTTAATTGAACTTAATCAGTATCACAGAAGCAATGAAAACCATACTAAGTCATATACCTGCCTACAACCTGTTTCTCTATGTCATAATAAGGCTGAACATGGATCTGTGTGACAGCCTCTTAATCAGTATGATTCCTGTTCGGATCTTTTCTAAAAACATGTTGGGTTCTATAAGACTGAAATTTGATCCCGTCCTTTTATTTAACTTTTGTTATGTATTTTGTCTTATGGGTTAACATCCTTAAACACTTGGTTACTTGTTTTTGATCGTTTTTTTTTAATTTTATTTAACTCCTCTATGGGCGAAGTTGACTAAACGGCGAAGTTGACTAAAGGGTGAAGTTGACCTAACTTCGCCCCTGGGGTTTTCCAAAACTATATAATTGACAATGGTGGTCAATTCTGGTCTAACTTTTACACACTAAACCCTCGGCGAACTTACCATTTGAATCAAACCCCTTGTTAATCCGTTTTTCGTTTGCTATCGAGGTTCGTTGGCCTTTATTGAGTCATAATTCATATATTTTGTGTGTTAATCTAGTCCTAAATGTCTGTGTTAATCCGGTTTGTTTTGAAAACCCTTGAAGCTTTGGTCATGATCGATTGGAGTTTACGTTGTTATTAATTGGTTATTTAAACTCTTAATCGCACTATAATAAATAGATTATCAACCTCTGATTGTTCATCCTTCCACCTTTCTGGGTGTAATTGATGCGCCATTTATGCGGAGAAATTAGGGTTTCGGCGAAGTTACTGCAACTTCGCCAAATCAAGATCTTCGCCAACATTGGAACTTCACTGCATAAACGTTGGATTACGTAAATGTTTTAATTATCAAGCAAACTTTTCTGTCCAAAAGATGTTGCCATCTTCGCTTAATGTTTCAACTTCGCCAGTGATATAACAGGCGAATTTATGAACTATTAGCACTTTCGTCTGACTTACTTAGTTGTCTGTGCAGATATGGCTGTTGTGGCATGTGCTGGTGGCACTGGCGGTGACGAAGGAGACGGTGATAAGAGACAATTTTTCCAAGGCCACAACATGTATATCACCTTGGATCCGGATGGTCGTGGAACTGATGACTATCTTGAAATTATTACGTTTCTCATTCGCTCACGTATCTTTCATGCCATTACAACAACTCTACCGATATTTCGACCGAACATTGAAGACTTCTGGAGGACAGTTGAATATAACTGTAGGGTTGATCCTCCAGTGATGCGTGCTACTGTCAACAATCAAGTGGTACAGTTCTCGGCTAATCAGATCCGGGAAGCTTTACAGTTTGGGGTTGAGACGACTAAGGACCCTACTAAGATTTCAGCCACATTCAGAAATGGTGTGTTTCTTCGTATGGGGTATTCGGGTCCATTGGGAGATTCACAACGGCGAAAGGGATTTTTGTTAGATCAGTGGCGGTTCTTGATGCACGTGATGATTGTGTGCATGTCTGGTCGCAAGGCTGGTACAGATGGTATGTGTGCGACAATGCAATCTGCAATGGCTGCACTGACTTACAACAAGCCTTATTGTTTCAGTCAGATGATATTCTATGAGATTGATCGTCAGAGGAGAGCCGTGGCACGTGAAAGGTTCTTGATGTATCCCAGATTTTTACAGATGATTCTGAATCATGTTGCTCCCAATCTGCCACAACGTCGCCCTATCTCTTATGTATAAAGTATAAGCAAGAGGATTTTCGCACAATATAAGTCGTCGAGTGCGCGTAGCAACCCTGAAAGACGTCCAAGGCACTCTGCCTTATTTGGTTATTTAGTGAATCCTGCTTATGTTGCTCCACCAGAATATGAGTTTAATGATCCGACTCCGCAACAAATTGATGTTCCTCAACCAACTCCTGTGATTCAACCACCACCCGTGGTGCAACAAGCTCCTCTTGTTGATCCAGTTGCAGCTCCTGCAGATCAGGTTGATCTTGACATTGCCTTTGGAGGGAATGATTTCTTTGATATGGGTACGGTAGATCCTGCTGAAATTCAAGCCGCAATAGCAGCAGTTTCTGGTGTAAATGTGGGTCATTCTGTTGCCGGTGTAGAGGATTCTGAGGAAACTTTGTCTGATTCTCCCACTAACGACGTTGTTGAAGCACAGAAAGTTCTTGCAACACAAGAGAAAATCCATGGCAAACGAAAGAAAGACACAGATGATAGTGAGTCGGACTATGAGAAGGACTTGTATCGTTTGGTATGTAGATCAAAGAAAGCAAAGGTTGGTGAAAGTTCAAGGGTTGTTCGTTTTTCCCCGGCATCGTTATCGGGTATGTCTATGTTACCTGCTTCTTCGGCTGTTCCATTGCCAGTGACCACAAGTGTACCTCTGGTGCCCGTATCTTCACCATCTAGTATACCTCCATCTACGGTCTAGATGTCAGCACCAGAGATTGTGTCCTTGCCACCAGCTAATCTCACTCCAACTGAAGTGGTAGCTATGTTTGTTGAGTCTACGTTGGTAGCTACCGCCGGGTTGTCTGTTTCGCTTCCACCCTCTGCTTCTATACAGCCTACTTCTAGTATTCCTGTAAGCTTGGAAATTCCACCACCGTATGCTCAGGATACCTCTCACGTGAACTTTGATTTTAATCCAAATTTATCTGATTCTGAGAGGGTCGCGGCTCTTGAAAGGGTGGTTGCTGAACAGTCAAGGGTAAATGTTATTCAGACTCAGGCTATTAATCGTCTGGTGGCAGAGAATCAACTTCAGACTGCCCTGCTTGTTGAGCATGGTAAGTTGTTTGATCAGCTGAAGCAGTTCTTAGCATATCGGGGGGAGACTAGTTGCAAAGGTGATGAGCTATGAACAAAGAATAGACAAGACAGAGACGATGATCCCAATGCATTAAAAGATGTAGGTGGTGTGCTGCCAAGAACTGAACAAACTCTTGCAGCCTCCACATCTCAGGGGGGTCTGCTGGTCCGTCGGGCAGTGCAGGTGATGAGACAGTGGTTGTAGATGAAGACGATGAGTTGGGTGATGATGAGTTGACGATTAGTGAGATTGAGAAAATCGGGGAACAGATAGAGATTGACAGTGGGTTAGAGGAAGGAGAGATAGTTGATGATAGTGTTGAGCACGATATTCCAGGTGTTGATCAAGAAAAGGTATTTCAAGATGAAAATGTGTCAGGTGATTCTGAATGGGAAGAACAACCAAGATGGAAAGAAGGTTTTGCTCAGTGGTTCTTCAAGACAAAGAAGCCAGTGGTACCCACAATGTTCAAGAAAAGCTACAATATTAAAGGTTATGCTGAGTCAAAGAAAGGTATCATTTGCTGGTTATATGATGAACAGTTGAAGTTGTTTGTGATAAAGCGATATGATGGGGTTCAGTATTTTAACAAGGCATTGAGATCGCTCAATACCTTGCCTGAGTGCGAGGTAAAAGATTTGGCTCGGTTGAGATTAATAAATAGAAGTGATGATGATTTTGCAAGATGGGTTGGAAAGATTGTGTGGAAGGAGAGTGTTAAAGAGAAAAAGTTTTAGTTACTAAAACCTCAAAAGGGGAAGCTGGTTGAAGATAAGGAACGTGGTATGCGGGCTGATGGTAAGCCCTGGATGGTGATGAAGTACAAGCCGATTCGTTGTGTGAAAGAGATTCCTATGAAGCTAATGCCCAAGGATATGTTGAAGGATCTCAAGTGGTGGTATGTTGATTGTCAAATCGCTGAAGCTGTGATGGAATATGAAGACGAACAAGAGATCCTGAGGGTGTATGATCCAATGCACTTGGTTAACTTGTCTCAAGCTGATTTGCAGGTACTTAATGATAAGAAGGTTTTCTATATTCCTGCGTGGAAAGAAGAAACAAAGAAGTACCAGAGGGTGGTCTTTGTCTATGTGAGACAGGGCGTTCATGCTTGAAGACGGTGGGTACGTGGTTTTTGGATTACAAGACACGAGAAAGATGTTAGAGATATGAAGCTACTGCCAAGGGGGAGTCTGTTGGTGCATGATGCCAGTAGTTCATTTATCTCGTGTTTATTCGTGTTTGTAATCGTTACATTGTTTGTTTTGTGTTGAACGTGTTAGTTTGCTTTTGTGTTTAGCGAACTTGAGAAGGAAGCGAAGTTAGGAAAACTTCACCTAGTATGTTAGGCGAAGCTGTCGTGTTATATAACTACTAACTTCGGCTCATTTAGAATAACTTTGACGGCTGAACTTTGTGATGTTGGTGTTACGTGTTTTGGTGATTTGGTTTATCAATATCATCGTTCTACAAGTATTCCTTTATATTCGTGTGTTTACGTGTGATTTACGTGTTCATCGTCTTAGCACTCGTATCGTATACGTATGGGATTCCGCACCCTCGTGTTATGAGATACTCCTGTGTAGATCTGGCTGGGAACCTACATATCTAGCTTGTCAAATATCCTATGTTTTTGCTGGAAGTTTGAATTCAAAGGAAAAACGACAGCTGTGATCTTATCACAACCGCCATTTTGGGCGCAATTGTTATGGCACAGAAATTTGACACCGTGGATACGTTATCCTTGCATATGTCTGGATCAGTTGTCCTTAGCATGTATTCCAGATCTTGTCAGGATCAAGGATCCTCAGTACTTATTACTATTTAACTGTTGTTCTCATGTGTAGTCTTTTATTTAGTAGGTGTAACGGTTAGAAGACTCAGTATATCCACTAACTCGCAGTCAAGAAGATATGGCACTTGGTCAAATGGCTGTAACACCTTTAGTGGGGATAATGGCGTATTTATAGAACTTCTTGTTAGCTTTTGTTTTCTATTTAATTGAGATTATGATCAATTAGGTTAACACTCACTGCATGTTCATAATCATTCACAGAGCAAAACACAGCAGTTACCACACACACATAGCATTCTTGTAATCATTGATCATAATCTCCACCATTTGTAACCCGATTTTTTATTAATAAATTGGTGATAGACGATTTGTCATCACCTGTGGTGTTTATTCCGGCGATCCTCTAAAGATCAAGGGCTTTTCCTTGTATAAATCTCTATGTTCATCGACATATTACATATACAAGCACAAACACCAAGTCCCACAATTACGAATTTGGTTACATTACCCTTAGTTTATATTTGACCAAAACAATCCCAGACTCATAAATCGTTCGCCGATTATCCGTACTCATTGGTTTCAGTGGCAAACTAAGAACACACTGGGGGACATCACGCTACCTATATAGATTGAGAGAGTGAACTCTATTCAAAAATTTTGTGTTTTAGATAACTTGTCTTGTTGCAATGTAATTCTTGGCAGGCCATGGATACACGGAATGAAAGCCGTAGCTTCTACTTATCATCGGTGTATCAAACTACCAACTCCTTGAGGGGTAGTGAGATTAGACGGCGATCAAGTGGAAGCTAAGAACTACTATTTTTCGTCCATGAAATCGGCGGCTAATCAAACAGTAGCATAGCAACTACAGCAACATCCTAGGAATATACTGGAGGCTCGAGAACAAGACCTAAACGAAATATCCTTTGACCCCGAGGATCTAGACGTAAAATTTTTACTAGGATCCAGTATCCCTACTAACATTGAAGAGGATCTAGTATCCTTCCTCAGGCAACGAAAATATACATTTTCCTTCAAACACTCCGACATGCAAGTATATCAAAAGAGCTAATTACTCATAAACTAGGCCTTGCTAATTCTATTAATCCCATTCACTAGAAGCGAAGAAAATCTACTCCTCAGAGGAATGCGATCATACAAGAAGAAATTGAAAAACTTCTTAAGGACGGTATAATCAAAGAGATTATGTATCCTTGATGGTTGGCTAATGTTGTGGTAGTTTCTAAAAAGAATGGAAAGTGGAAGGTATGTATCAACTTCACCGATTTAAATATGGCATGTCTTAAGGATCTTTCCCTTTATCACACATTGACTCCATCGTGGATGCAACGGCAGAACATGAGATGCTCACTCTTATGGATTCTTCTTCAGGATTTCAACAAATTCAGATGGAACCATCCGATCAAGATGATACAGGATTCATGACTCCTACCGGCATATATTGCTATATTGCTATGCCATTTGGACTAAGAAATGCAGGTGCAACCTATCAACGATTAGTCAACATGATGTTCAAAGGTCATCCTAGGAAAACCATGGAAGTCTATATAGATGATATGGTAGTCAAATCCAAGAAGGCCGAAGATCATCTCAAAGATTTGGAAACAGCCTTCAACATCCTAGACCAGTATAACATGAAACTCAACCCATCCAAATGCCATTTTGGTGTAAAAGCTAGGAAGTTCCTTGGTTATATGGTCACTAAGAGGGGAATAGAGTCTAACCCGGAACAAATAAAGGCCATCATCAACTTGAAGTCACCCGCAAATGCAAAAGACGTGCAAAGATTGACCGGCAGGATCATGGCCTTGAACAGGTTCATCTCTCGATCTTCGGAGAAATGTAAGGATTTCTATGATATCCTTAGAAAGAAATCCTTAGAAAGAATAAAAAGTTCAAATGGACGGAGAAACATGAGGCTGCCCTCAAAGCCTTAAAGGACTACTTGTCTTCAGCACCAGCACCGATGAAGCCACTAGATGGGGAACCCCTATCTTTGTACCTAGCCGTCTCGTGTAATGCAGTAAGTGTTGTCCTAGTAAAGGGTCATGAAGGGGAACAACATCATGTTTATTATGTAAGTAAAAGTCTTCTAGATGCTAAAGCCAGGTACTCTCATTTAGAAAAATTAATTCCTGCCCTAATTATGGCGTCTACTAAGTTAAGGCATTACTTTGAAACTCTTACTATAATTTTGAAAACTAACTATCCTATCAAGAGTTCTTAGAAAACCAGAGATGTCAGGTAAGATGGCTAAGTGGGCTGTAAAGCTAAGTGCATACGATATCCAATACGAGCCAACTACTATAAAGTCTCAAGAACTAGCTGACTTTGTGGCTGATTTCAGTAGTGACATGGAGAAGGAAGCTGATTTGGAAGTTCAACAACTAGAAGAGACCAAGGATCCTTGGATCCTCTTCACAGATGGAGCATCCAACATAAGAGGAACAGGATTGGGTATCCTACTGAAATCGCCACAGGGGGACATAATACCCCAGTCTATAGCCTGTGAGTTTCAAGCCACAAATAATGAAGCAGAATACGAAGCTTTAATTGTAGATTTGCTACTAGCTAAACACATGAGGATCATGTATCTTCAGGTGTATATAGATTCATTATTAATAACTAACCACTTTAATGGCTCATATGCTATTAAAGGAGAAAAACTAATCAAGTACTTAGATATTGTGAAAGAACTGTCAAAGTTCTTCGAAACATTTAGTATTATGCAGGTATTGAGAGAAGAGAATGCTGGGGCAGATGCCTAAGAAAATTTAGCTTCGTCCTTGAAGATTCCAGAAGCTACAAAGATCCAGATCATCCATGTACTTTCACGAGCAATAGGAGAACAAGAAGTCATGGAATTAACAACTAATAAAGAAATTGTGTTGTGGGATCCATTATCCTCAAATAATCAAGGATCATGGATCCTCCTGATCAAGAATTTCCTTCAAGACGGAGATATTCCCACCATAGAAAATCATAAAACCTTCAAACTTAAGGTATCACAATACATCTTATTACATGATATTCTGTATAGGAAATCTTTTGCAGGTCCATACTTGAGGTGTATTGAGGAACCTGAAATCCAAGAGGTGCTAAAAGACTTCCATGAAGGCGATTGTTGCAACCATACTGGAGGCAGAGCCCTGTTCTCTAGAATCCTAAGAATAGGATACTTCTAGCCAACCATGAAGAAAGATGCTATGGAGTACTCAAAGAAGTGTGATGCTTGTCAAAGACACGGCAACATCCTACACCGACCAGCGGAACCTATGTATCCTATATCCTCATCATGGCCTTTCATGAAGTGTGGCATGGATATTGTGGGTAAGCTACCTAAAGCACCAAGAGGAAAAGTGTTCATGCTTGCCATGACAGATTACTTCTCAAAGTGGATTGAAGCAGAAGCTTTTGTACAAGTCTATGAAAAAGAGGTGATATCCTTCAACAAAAGAAAAATTATTACTAGATTTGGTATTCCTTCAGAGATTATTTGTGACAATGGTTCCCAGTTTATCGGGAAAAGAACCACTAACTTTTGTGATAGTTGGGGAATAAAAAAGATAACGTCTACTCCAGTGCATCCTCAAGCTAATGGCCAGGCAATATCAAGTAATAAGATCATTATCAACAATTTACAGAAAAAGTTGGGATCCAAGAAGGGTAAATGGGCTGATGAGCTACCCTATGTTCTTTGGGCTGATAGAACAACACCCAAGAACGCAACAGGCTAAACTCCTTTCTCTTTGGTATTTGGAGCAGAGGCAGTCACTCCAACTGAAATGGTGGTCCAAACTGCCAGAACGAGCATCAGGGATCCTGAAGCAAATCAGGAGACTCTTATTCAAAACTTGGAGACAGTTGAAGAATTACGAGACCTAGCCAAGATCAGAATGGTCGCTTATCAGCAAAGAGTGGCCAGGGCATAGAATAAAAATATCAGGATTAGGAGATTTCAAGAAGGAGATCTAGTCTTGAGTAAAGCCTTTCAAAATACTACAAATCCAGTAGACGGCAAATTAGCACCCAAATGGGAAGGACCTTACCTAGTCGAGTCAGAAGCTGGAAAGGGGGTATATCATCTGCTGACTATGGAAGGCAACAGGTTACCAAGGGCTTGGAATGCTATTCATTTAAAGAAATACTTTATGTGAATAGGATCCAGGTCCTTATTGCCAGGATCCTTAAGTCAGTAACTTTTAACTTTATCTTTCATTTGCATTTATATTATTCATAAGTCCCAGACATCAAAATAGTTGATGTCTATATTAACCTTGTTTTGTGTGAGCACAGTCTTGGGAAACCCGCATATTGAATAAGAGGTTGGTCACCTCTCTCTATCTATTTCTAATCTTAAAGGTACATTTCTATATCCTTGGCCTAGCACACGTTTAAGGTGTAGCTCCCGCTGGTTACATCTTCCAAGTTTTAAAGGTTTTCACCTTTCTCATGAATTAAATTTTTTTTACAGTCTCGCCTGTAGCGCACGCTATCCAAAGTATAGTTCGGGGTAGTGGGACCAGTACACGCTTAGTGGCTAACAATTTCCTTGCTTTCGGCTATATGGAGGATCCTACGAATTATGGTAGACGTACCATACCTAAGGTTTTGGCGTTTTCACGTCACTCACGTTTGGGTGAGTCCCCAGTTAACATATTTATATTTGGGCCAGTCCCCAGTTTGGGCTCGTCCCCAATTTATTTTGGGCTTGTCCCCTGTTTATTTTTGGGTTTGTCCCTAGTTTATTTTTGGGCTTGTCCCTAGTTTTTGGGCTTGTCCCCATTTTATTGGGTTTAATCCCAGTTAACATGATAAGTTGTTTGCATCAGGTATCCTAAGTTCAGTTACAAGGATCATAGAAAGATCAACACGTATGGTAACTTAGGTCTAATTAGACCTTATGTTATGATTTCTACTTATCAACTTACACGTATTTGGTTTAAATCTTTATAAACTCTTATATATAAGGATCCAGGATTCTTAATCTATATTTACAAGGATAATTTACCATTGAAGTTTTTCTCAAAACTTTTAATAAAACTAAAACTAGAACAGACATGCTTTTAGTATAATAAACAAAACGCAAGTAATCAAAAGTTTTAAGTTATTATTATTAATAATTCACCTGGACTTACCAAAATTCTTAACCCGGATTTCACCATACAAAATATAGACCATTCACCAGGGTTAAGCAGGTGTTACTAATTGTTCATAAAGTGCTGGAAAAAAAATTCGATAGGGGCGTCAAAGGATTCATCCCCATGAAAGGAGGATCCATCCACCTTTGTCAGCCCTTAATATTGTCTTAGGATCAAGGATCATATATCCTACCTAGCTATTTTTTATTACAGACCACAATCAATTATCCATAAAACACCAACAAAATAAAGAAACATGAGCTCAAGCCTTTTTTTTGCATCCTTCATCGCCCACACCAGCACCTTCTTCTTCTGCTGCCACCACATCCGCTCCTTCCTTGCTTGTTCCAGCTCCGCTACCTTCAACCGCCTTAGCTTCCTCATCATCATCTCCACCTCCAAGTGCAACCAGAGTCTGCTTCCACTTCTCCACGTCTCATGTTGACCTGTCAAAGGCAGGATCACCAGCTTCCATAGCCATCTTGATCCTTGCTTGCAACACTGACTTGGCCGCCCACATTTTGACCTCTTCAGTAGCCTGCTTCTCTTCTTCTTGATGCTGGGATTCTTTTGTAGATAGCAAATCCTCCAGACGCTTCTTCTCCTTAGCAAGCTTGGTTTGAACTTTGTCCTTCGCAGCAGCCATGATTCTCATTCCAGTAAGATTCTCTTCCAATTCACTCATGAACTTGTCGTGATAACTTTTGAAAGAATTTACAGCCTGTACAAGAAAATTGGACAAAGTCAGAAGGATACTTGATTCATAAATGAAGAAAATCAGGATCAAGGATCCTTAGTGCAGTAAGCATGTCATGGAGTTGTTTCTCAGCATCGAAAGGACTCTTTGGTTCTGAAGGTTTCTTCCTATTGGATGCTCCTGATTTGGCCTGAGTAGTAGCGGTTCGTGGCTCGGAAATGACTGTAGCCTTTGGAGCTTCCTTCTTAAAAACTTGAGGAGTTATGAGACTGTCAATGTCTTCCAAGGAGAATTTGTTGACTGACTTGCTGGATTTCTGAGCACCTACAGAGCATTAAAAAGACAAGTATCCTATTAATTTACTTTATTATATAACTTTAAATCTTACTTGACATATTGCCAGTAGATTCTGAACGGTCGTCACAAAAAGCCTCTATAAACTTGGCTTGAAAGGTACGAATTTCAGGATCCAGGGCAAGAAATTTCTTTGCTCTTTATTTTGTTCCAGGTGAGTCAGCTAACAAAGTAAAGTTATCCACTGAAAGAAGAAAAAACAAATTAGAAGAAAGATCGGTTATCCTAAATAATTTTTCGAAGGACCCAGGATCCTACCCTTTTTAACTCATTTCAACGGTAAATCAACCCCACCATGAATGGAGCCTCGATTAACAAAAAAGAATTGATTCTTCCAAAAAGAACCATTTTGAGTAACTTTGGAAATCAGAGATAGTTGTCAGGGTTTGGATTTTAGTACAAATCGATTAGATCCGTGGGTGGTCAAAACATAAAGATATGATAGTTCCGATATGTTGAAATCTATGCTCTTTTCCTCTATTATCCTCTCGATGGTGCGCAAGACTCTCCATATCATCGGCATGGCCTGGATATAGCACATTCTAGTCACGTCGAATAAGCTTTGGGTGAAAGAAGGGAATGGATATGAGTAGCCAATAAGGAAGGGACAGGCTGGAAAACAAACCCAAGTTTATGAATAGACGTCGTATCGGACCGAGGATTCAAAAGGTCGAAAAATAGTTTCCTGGGGGGATAGTGATTTTAAATCATCGATTTCGGGATCTGTGAGTTTACAGATTTCGGAAGAATGGTTTATAAGAAGGTTCTGGGATTGAATTTCTATTAATTCCGGTTGATCGGAGGAAGAAGTCGAAGTAGTGGACATGTTTTGAGAGAAAATATTATCAATGGAAGAAAAAGGAAAAAGGAAGCATACCTGATTTCTAGCGATATATGGATATAAAAGGTTTAAGATATCACATATATAGGTGAAATAGCGGTTCCCAATATGTATTATAGCCGCGTAATCATAACTCTTAACCTGTCTTATCATATTTACATCTTTGTAGGAGATTTGAAATTCAAAATGCCAGTTATCGCCCACTTGCAACCACCATTTTGGGTGCAATTGATAGGGCATGGATAATCTATACTAAGGATATGTTATCCTTGAGACGCGTCTGGATCAGTTATCCTAGATAAGAGTTCCAGAATTAAGTCAGGATCAAGGATCCTCAGTATTTGTTGTTACTAATGGTTGTTTCTCATGTGTAGGTTTATAATTAACAGGTCTAACGGCTGGAAGACCTAGTCTACCTATTTTTACGTTATGGAGCTCATTCAGCACGTGGTCAAAAGATTTGGACGCAGCTAGATGGAGGGTGGCACAAAGATAGGACTATTAGTTAGCTTTTATTTTTATTTAAACGAGCTTACGATCAGTTAGAGTACACATCACGTTCATACTCTCACACACTTAGCGATTCTTGTATTTACTGATCATAACCTCCAACCTTTGTAAAACCCTTTTTGATTAATAAACTGGTGGCAGAGGATTTGTCATCACCTGGGGTTTTTGTGCTGGCGATCCGACCAGGATGAAGGG